>NC_031777.1:3084619-3246068 GCF_001522545.3 Parus major | reverse complement strand
GAAGCGGGGCCGGGGCGCAGCGCAGGCGGCGGCGGCGCCTCCTCGTCCCCACGGCAGCATGGAGGCGGCCGCGGGAGCGGCGGCAGAGCCGGCGGCATGGGCGGCAGAGCCCTTCGCGGAGCCGGAGCCGGGCTCGGAGGAGCTGGAGGCGGGCGGCGCGCTGGACCGCGTCCTGCGGGAGTCGGTCTGCCAGCAGCAGGGCTGGGTCCGCGTCTACGGTGAGGGGCGCCGGGGCGGGGAGCGGCGGAAAACTTCCCGGCCCCAACTTCTTTCTCCCTTTCTTTCTCTCCCCGCTGCCGAAGCTCCCAATTCCCCGCGGGTCCTCGTCCCCCCTCCCCGCCCCGTTCCCGGAGCCCCGGGCTCACCCCGCGCCACGCCTTCCCCTCTCCCGAGGTGCGGGATGCTCCGCTCTTGGGATCCGCGTCCAAAGCTTTTGTGTGCTCGGAGTCCCAGGATGTGTGCCCGGGATGCGGCTGCCGGCAGGGCTGAGCGCTCCCGCATCTAATTAGTATTAATGAGCTACTAAAGGCCTGGGAGGTGCTGATACGGTGGGTCCCGTCGCCCCAGACTTACTGGTCTGTGTTAAATTGACACCTTTATAATTTATGGAAACGATGTTAAGATCTTCAGCAATGCAGGACGCGGGGTTGTTTCCCCTTCTTTGTCAAACTCTCCCTGGTATGCAACCTTTTAAAATTAGCTTGATTTATGTGGTCGGGCCTCTGGTTTGTTTAGGCTCCCAGCTGAAGTGCAGTCGGATTTAATCTCTCTATCAGCACCCAAATAGTGGAAATTCTGCTTTATCTTTTCCTTGTCTCTCCCTCTTGTTTGTCTTGGTAATCTAAGGATAATTACTCCCACGTTTCAGAGTGAGGAGCACTGCAGGCATTATTTTGTTTTCCCTCCTGTAACAAATTTGATGGTCCAGCCTTGAAAAGGCACCGGTTGTGGTGTGTGTACGTGTTACCTTTGTCTTTTATTATGATGGTTGTCCCCTCCCTGGATGTGTTCAAGGCCAGGTTGGATGGTGCTTGGAGCAGCCTGCTCTTCTGGAGGATGTTTCTGCCCATGGCAGAGAGGTTGGAACAAAACCATCTTTAAGGTCCCTTCCAACCCAAACCATTCCATGTTTCTATGATTTTGGAGAACCTGTAAAAGCACTTTTTTATTGGTACTTTTTAACATGTCTCATGCTGGTGATTGTCCCTCTCATCTTCCTCCCCTGTCCTGAATCCCAGTGAGATTCTCCAGGTTTTCACTGACCTGTAAAACTAGAAGCAAGTGCTCTCTGTGTGTCATTGATCTGTTACTGGTTGTGTTATTCCTGAAACACAACGATGGCATGAATAAGTTATATGCAACAACTCTGCTGCATGTCTTGGCTGATGGCAGGTAATTATTGTGAGTACCACCAGCCTGAGCCTTTGCACATATCAAATGAGGAAAATGTGGCTGCAGGTGTTCTGGAGGGCATGGTCACAAATAAACCTTTGTGTTTATTTTGGAAGCTTGAAAAGCTGGTGCAGTGGGATGAGGTTGTCTGTCTGCTTTCTGTCTGGTACATCAATGAGCAAAGTTATACTTAGCACAATTAATTGTAATAGAAGTTTGGGATTTTTAGTAGTTTCCACTGTGTTTAGCTTGCTGCTTCTTGCCTACCTTGCTTTCGTTAATCCCAGCCTTGAGCTGAGACTATAAAATGCAGCCTTATGCAAAAATATCTCTCTGCTCTTGTCGAAAGAAGTTCCAAAGAAAGCAGTTTGCCTTCGGATTGTTTGTTTGTTGAGAACACTTTCTAAAGGTAAAATGAGAATGTACTTAAAAAGAGGATGTCTGGCACCAGCCTATCTGATTGTTACCCAAGGTTGTATCTTCCATGAGTGGAAGCAGGAATGTGGTTTCAAAATTAGCTACAGTGAGGAACATTGCATGTTGATAAAGTCGTATGTTGTGATGTGCTTGTAGTTTGACATTAATGTGTAGATAAATGGGGAAAAATCCACGGTGACAGGGCCCAGCTAGCTCACAGGCTATAAAAATCAGCACATAAAAATACATCTCTTAGCCCAAGGACAATAACTAATTATTTCTAGTCTGTGTTTAAAAACAACTCATTACCCCTCTCCCTCATAAAGAGTCTGATGTGGTAGTGTCTTCTCTCCTTCCCTAAGAAATTGCAATCGGATTAGCTAGTATTTGTTTGTTTCTTCCTGCCTATTAGCCTTTTTTTTTCCTTGCATGAGCACATCTGGAGAAGTTTGCGGACAATGAATCAAGCTGAAACTGTGCCATGTTTGTGCACAGCTAAATATGGGTTACAAACCTATGAGTGACAAGTGTTATTCATAGGATTAAAAGTAAAGCCTTGCACAGTTGTTTGAGGAACCACAGCAGCATAGCGAAAGAAAACAGGAGCAGAAAGCTTAGCCTTATTGTCTGTATTGTCTGATAAACAATGAGAACACTAACACTAATTATTTCACCATGAATGGCTGGGGGAGGGAAGGAATATCGAGCACATGAAAAGTGGAGAAGCGTTTTCTGGCACGGTAAAAAAATACAGCTTTTGATGTCACTGCATTTCTTTTCCACGTGTCTCTGTGATCATGAACCGCTGTCTTGGGGAGTCGTTCCAAATGAAAGGTGACTGCCTGAAAAGTGTCCCTAGTAGTGGGAACATGTATTTTAAAGAAAAAGAGCTCAGCAGCCACTTAAAGACAGACAGCTGTTTGTTTCTGTGCGTCCCTACTTGGCTGTGGTGTGCCATCCACTTTGTCTCTGTCCAAGGAAGTAATTACTGCCATGAGGGGAACTGCTCTGGTTGCAGAGCCTTTAAAACTTCATCTGTTAGCAGAGAGAAAAGAATTTAGCAGTAAAGTTCCATCACTGCTGGTCTCTGCGGCTTGCCAGCGGTATGACAGTGATGTGAATACAGTAGGACTTTACAATGTCTGGGATGTGATTTCAGTGTGACACTGAGGTCTTGTCTGACTTCACTACGAGATCTAAATCACAGTCTGGCTATTTTTGCATTTCCTGCCTTAGCTGCACTAGTTCCAAGGGTGGCTGTTTCATTCTGTGTTCTGGAGGTTCAGCAGCTTCTGCTTAAGTGAATTAGCCGGGACATTATCATGGAAATACAGTTACCCTACCCATGGACGGAGTTTGAAATATAATTAGTTTCCTCTAACCTGATGTTTGAATAGTGGACAGGAGCAGCAGATTTGCTTGTCAGAGTGATAGGTTTAATTGCTCGTGAAACACAAATCATGTGAGAGCTGTTAGATGATGTTTCCAAGAACTGGTTTTGACACACAACTAATGTTTCTGTAAAAGATGTATCGACATGTGTTCTGGGTGACGGCTTCCATTCAGACTCATGGCATGTGCGCAAGGGGTAGGAGGGGGGAGGTGTTTTGCCTGGATTAATACTATGTTGGTTTTGGTTTTTTTTCTTTTTCCTCTCTCTAAAACTGATAACTGACTTTTGAAAGCACCCACCCATGTTTCAAGGTCTTTTTCTCTGCTCTTTGAAACATGTTTTGTGAGGAGGAGGCAGGGCAATAACTGTGAATAAGACAGCATTTTCAGTGCTAGCTGTGGAAACAGAGCAATTACATTGCCTGGTGTGGCTGACTGAACATCCATGGATTTTGCAGGAATGAATTCCAAAGCCAGCATCACAGCATTGGTGTTAAATGTTGCATGTGATGGGGATAGAATCGGTTTTTGCCTGATGTACAGTCTGTGTCTAAACAGGTTGCAAACTTCTGTGGCGGCATTGTCAGATTCATTGATGATGTGCCTGCTCTAAGCTCCTGTGCTAAAATTGCAAAAGAAGGGTTGCTGAAATATGTAAAAAATAGCACAGGGAAGAGTCTGTTCTTGACTGCTCATCCTGTGAACAGACATTGTTGCTCTGGGGCCTTATCTGGACTAGGAAATGTCTTTCTCTTTTAGCAGCAGTGCTAAAAGATGATGGTAGCTGTACAAACTCGACTGCAGATAGGATGTGGACTCTTTCATCACCTTGTCCTCTAATCCTGTGGCAGTCTGGAGACATTCCTGGCTGCTGGAATGACCCTCCTAGCCCCCTGCTCTCCTGGCAGAAGGAGAAGTCTCTTCAAGCACAGGCTAGTGGGGCTCCATGCCTTTTAATGGATATCAATCTGCAAATAGAGCTTCGCTGGCTCTAACTCCAGAAAAAGCCCTAGACCCTGTGCAACCAGACAGAAACATCTCTTGGCTGCCTCAAACCTGAGCTCCAGGCTTTTAAGAATTGGCCCTCAGAAAATACCAGACTCATGCTCAGGACTGAAGCCACGGTAATGTACGTGGTGTCATGCGGAGATTAAAAAATAGCTGTGGCTTGGGCACTGAGTAGAAGCATCTCCTAATCATGTGAAATTCAGTTCAAAAGCCCAATTTCTGTGAGTTATCCATTCCAGCAGTTCGTTGTCTGCCTTGCTCAGCTCTTTTATATCAGTGATTTCAACTCTGTTCTGAGGGGTTTCTGTCTCTTTGCAGCCTGCCTCGCTATGACTTTGTAAGTAGCTTTAGAACTACCTTTTCTTTTTATATTCTTGTTTTATTCCACTGTTTGCAGTCACATCTGAAAACACAGATTATCAGTATCCAAACCTTGCTTTGGATGAGTACCAACAGGCTTTGGTGACGAGTAGCATCTTGCTGTCAGCAGATCCTTTCCTTCCAGCCCTGCTCAGGCTGCTGGCCGGCTTTTTGGCGATTTGGGGATGGGGAGAGTGAGCCGCCACCCTCCGTGCCCGGGGTCCCGGCTGCCCCCGGCCTCCAGCCGAGCCCGAGGAGGTCCCAGCAGGTGGCGGCATCTTCATTGCGGTGCTGCAGGACCTGGCGAGGATGCCCGAAACGCGCGGGGGGAATCCCGTCCTCTCCGCTCCCAAACCTTCTCGCTCGCCTCCACGAGCTCAGTTACAGAGTACCCTAGAGGCCGTCTAACAAGGGACAGGTGGCAACGGTGTAGTTCGTGTAAAAACAAAAGGAAAAACCCCTCGTAGCCAGGCAGCGAGGCAGTCTGATAGGTGAGATGGCTGTTGCTGAGGGTTTTCTCCTCCTTGAGACATGTGCAGGTAGTCAGCTGGGCTGGGGTTTGCAAACTGCTGCCTTTCTGAGTGTGTATGGAGCTGCGATTCCTTGCAGGAGAGCGTTTGCTTTTAGGAAGGATTTAACAGGAGGTAAGGTGAAGGTGCAGGCAATATCCTTAGAAAGCTGAAAGGGAGCTGGGGAGCTGCACGGCGTCTGTGCAGCCAGGCTTGTGTTGGAAAGGAGAGAAGGTCAGTGTTCACGAGCATTTCTTTCCCTTCTGATCAATAGGCTTATTTTTAACTCGCCCAGAAAGTTGGTGCAAAAGCAGGCTTGGAAGATAAACCTTGTTGGGCCGGGAAATGTCATTTCCTGAGTATTTGGACAATGCCTGCTGTGGTGATATTTGACCTTATCGTAGCCTTCAGGTACCGAATGAGGGAGAGACATTGAATACCAACAGCATAAAGCTTTTGTTAGTTTTGTTGAGATAATAAGTAACAATGAATTATAGTTGGAGCTGCATTGTAAAAGGCAGAGTTTAATCAAAACCAAGATTTTTTAGTGACCGCATTTGCTAGAGATGAAAAACAGTCGAGTGTGCTGTGGGCAGAAATGCTGCTTTCCCTTGCCAGCCAGCAGCAGGGAATATCAAAAATGAGTGAAGTGCTCTTACAGGTGATCTGCTCATGCCTGCTCTGTGACAGCTCCTCTAATAGCCCTTTTTAACTCCTGGGAATTCTTGCAAGCATGCAGGGGGTGAATTACAGATCCTCTCTGCTCATTCTCCTGTGCATTGGCAGAGGTGACATGGAGTGGAGCTTAGGGCTGGACACAGCCTGCTTTCTCCTTGGTTGCTTTACTCCAAAATCCTATTGCAGAATCAGCCCTTTGGAGTTAAAACTGTTTGCTTTTCCTCTTTTTAAGAAACACTGACAGGAATTTATACATAAATGAAGTTTTATTTTTATTTTTCAGGAGTTTTTAGCTGGACTCCTTCAGCTGGCTGTGTTGTTGCAAGTGTTGCCTAGGTTACTAATTTATTAAGTCACTTAAATATTTGGAGGCATCAACAATACTAGAGTATGCTGGGGAAAATGAGGATGACATTATTTTAAAACACTGGTTTCCTGACTCCTGTATTTCAGTCACATGATTTATCTCTGGCTGAACATTTTCATGTGGTGCTGTTTCCTATTTTTAAACAATAGGGGAAAAAGAAGGGAAGATAAGAAGAGCATAACTGTGACCTGTTGACTTATTATGAGATCATGGATTCCTTTTAACTGATATTTATAGATTTTCATAAAAAATAGCTGAGATTTCAGTATTTTCTGACATATACGCTTGTTTAGCCTCAGGGTCAGAAGTTAAGCTCTCATCTGAATTCTTTCGAAATCCTCTGTGAAGACATAGTAATCATGAAAATACAAATTGTATCTGCAAGGAGAGTAACCAAGGGAAAAGAAATATTGCTGCATTTTGGTTTGTAAAATTTTCTCAAAGCCCTTTGTGTGTTTTGACACCCTTCTAACTCAGAAAGCCTTTATAAACGGGAATAGCATTTATTAATTGTCTTTAATAGGGTTTTGAAAGGTCACAAAAATATAGAAAGGCTCTTCTCCAAGAGTCGGGACTATTTTTAATTGTAAAGCAAGCTGGAGCAGTGCAAGTAATGAGCTCTTGGAGGTGAAGGGGTCTTTGCACTTAAGTAAATGTAAAACCAAGTCCTGGATTTAGATCCTTTATTATCTAAGGGGATTTTTTTTTTTTTTTTTTTTTTTCCGACTGGGAATACCCCATTAGAAATTAGCTCTTACACTTCGAGCACTGGCAGGCACTTAGTTAAACACATTAATTCTGCAAACTGTGGGAAAACGACACCCATTTCAGCAGATGTGCGATGTGTCTGGTGTAGATTTGCATAAGAATGCATATGCTTCTCTGTGAGTTTCTGGCTTGATTAAAACTTGCAGGCACCTTTTCTCTTCCTCTAGTGCTGTGTCTGCATTCTTGGGTATTAATGGTTTAATTGAAAATAACCCTGTTGTTTTCTGTCTTAAGATAATTCATTTTATTTACACAGTGCTGCACTGTAGATGAGCTTGGTGCCGTATAGACAGAGGTTGCTTTGCTTGTCTTTTGGAATTTGTAGCCAGGACCAGAGAATAAAGGACATAGCAAACATGAAAAATGGCAAATGTGTTTGAAAGTGGATGGAGGATTACACGGTGGAGTATCAGGAGCTGGGAGGGGATTGTGTGTATTCAGTCCCGGCTTCCAGGGAGGTGTGGGAATGGAAATCGGTACTGTGATGAGAGGAAGAGACGAGTTGAGGAATCTGTGACTAAAAATGATCTCAGACTTAATCCCTCCCAGTGTTAGGCTTTCACAGTAACAGTCCAAGAGATTCAGCAGAACCTCTTCACCTCAGTCCTGTTCTCAATGGGGATGGCATGAAAAGAGTGTGGAAAATTCCTTCAGGTAGACCATAGATACTGTAGCATTCAATCTGAGAAAGCTTTGTTAGCTCTGGTAGCAGGGAATTGAAGCAAGGTACCGGGAGGCAGGATATTGAAAAAGAGGAGGATTAGTTGGATTTTGACTTGAAATTTCCAACAAGGCAACAAAATTTCCTAGGAATAAATATTTTGTGTCCATTGTATCCACATAATGTGATGTAACAAATGCTGGATGCCCACTACCACCTTCTAGGGCTTCAAGAAGAGATGTTTTGTGTCAGGAAAGGGAGGAAACTTAAAGCAGTGGGGTCTGTGGGGTGGGTACAGGATGACTGTGAGCCAGACTGCACCAACAACAGCTTCAGGCCCTCCTGTGAGAGCTCTGATGATCCCCAGCTCTGGAAAAGCAGTCTTCAGGGTTAGGCTGAGGAGCTGGAAGGCCTGGAAATTTATGACGCATCTGCTTTTTGGGAGATCCCTCAGAGAGAAACTCTTAGTTACTACACAGAAATATAACAGCGTAATTACGTTTCTCCTCTTGGGATATACATCATCCTTAGCTAGAGAGGGGTTGGAGGAAATATAGATGGGTTTGGCACTTCTGGAGGGATTTCTACTCCACATTTGATACTTGCATGACAGAGTTAAAACCCTGCTTGCTTTTTTCAGGATCTCATTACTTGAGTCAGTGGATTGGCCTTAGATAAGCAGAGGTAATTCACACCCTCATTTAGCTGACTCTTTAGTGCACTGATACTGGTCTCAACAAGATAGGGGACAGATGCTGCACTACTCAGCACAGTGTGTGCTACGAGGGTTCCAGGAAAATGTGTGCAAAGCAGCAGTGCCTGGGAGGGCTGAATGCAGTCCTTGAATCTCATTTAGAAATTAAATGATTGCTTTGCTTCAGTTTTCTGTTCCATTTTGTCTTGACAAATGGTGACTGCTTTATTAACAATTCCATCAGGGTTAAAGGAGGAAGGATCAGTTTCACTTACTTGCACCATTCATTGCCTTGCTGTGTGAGTGCATCGAAAACATTAATGATTTTATTTGAGAGGGCTGCTCTGAGCTGAGAAGGTGAGGAAATGAGGCACAAATAGGTCAGTAACTTGTCCAAGGACAAAAAAGAAACTTGGCAACAGAAGCCAAATCTTCTGAGACACTTACAGTGCTTTGCTTGCGTGCCTTGGGTTGCACTGCTTTGTGTTTGGGGTGCCTCTAAGCCTGCTGCTTTACTTGGATCCTCTGTAACTATTAATAGTCTTCTCAAATACCCTATTAGCTGTCAGATCTGTAGGTCAGCAGGGCAAGATGCTCTCAGAGGGGTTGGAGTTTCATTCAGGTGATTACATCTGCTTGCTCCTTTGATTTTATTTGTTGTTGTAGTTTTTACTTTCCAAAAAGCCAAAGGTAAATTTTTGTTTACCTTCAAAATGGAATAAACTCGTCTCATTACAGTGATACCAGGCTGGATCACTGCTATGAAGGTGTTGGCTAGCCTGTGATTTGTAAACAGGGTGGGGTAGTGCCTATATCATTAATTTCAGCTAGGTAACTCTTCACTGCTAACTAGGAGAAGAAAATCCATCACAGATCAAAACTGGAAGACTGTAGAACAATGGTTAAACCACTCTGAGCTCCAACATCCTTCCCGTGGCATTTGGGACCCAATGCCAGTGAGTAGCACAAGTTTGGTTGGCTTTTTTTTATCCACAGTAGTTTTCCATGTTAGTTAGGTATTTTATCATAGGAGTACAGTGCAGTGCAGGCTCTAGGAAAGGAGACGAAATGCTTCCTGAAAAGATGTTTATTTACATGATGAGGTTATACCTCAAGCTGTACAGACAAGCTGCTGCCTTCGCTGCGTTTCCTACTCGCTTAAATATACTGGAACACGTACATCACGCACCAAAAACAATGTGCTCACACTCACTAGGAAATCATTAGACTTCCTTGTCAAATAATACTAAGTATTTCCTATTTTGAGGTATGTTTCTGTAATTATTTTCCATATTTTTTTTTTTGTTGAGGGTGGTGGGTAGTTGATAGGTATCCTGGAAAATAAGAAGTCAGGAAAGAAACCAACATCCTTCTAAACCAGGTTTGAGAAGATTTATTTTCTAAATGGCACTGGTTTATGGGGTCCCTTTCTCTCTTGCTTTCTGGCAGCACTTGCTTGGGATGTCAGTGAGGTGTGGGTGATTGATTACCCCGTTGAAAGGATTTCATGGGGTCCTTCCTTAACTCCTTCCATTAGCTATGGCCTTGCTCACTGAAGTTTTCAGATAGCCTCAACCCCCTAGAGATAATGAGTTTTATTTCCCATATAGTGCAGTAGCAAAAAAAGTTTTATGGTCTTGCCATAAATATTTATGTCAGTTTGCTTTCACATACCCTTGTGTGACTCCTCTGCTTAAAGAAGCTCCTGTAGTTGTTCTTGTCCAATTCCTTGAGTACTGAGTACTGTCAGAGCAGTGTGAGCTGAGGCCATTTCTAACTCAGCTCTCCTCATTTTGATTCCAGAGGTTGCTAATTTCTCAATTTATAGCCATTAAATCATTATAACCATTAAATCAAATTAGGAAGAAAGCCTCTTTTTTTTTTTGTCAGCCTAGACAAGCTTTGCAGATGGAAGTTAAGCATTTTCCGCTCTAATTTCTTTTTTTTTTTTTCCCTTTTGGACTCACTAATAGGGAATTCAGGAATGTGAAGCAAATGGCCTCTGTTTGCAGAAATGATGAATGTGTAGGATAAAAGGGGGGATGATAAGAAGGAAGCAAATATTTTTTTTTATTCCATACCAGTGCTGGAAACTGGGAATTTGCATGTTGTAAAAGTCAAAATATGTCTGAAACTTTGCTGGAAAATAATTTGAGAGGAATGCAATAATAATAATTAAAAACCTAAATGGTATGAAAGGGCATTAATCTTAGCAATTCTGGCACAACTTGCTTTCTGCTATTTTATTTTGTCAGAGTACATTGTTTTTTCTGTGTTAAAAACCAGAAAAGGGTGAAAATACAAAACTGTCTGAAAATGCAGTATGGCTACCAATGATAAATATGTTTGCTGTGAGAGCAACATTCACCTGAATCATCATGTCTCAAATTTATCTGGATCCTGACTTCAGCAGGGTGTTTGGCCAGCTATCTCAAATTGTACATTTTTGGTAATTTGGATTTAATGGCTCTCTTGGCACCTTTAACCTGCTGCTTATATCTAATGGTGATATAATACTGGGAATCTGTCATTATTTCATATGTGAGCCAGTAAGCAACTGTGAATTATATATAAGCAATTAGAAGGAGGCTTTCTCCTTAGTCCTATATTTTGACTTACACATTTTTATAAAAATTATTACATTCCCTGTCTTTATGAATAATTTGAAGAGCCATAGCTGTTAACATCGAGAGACAGTAACTGTTTGCTTTGCAGTGGTCCAGATCTCTTCTTGGAATGGGTTGGAAACCAGACAGCCTGGGACACAGCAAGTGCTCTGGTAGGAGTTAAGGTAGTTTCCCCTACAAGCAGGTAGGTGTTCCTATAAACAGGTGCCCAGAATTAAATCAACCTGCTTCTTCCATGCTGAGAAAATACTTGCTCTGATTACAGGTTACATTAGCTTTGATGTTTCACTTAATTCTGGGGGGGAAAAAAGGTGAGGGTGGACTGCTGGGCCCTAGTTTTCTGTGTTTTCAGGCTGATGACCTTTTACTGCCATCTCTGTGGAATTACCACAGGTGTCTGCTGGCCAGACCATGAGATCTCTTGGCTGACATACCCATCCTATTGTAAAACATAACCACCACATCTGTTTGCAGATCAGTCTCTAGCTGGATGACTCTAAAAATGCTTTGGGATGAATCTCAGATGAAAGCTGTGGTGACAGAAGGGTGTTGGGAGGTTGATACCCAACAACATAAATCTTTGCTGTCAAGACTGTTATCGTTGTTGATGGAGTTCAGAGGGGTTATCACCAGTTCAGTCTGAAAAGCATGCAATTGAGTTTAAAACTTAGAGTAACTTTGTAGAAAAAAAGCTGCAGTGTATCACTTTGAGTGTAGTTAATCTGTTCCATCAGTTTACCAGCTGAAATGTTCTAGCTGTACTTTTGATTTCCATTTATAATAACCACTCAATTCTATAGCTGACACAGTATCCCTCCCTGTTTCATTTCCAGACTTTATTGATGTGGCTTCTTTGTGACCTACTTTCACCGCTTTAAGGTTGCTTTTTTTCATTCCCTTCCAAAAGGAAGTGCCTTCCATGAGAAATGCTGGAAGCTCACTGGCCAGGTTTTAATACTGAAACTTGGATGAATACTGTGTATGAAATAATTCAGTATGAATACTGAATACTGTGGATGAAAACTTGGACCAGCCTGAGTGGCCTTCTGCTTACACCCAGGGTAGATGACGTGACTGACTCTTGGGTACTTTCCTTACAAAGTTCTGTTGCTGACCATTTTGAGACCCTGGAGGTTGGTGTTTGGAGAATTAGGGAAGTCTGTATTTCCTTGGAGCTCTGATTGCATGTGATGGAAGTGACCAGCCCTGTGACTCTTAGGGACAATGTGTTGGCCTCTTGTCCTTGCCAGGGCCTGCACTGTGTCATGTGCTTATTACTTAAGCACTTGCCCAGCTGGAGGAAGCATCATCCCAGTTCTTACTCCTTTTACCCATTGTGGGGTGTTCTCCATTTGTGTTGCTCCTTGTGGTTTTCTCTGTAGTTCCTACTGCTGGTGATTCAGTTTGAGGCTGAGCTGTGTCTCTCTTCAATTAGTAGTACCTTTGCTTTTTATCTGGGGCAGGAGGTGTGTGTTTACTTCTTTGTGGGGACACATAAAAAACAGTTAGTGAGATGCAGTTTTCAGCAGATACATCACATTTAGCTGAGTCTTGTCAGGGGTATTAATAACCCATCGGAAAAAAAAAATTGCTCCTGTAATTTCACAAAGCAGATGTAGCATTTGTGATCATCTTCTTGTAAAACTGGCTGCTTTTCTCCCTGCTCTATTTCACTTGGGTGTCAAGTTGGTATAAACACTGGTTACCCAAAAGAAAAATCTATTCCAGTCATTTTTCTGGAACCTTGCTGGCTTGTTGGTTTCCAGCAAAGAGTAGCCAGCTTTGTGTGTGTGCATGTCTCTGTTATAAAATGAGCACGCTATTAATTTTAACTGCACAGTTTTTGCTTGGAACAGCAATTCAAACCATGAGGGAAATCGTTCTTGTGTGTGTCAGTGTCAAAGGAATTTCAACAAAGGTGACATTCAGCTCCCATTGGGGTCTGGTCTTGGCTCTTCTGGGGCTGGGTGCACATTGCCCTCAAGCCTCTTAGGAAAACCTTTAGTGGAAGGTGAATGGAGAACTTGAACTACAGGAGATGTCCACCAATGCTGCAGGTAGGGAGGGATTGGAGGAGAAACACGTTCTTGTAGCCCACTGCTGCAAGTCACAATCCTCACTGCCTCCCCTGTTGCCTTGTGTCCAGCCAGCAGTGGGCTTGTGTGCTGGTATAAACATGAGGTAGTGTTACTCTTTTAAATGGAGTGCTGGAAGAGTCTGGGGGGTAAAAATACAGCTGAAAGTAGCTGCAGTGGAATAATTTGCCTCAAAAGGCAACCTCTGGCATTGTGCTGAGTGCTACCAGGGCTCTGAGGTTAAAGGAGCTGTGTGTGACTGGGGAGAAAATGCAGGATTCAGCAAGTGTGGGGGTGCCAGCTGGAGAGACCCAGTGGTTTTCTGGGTACACCAGCTATTTCTCCATGTGTCTTGCCAGCAGGATGCTGGGTGAAAGTGGGGTGGTGCTGTTTTTGTTGGAAGCAAGCTTGGTACAAGAGGCCATGCTGGTCCAGAGGCATGGCATGTGAAAGCTGTTAGTGGTTTGCAGCTTTTTAGGAGGATATTCTTTTTCCTCTGGTTGAAATATCCAGCAAAGCAAGTGAAACATGAGATATAGCTACTGGGTTTGATACCTTTTCTGGTTTTTTTTTTTAAATCTTTCCCTTCATCAGTATATAGGAAACAATGAATGCAAATCTATTCCCCAACACGTGCAGATGCATTTGTTGCTTGGAAGCTGAGCTGGGCAGGAGCTCTGAATTATCAGCATCTGATCCCAGAGCTTTAACAATCTGCAATCTCCTTAATATTCTGATGAGCCACCATGGGTATTATTCCTCTGTGTTTTTTTCACTTTTTCTTTTTTTCTTTTTTTTTTTTTTTGAAACTCATATTGCAATCTGAATGCTGTTGGTTTAGGATTAAAAGAGATAAAGAGATGTTAGCTGGCTCTATCCTTTGCACAATTTTCCTGTGACAGCAGAAAGAGGGAGAGTGGATAGTATGATTCTCTTTCCTCCACAGTAGTACAAATGAAGCCTGAATTAGAAACAACTTTTAAAAATTAAGAGATATCTCCTGTTCATAATTGTGTCTCCCTAATACTCTGAGTACCAAAGCACATAAATTATTCATGCAAGGAAGAAATCCTCTGAATTTTTTCTTGAGGAATCACAGCACTTCCAAGGAAAAAAACTTTTTGCCTCTAAAGATTTAGCAACTCTGCTCTGGATTCTCTGGCAAAAGTATTATTCCTGTAATAGCTTATCTTTAGAAATAACTGCGGATTAATTTTAAAAGACACATGTCTTTTAAAATGTAGCTTGCTTACCCAGATGGCAATTAGATTAATCTTAATGGTAATGTAAATCTGGAGTAGCTCTCCAGCCTAAGGGCTGGCCGTTTTACTCTCCAGCTGTTTTCCAATTGATTTATTTCAGTTTCTCCCTTGGTTTCTTTGCCTCACCCCTCAGCTTTACTCTTGCTGCTCGTAGTACAGTGAGAGAAGAACAGCTGCACTTAGCAGCTCCAATAAATGACTTTATTAGAATTAGAATTGTGTCTGTTTTACGCTAATACCAAAGATCTTAGTTCATCTTGTAGCCTCTAAAAGGGATTGTCATCATTTCCACACTGCCTCCTTACAGTGGGGGAAGACAGCTCTGACTCAGCTGCTGGATAAATGGGAGTACAAGGAACTGAGTGCTGCTGCCAGGAAATTTGTTCAGGCTTTGTCAGTGGCTAGAAATGTCTTTCTCCCCACTTACTGTAATGTTGAGCATAACATGCAGGAAGAAGATCTGCTTTACAACAGCTCAGAAATAAGGATGAGCTACCTTTCTGTCAAAATGATGTAAAAAAGTCCTTAAGCTTGAGGATTTAATGTGGATATGTTAGAGGACAGTACAAATGTTATCCTAGGTCACAGCAAAACCAGTGCTCCATCTGAAACCTGCAAATTCTTTGGCATTCCTTGCTGACAGAAAATAGGATGAAAAACCTTACTCTTTTCAGGTGTTCCAGTGAAGAGGCTCATGAGTAGGGGGTTGCCTTTTTTTAGTTGGGAAGTAGCTCACATTTTGTATGGCAGGATGGCAATTCCTTGCTGCTTCTCCTGGTTCTTTGAACTTCAGAGCAATAGAATTACATGCCAAACACAGCAGAGTTGTGTGCAATCCCAAAAACCCATGCCTACAGTGTCCTGGGGATGGAGCAGAGCAAGTCTTAGAGGTCAAACTCAACTCCAAGTTCTGTATGAAAGATCTGAAAGATGAAGTGGTGCTTAATGGTTCCTGGAGAGCCCTCACAGACAGACTCCCTTGTCTGGGAGGAGGTTTCCATTTGAAATGCTACCTCTGGGCTTCACATCTTTTCTTCTCATCTGGACCAGTGTCAGCTGCTACTTGTATTTGTCTTTGCATCAGGAAAGTCTCTGCAGAGCGCTGGAGGATCACCACTGTAGAGCCCCAGTGCCCAAGGGATGTGACTCCCAAAGGTCCAAGGAAAAAGCATTTCCTCTTCTGCATTTTCTAACTCCTTGTATGCTATCTGTAGCTTGTTATTCTTCCAAATTCGTCTCTCTGCTGCACCTGCCATGGTTCCTAAGCAAAATTTTATCCCCTTTAGAAGTGCAGCCCAGACAGAATATTAACATCATTCTCATTTATTTTGTGAAGAATGGGCTAAAAAGGGAACAATTTGCCTCATTTGCCTTGTCAAACTTGTTTAATGTCAGTACATGAAGTATTCCACTAGAACACTTCCATCTTTACTGTTAGTAAGTGGATGTTTTTTGTGGTTGGTACACACAAGGTATGAGCTTCCATTCACACATCTCTGCCATAGCTTCTTTGCTCTCATTCAAATACCAGTTGTTTCTTTTGAGTAACTTATCTAATGGCAAACAGACCAGGCAGAAAAAATGGGATTTGAGTCTTATTTTTCTGAAGGTGTGCCTTTGTCTTGAAGAAAAGAGAAATTGTTATTTATAAGCCAAATAATGTATTTTCAAATGTGCTGTGTGGTTTGGAGGGGTTTTTTTTAAACTGTTCTACTTTTAACTGGAATTCTGTGGGTGAAGTGCTAGAATAAAACCCAGCAGCAGCTTGATGCTGTGCACCCACTTGGATGGTAAAGCAGAAGGAAAAATACCAGGGGAGCTGGGGAAAGGGGCAGCAGCCCTAAAAATCCAAACTCTTCCTAATCTGTCTCTTAATCAATTGTATTACTGCACTCTCAGGAGTTCACAGGCAGCCTGAAAGCAGAGACCAAAGTTCTTCATGGGAGATTTGACAAATCCACCTGTCAGTGTCACCCAACAACTGATTTATCATCTCTGACAAGTAGAAAATTGCTTTGACTTGTCTGCAGGACAAGTAAAATTTAGTAACAGTGATGGGGTATTTTAAAAATTGTCATGATCATGTAAATCCTGTTATCTCTGTAACCCAAGTTCTAAACTGTAAAATGACATAAACTTGCTTAAAAAATTTTTTTTAAAACGTCTCATATTAACAGATAACAGGACATTTTCCCCTTTCAGTTCATTTTTAAATCCTGTTGCCTTCCAAAGGCTGACACTTCTGTCTTTCAGCCCTATTTCTCTGGTAATAGAATATTGAAGATGTCTTTTAAAGAAAAAACCCAGCATGTAGCTATATCACATCAAAAAATACAAAGGAAGAAAGTCTACTTAATCTGACAAAGCATCAGTGTTTAGGCTATAAGCTCATTATGAGGCTTGTATAGTGGGAGCTGATTTTTTCAAATTAATTTCTATGATTACCATAATAAACATTTTAATAATATCCTTTCCTTCCCTCATATCCTCAGCAGCTGAATATTTCAGTAGGTTATCTGGTCTTTCACAGCAGCCTTTATCCCAATCAGCCATGCATGATCTGTTTACAAGAATGCTTATAGGTATTTCCAGTATAATTTCATGTTCCAGGTTATGCTGCTTCAGCAGCTTCTCTCAGTGCTTTGGGGGTGTTCCCAGAAAACACTCAGGGAGTTTTGAGAATTTTTGAATTTCTAATTGTATTTGGTAGTCAATGCAAAGAAGTCACATCATATTCTATTTAAATCTTTCATCAAAAACAATTTGCTGTAGCAAATATCCAGCACCTTGAACAATGAGGCTGGTGCTGCAGAGTTTGGTTTGGTACGTGCATTATTTGCTGACAACAGTAAGTAAAGCCTCGTGTTCTGCTGATGCTGTGACTGAAAGGTTGAGGGAACAAAAGTAGGAGTAGGGCACTGTTAAATGGCAGAGATTTGTTGGGATTAGGGATCTGTGCAGAGCTGCCTCTTGCTCTGGGGTTCCAGCACAGGAAGGACATGGACCTGTCAGAGTGATTCCAGAGGAGGCACCAGGATGATCAGGGGGATGGGGCAGCTCTGCAGTGAGGGAAGGCTGAGAGAGGTGGGATTGTTCAGCCTGGGAAAGGGAGGGCTTTGGGGTGACCTCATTGTGGCCTTTTCCTGAAGGGAGCCCACAAGACAGATGGAAAGAGACTATTTACGAGAGCATGGAATGATAGGACAAGGAGAAATGGGCTCAGAATGAAAGAGAGTAGGTTTAGATTAGATGTAAGGAAGAAATTCTTCCCTGTGAGGATGGGGAGGCCCTGGCACAGATTGCCCAGAGAAGCTGTGGCTGCTTCATCCCTGGAAGTGCTCAAGGCCAGGTTGGACATGGCTTGGAGCAGCCTGGGAGAGTGGAAGGTGTCCCTGCCCATGGCAAGGGGCTGGAAGTGGATGATCTTCAAGGTCCCTTCCTGCCTAAACCATTCTGTGGTGTTTGTAATTCATGACTACTGCCAGCTTCTAGAAGCTGGTGGCGTTTCAGGCTGTTGTACCACATGGATTTGGGTCTGATATTGCTTTTCTTCACTTGCAGCTCAGGAGCAGCACCAGAAATGTCAAAAACCATCATACTGATCTAGGCATGTTCATAACACACATCCTCTGGGATTCCTCATTTGCATCCAAGACTGTCCTGCCTCAGTTTCTATAACAATCTCATGTTCTGTATGTTGTCCATGATTACTCCAAAGCTCCTGCTTCCCTAGTTTGTTTCCCATCAGTGGCTTTGAATATCTGTCCTCGTGCTTTGAGCACTTCTTCTGTGCCTTGTGCTCTCCCAAGCTCATTGTCAGCAAGTAGAAGACCTGCAGCACACCACTTTGGAAATCTGAAAGCTGTGTATGAGAAGGCTAGGCAAGCATTTGAAATCAAAATAAAATCTCCCAACAAAATAGTGGCATAATTGGCAATTCTAGTGTGTAAAGCTGATTTCTCTAACCTGTCCCTTTTCCACACACTGTTCCCCCTCACCTCCCTTTTTTCACTTGCCCCTGCTATTTGGGCTTTGGGGGTGGGACACTATTTTTAAAGATACATTAAATGCACTAGCTAAATTTACTGAGCTAAGAAAAACAGCACAAGGATAATGTAATAATTGTGAAAACCTCCTATCAAAATCTCTGTGACAGAAATAAAGCATGGATAAAATGTATGATGCTTTTGAAGTGAATCCATTAGTAGTGAGGATAGACAGCAAAGTCTAGATATTGTTTGATTTTATTCTTTTTCTCTTTTGAAACTACCTGGTTGCTGGGAAATGTCAGCATTATTGCTGTCTTGAGGCTTTTCCAGTGACAGCTGATTAAGAAATTGAATACTTTCAGTACTTCACTGTTTTAAAAATAAGGGGTTGGGGATTGTGTGCAAATGAGAGAGTAAACAAAGAGGCTTTGGAATTCCAGTCTGGTGCAGAGGAACAGATTCATTGCTGCAGGAAGAAATGGTTTCTAAGAAACTTTTGGAAAAAAGGAGGAAGATAATAGCAGTGCTTAAGCCTGTGACCTGCTGCACACTTTGATGGTGTTTCTCAACATCAGCATGGATACAAATAGTAAAGATGGAAGATAGGAGTAAAAGCAGCTTTCATGATAAGACCAGAAGAAACAGGTTTTGCTGTAAAGATGAAATGCTTCTTGCACTTGTATTTTAAGCAATATTTTGCTCTCTTAAAAGTGTTTGAGGAAGACAGAGATCAAGCAGGAGACATGATAATTACACGAAGCTCGTTTACTTCTGACATGTCATGCCAACCATTAAATCAGGAGATGTGGTGAAAACCGGTTTAGAAGCTGTTCATTGTTTTTCCATTTTAGTTTATTTGCAATTTTGTCTTGTAAAATCATTGAAGGCATAAATACATGCAAACATGACGGCCTTTTAAACTTGTAGTGTTTCTAACAAGTGGTGTAGGAAACTGCTGCTGCCTGTTGACCCTGTCCCTCTGAACATCAATAACAATATGTTTATTTTTCCTCATCTCTAATGTTAAGTTGTTGATTTCAGTAGTTTTGACCTTCATTTCCTTTTGGAATGAGACTTTTTTTTTGTCTCCTTCTCCTTGGATTTGAAGATTGACCATCAGGAAGCAATATGTTTTGGTTATTTTAAGCTATGCAACACATAATCATTCCGTGCTTTTTCTGTCCTTGGTTTCAACTTGTAATATCTCAGTTTCTTCCTCACTTACTCCAAACACACACACACAAAAAAAGGGCTGTCTTTCCTCCTGCAGGCTCTAAGCCTTTAGTAACACTGATATTAATATTGTCAGCAGGCTGAAGTTCACAGGGTGATGCTGAAGTGAGAAATAGAGTGTAAAGAAATTGCTTTGTTATTGTACTCAAAGGTTTTTCTCAAGTGGAAAAATAAAACTCTGTTAGAAGTTCAGCAAGATCCAATCACCAGTGTTGGGGTTTGAAGGTACACTGAAGAAAAGAAAAAGAAAAGAAAGCTGACTGACAGTGGGATACAAAGAAAATGCCAAGCATCTGTCATGCCTGAAATGGTACAGATTCTGTTCAGTGAACATGGTCACTTAAATTTTACCCTAGTTTTACATGTCCAGTTAAACATTTTAAGCAAGTTTTGTCAGCTGCCTTAGTTAATATACGTATGATTGGTTTCTTGACTTTTGCCCTGCAGCCTTGTTAGTCTGATTCTTCTTTCAGATAGTATCATTAAAATACTGTCTCATTAGAAAAATGCCAATTTTTTAACATCATCTTAATGTAGCCTGTGTGCATCTCTTTTTCTGTAGCAATAGTGCATGCAAGCTTGCCTTTTTTTCTTTTATATTCTTTTTCTCTTTCCCCCACTGTATTAACAGCTGTGGTAGATGAACCAAGAGCAGGGACCCCTGCATTATGTTGGGACTCGACTTCAGTGGTGACTTATCTGAAGTCTTGCCTGAGTAATGGCTCTGTCACTGTTTGCTGGAGGGGATAAATTTGGCTTCCCTGGTCACAGAGTCCTACTCTGACTTTTCTGTTAACACCTTTGGCTCTTTGCTGGCTCAAAAAACCCCACAATTTAAGTAACCTGTAGCCAGCTGGAGCTGGAAGTACAGTACATGTTAATCCTGCCTTCATTTCAGCAGTATTTTGATTATATGATGGAAAAGTTTAAGTTACTCTGTGTCTACTTGGTATCAGTAGATCACAGACACTGTATCACTGTTAACATTCTAAAGAAAAATATTTTTCACATTTAACTTTGAATGCATTTTCCCTCTATTTCTTATGCTTGTGATCTGAGAGATGGGAGTATTTTCTCTCCTCCTTTTCCTCCTTTTCCCCAAACTCTTACTTAGTGTTTCCAGACAGAGAAAGAAATGGGATACGTCAAAATCTTACATCAAGTTTGTTTGCAGTGACCTGATGGACTCTGTGGCTGTTGCTTTGTATAAAAGTAGGAATTTAGATCCCCTCTTTTAGGATGGACCCATTACATCCAAACTGTTGTGGCTCACTGACCTTGCATGGTGTATTTGTGGGACATTCATCTTCATGAAGCAAATGCAAATCTACCAGATTCTGCTTTTCCCAGCAAGAGGCTTTCTGTGACTCTAATTCCCTTATCATAAACACAGCAACTTCAGTTGTCCCCGAATCCTGGCCCATCTGTCTCGGATTTACTAGAATAGTATCATGGTTTAAATAACATTGCCTCCATTTGTGGAAGCAAACATTTATTGTTTTATCTGCAGGCAGAATTGATGAATATTAGCGTTTGCAGGGATAAACGGCATTTTATCATGGACTCATAGCAATATCCCACATGGCTGCACCTGCTCTTGGAGGCAAAGTACAGGGAAAAGTGACTTACAGATGGACTTCCAGGCCCAGAGGAGACTCAAACCCTCTCTAAAAACTGATTATAAATTACTGGTTTTCCATAATTTCAGCTGTTTAAATTTTGATCTTTCTTCTTGTGATCAAACACTTTTCCCAGCTCCTTTTCCTGAGCAGTCTCAAGGATTGTTTTTCCCCCATGCAGGATAAAGAACAATAATGTGCTGCAGCTTGGAGGCACATTTGTTTGAGTGCTGTCCCATTTGATTAGGCATCCTTGGTGAACCAAACCCACTGATTTTTTTAACCCACCTAGCATGGAGCTGAACTTCAGATCCGAATCCTTGGTATTTGTGCTGATTTCACAGATGGTGAAACTTTATTTTCCAATTTTACAAGCTGATTTTACAGATATTTGGGGAAAATCATCCTACTGTGTAACTAGCATGAGTAAGCATCAAAACTTTTCTGTCTGTTTCCAGTATCTTTTCTGCTGACATTTTTTCTTGTTACAGTGCCTTTTGCAGTACTTTCATATCTATTTTATTCCTGGCTTGTAGCAACTGTGAGAAATCTTTTAAATAAGGACAGTTGTTAGTGTGTGTGGGTTTGAGAAGTTATGAATTCACAGCTACTTGAATGTGCAGGAAAAAATAGCCCTCTTTTTCCAGCTTGAATGATTTGAGGATTTTTGGGGGAGGGCAGGGAGTCATCAGTCACTTCTACAGTCATTTCATGCTGCTGGATCCCTCTGCATCCTCCAGCCTGGGTTGGATCCTCTGGTGGGTTTATGGCTGTAGGTCAGTGTTGGAAAGCAGTTTATGCACATGCTCTGCTGTGTTGGAAAGCTTCATTAATTACAGGCTTCTCATTTTTTCCTTGCTGTTTTACTGCTCTCACACTTGCTGATCCCAGGGGGAGATGGTTCCCCAAAGATACAGCCCAAGGCACAGCCAGCTCTGCTAGAAGGAAAAGGTTCTACTAACCTGCTTTAGTGCTGGGCAAAGGGTGTTGTGAATTTCCTTATCCATCGATTTGCCACTCCCAAACAAATGAGTAGTCTGTCCTTGTTTGCATCACCTGATTACTAGCCAAAGTTTAGGAATAGAAGGACAAAGTGGTATGTGTGCTGTCGAAGTGGCTTCTAAATGGTTGATTATAGGGTTAGAAAGAAAATAATATGACAAGAAAATGCAAGTACAGATTACACATGAAAACATGATTCTTCCTCTGCTGCTCTGGGAGCCTGGCAGCACACTCTGCTGCTCCTCACGAGGCTTCATGACTTTGGGATTTCTTCAGGCTTACAGTTCCCTTGCTAAAATCACTGCTGAGTGCAGCCTTCTCCTTCAGCCTAAAATAAAACAGCCTGGTAGCTGAGCTCTGCCCAGGCTGAGCTTTGAGAGTCAGGTGTCAGCATGGGAGCAGGATAGTTTTCCCCCTGTGCTCTCAGCTGGGATAAAAAAGTGTGAGAATCCTTTCTTAATTTTTCCCCTTAATTTGCACATTACTCATGCATCTCTTGTTTTTTTGCAGATTTTTTGGGTCTTCTGTCTTTGACTGTTTCTCAGAATTTGTGACTTTGATTGTCCACAGACCTTATGAGCTTCTACCTTCCCTCTCTCTGTGAGCTGTGCATGAAGGCCAAGTGTCACACATGTGACAGGTTTGCCATTCCCTGCTTTTTTTTTTTTCCTTTAAGCTACCTTCCTTCCTTTCCCACCGCTTCTTTTTAGCATTTTTAGCTGCTGTAATGTTTCTGCTATAATTAGCTCTGAGCATGACTGTTGTTATCTTTCCAGAGTTTAATTTTTAAAAGAAGGTCTAGAGGAAGTAATGCTCACTTGGCTGAAATCCTTTTATTGTTTCAGCCAAGTGGCCAGCTTGGTGATGGCTAATTCAACAGGCTTTTAAGAAAGTTACCTGCTTGTCCTCTTCAGGTCTTCAGTCTGGATCAAGGACCTCATATACCATGGGATGTACAACTTAAACATGAGACACACACTCACCCCCAGTGCATGTGCATGTTTATTTTGATTTAGTCTGGGTTTTGTATAATTTGTCCATCTAGGTCATCAGTGAAAATAAGCTCACAGTACTATATGCAAAAGAAGTCTGATTTTTGACTTGTTCCCTCCTGAAGAAGAGTTCTGTGCAGGGTGTCGATTTTGCAGAGGCTGAGGCTCAAATGTATGGAGGGAAGAATTTTTCCTTGCTTTGAAGCTTGTGCCAATTAAGGCTGAGCTGGTGAGGCAGCCTGGTGGAAACTGTGCACCCTTTTCCTTTTAGCTTATGGGTGAATTTTGTCTCCATATTTACTAGTGTGAAATTTAAAAAAATAAAATAAAATAAATTGAACAGGATACAGGAACAGTAACTTTGACTTCACCTTGCACCATCTTGCAAACAAATCAGCGGCTATCGTCCTGCCCTTCCCAGAACTGGGTGTGGTGGCTGAAATAAAACATTTCACAAAGAGAACACAGCCCTATTGTTTCAGGGCAGCAGAACCATGACTTCTGAAGGCTGAAGTGAGGGGTTTGGTAGTTATTTTTACTGTGGGTGTCTTTTTTGTGGGTTTTATTTTTTCAAGTAAGATATTTCTGCTGGTCTTGCTGCTTTGTCTCCAGTCTTTATTATTTTATTGATTATCTAAATAAAGTAATTTTACAAGGAGCCTTCAGGGCCAATCTCTGTAATTTGGAGCTCATTTCAAAGTACTGCTTCAATTTAATCGAAGAATTTCAGGTAGTTTAGCTTTGAAGTATTCCTCTGCACCAAGGAGTAACTGCATGGAGAACCTCCCTCAACAGTTGCCTCAATACTTGGCCTCAGAGAAATGTCTGTATCCTTTTTCTTCCACCTCCTCATTGTTTTACACTCATGCTTATAGCTGTCTTGAATTTCATTTTTAGTTTTCAAGCTGGGGTTTTCTTTATTCATCTTATGAATGCAGTGCCAAGCAGGAGTCAGCCTTGTACCTTAAACCCAGTCTAGGTTTACTGCAAAGCTAGCAAACAGGAATAAAGCAGCCTCCTGTACAACTGGTACCATTTCTCTTGCTGAATAAACCTGTTCTCATGATTATTTCTTTACTGGCAGCAGTCCCAGAAGGTTTCTGAGTGGATGTTCATGCACACCCGTGCCCTGTTTTGTGACTTTTGCCCACAGTTGGGGTCTGAAGTTTGTATGTTCCTCTTGGAGAGATGCTGGATACTGAGCAAGACAGCTGGACTTGGCCCAAGAATGACTAGCAGAAAGCTTGAGAATTGTATTATGCAGAAGAAAAGCCTAATGGACTGTAAGAGAGTCCCTGGGATCTTGGAATGTGAGTCTCCCAAAGAACCCTGGATGGGGGTGCAGCATAACTGAAGATAAAGGGAAAACCATGCGTAATAAAAGTGTGATTTATGATTGTGACTTCTTGTGCCAAGTAACTACGTGTGGAGACTGTGTTGTTCTCAGGAACATAAGGAATGATCTTTGTGTTTATGGTATTATTTGCTCCAAACACTAATTGACACTGAGTGTGTTAGAAAGGAAGTGATTTTAAGTTGGGTTTTCCACCTGAAAACACAAAGGGAGAAAGAAGCAGGAGCTTCTTCCTTTGCAAGCACCTGCTGCCGTGGGGCATTGAGGTGTCTGAGCACAGCTCCAGGTTTGACATTTCAGCAGCTCTCTATTGATGAAGTAACATTTGACAGTGTATAGTGACATTTTTCTTTCAACTTTTGTTTTCATTTGCAATCAGCATTGCTCAATTAAAGGTTTTCCCTTTAAGATCTGCTGCCAAACCTTTTATATCTGATCTTTTAAACATATTCTTGTGTGGCTTTTCCATCTCCTCTATGTTTTCTGTTGAAGAAAGTCTGATAAAAATGGCTGATTAAAAAAGATACAACTTACTACAAACCTCATGATGAAAATTTTAGAACACGAACATGTTGTCAGAGCAATCATTTCAGTTTGCTTATTGTGGTGGATTAATGTTTGATCCTTCAGTCACATTTGGAAATATAAAATTACAAATTTTAAAAACTTCCTCTCTGTTTCAGACTAAAGGCTTAGACTGCATAAAATCCAAGTAGGGTAAAATAACATGTGCTAGTCAAATGAGCGAAATATTTGACGTCCTTCAGCTCTGGTAACAAAAGGACCATAGTCTGTGGAATCCCTGATGCCAGCTGTGTTGAAAGTTGCTGACTTGGCCTGTGGCTGTTCCCTGCTCATGCAGAATTACACTTTCACAGACACAATCTGAACTGTGTGCAGTTTTCTTTTTTTTCTAAAGAAAAAACAAACATATGCTTGAATATAAGTGGAGAAGTATGTTAAAGATGCAAAAACTAAAAAGCAGGCAATAAAGCATGTTTATTTACAGGAGTGTCTTTGTAATTTTGATTTATGACTATGGTTTGCCACACCTTCATTTCTTTATCTCTTTTTCCTTTCATTCCTCTTCAGAAGTACTTCAGCTTTGCCTAATTCCTTGAAGAGGAGTGTAATAAAATGATAGTATTTCTAAGGAATGCAGCGTCACATCTGACTGTGCAGCCTTCCTCATGTTTGCTCTTTGACTTTGTGGGCTCTGCTCCATGGAAATAATCCTTCTCCTTTAAAGGGCTTTTCCTTTGTGTTGCATGTAATACAGACTGGAAAAAGAAACATAGCAGCTTCTGCACTGTGCCTTCCCTCTGTTGTAATGGGGAGAGGTGAGTGATGGAGAAGCATTTCCTTTTTTCTAACCATGGTTAAAAAGCCAGAACAACCTTTAACAAGTCTAAGATTTGTGAAAATTTGTTGTGCCATGGAAGGTTTAAACAGGGCTGAGAGCCATGCATAGATCTGATGACATCTATAGTGGCCACTTGCAAAAAGAAGAAACTGTGATGTTCTTTAGCAAATTTAAGTGTTTCCCAAATATTTTCTGTTCTACAGAATCGTGGCCTTTATGTGTAGGACTATGATAAAATGGAAATTATCTGAAGTTGTAAAAACCATGCACATATTTTATGTGATTAATTTTGTTAAGCTTGACCTGTAAAAGTAAATAACTGTTTTACAGTGTTGTTTACACAAAAAGGCAGTCAGGAGCACGTATTTCTTTGAAAGATGACTCTTCTGGCTACAGCACAATTTTACTGGGGGCTCCTGGGATCAGTTTGCTTTGCAAAATGTGTTGTACTCTACTAGTTATTCTCCCTGTGTGAAGGAGGATGGCTGGTAGGGCTGACTGTCAAAGAGCTGTTGGGCTCTAATAATTCCCTGACACATCTTCCTTACTGCAGGAAAAGCTCCCTTCTGAAGTCAAGATCATTTTCCCAACAATAAAACTGTTAGGTAATGCAGTGCTGTGATTTTCACTTTGCTAATGCAGCTGGGAAACCCTTCAGTTTAGAGACAAGCTGAGAATTTCTACTGCTAATCTGCTATATTAAGGCAAATTAGAGTTAACTGATGTGCTTCTAAATGTGGCCTGTGTGAAATGAAGTTCCTTGCAGCGTAATTTTTTTTTTTTTTTATTTTTTTTTAAATAGCACAATTTATTATTCCATAAGTAGGTAATTCCTCTTTGTTGATAACCACACGTCTGGTGTTCCCTTCTTCCATCACATTTCCCTTGGAACAGCACTGTGCCTTTCAGGATGGCACTGATTGAGCTGTAACCCCTCGAGGGGCTGTATTTAGACTGGCTGTTAATAGATCAGCTCCTTCATGTAATTACCGAGCTCTGACTGAAGGAGCAGCTCCTGGAGCTCAGTGCACATTATTGCTTTCCATTTGCTCTGGGAGTTGCAGGACAGCCCTTCCCGCTTGGTGAGGAGTTTGTGCCTTTAAAAAAATGAAGAAATAATTCTGGAGCTCCCAGCAGACCTTTCAATAAACATTAGCAAGTTCTGCTTATCCGTAACAGAGTACAAAAATATTTTCCTGTCTGATTGTGCATCTCTGGCTTGAAGTGGCACCTTTTGGAAGTGCCTCTCCTGCTGGGATGCTTTGTTTTTGGAGTGACAACTCCCACCTGTGTCAGTCATGGATATTTCACCATTGTGAAGGATCTAACTTCCATGGTGATGGATCCTTGCTGGAGCCATACCTGGCTTTGCAGCAGCTCTCTTCAGTTGACTGCAGGGAACACTGGAAGGTGTTGGAGACAGGGTTTTTTCCCTGAGGCTCTTTGGTTGATTTCAGTTGTGTTTCAGCATTATGGAGCGGGATGAATGAGGCAGTGCAGAGAGAGGGAGAAAGGCTTTGTGGTTTTTATTAGCAACAACTGTGCAAGCAAACTTAATTTGGCATTCTGAAGCCCGCTGGTGGTGTTCCAACTTTACCCCTCAGCTGTTGCTCACTGCATTGCAGAGGCCTCTGTAATCTAGCAATTTCTCATTGTCTCCAGCCCCTGCCATTTATAAGTGGGGACTCAGGTTGCAGACCAGATTAAGTGAGCATTCCCTTTTATTTTTAATTTTAATACAAGCTTTTTCTCGAGTCATAGGAAAAATACACCTGGCACTCACTAGCCAGGGGATATGTGCTTATTAGATGAGTGGAAAATACCTGTATGATCTTATCCCCTATGGCTTTATAGGAAAGAAGCAATAATATGCACTTTGATTATCACACTTCCTATATTTCATCTATTCTTCCACTCCCAAAGTAACCAGACTGGTTTATTATTTTTCTTCTTCCTCCTCTCTCATTTCCTTCTTCTGTAGTTCATGGTATTTCTCATCCTGTCTCTTTTGTCTGTGTGCTTCCCTTCCTTACTGCTGCCCCACGTGCAGCAGTAGTGTCATCTTGCTCATTTTTAGATTAAAATTCTTATTCTTTTGAGAGGGATGTTTTTCAGGATATCTTTTATCTGCTTTCTTTTTCAGGTTGTAGGAGAATTAGAAAGGTTTGCAGCAGCTGCCCTGTGGAGGCCAAGCCTTCTCTTCACTCCATGCCAAGGGGACAATCTCTACTGTCCCCTCACTCAAATTCCATGTTTGTACTTTTGTTTAGGAGAGTAAAAGCACAAGAGGGTTTGTGGGCATCACTCACCCTACCCCTGTTCCCTTAAAGCAGTCATTTTACGTAAAACCATTTTGCACAGATTATTCTGGGCTGTTATTGACATGCCAGTGGTGAGCTGGCATGTGAAACCACACTCTAGGGGTCCAGAGTGCCTTTTGCCTTGCACAAAAATGGTATCCCAGAGCTATTCTGTGCTGGTGGGGAGGGCTTCTCTCTTGGGAACTAAATTTTTGTCTGTCTATTGCTTGCACTGGTTGCAGTCCAGCAGCCTGTCAAATGTCTGACTTACCCCCTCTTAGAAAAACTTGAGCAACTTTGGCATAACCCTCAGCTGATGTTTTTGATCTGACTGGTGACTCACAGTCCTGCTCTCAAGAAAGCAAGGAGTGGTTGGGTCAACTCTGCTCCAATAAACAAGGCAACTGTTGCTTATGCTTAAAGGTATTCCTGATTTCTGCAGTAAAATTGGCATTTCATAAAAACTGCTTCATGCTTTCCTCCTCTCCAGACAAATGTTTGAAAACAAGGAAAGAGATGAAGGTCAGTGGATGATTTTTTTCCTGCTTGGTAGCCTCTAATTCAAAGTTCAAACAAAGCCCAGGATTGCCAGCACATAGGAGGGAAAATTCACAAAGTACCATTAAGCAGCACACCTGGAATCTGGTGTGAAGACATGACTTGCTTTTATTGGGCTACCATATCTCATAGCTTATTTTCCCTTTCCTCTCATCAACTCTAAAATACAACAGCCATGAGGAAGAGTTGTGCAAAACAATTGCAAACAACTGCCTTTCTGTTCTGCTAAAAGAAAAACAAGGGCTTCACTAGACTGCCTGTTCAGACTTTGACACAGCCAGTGTGGAAATCCATGAGTTATCAAAAGGGGTGGTTTGATGGCATGGGACTGAAATGCTTGTTTGAGGTTTTGTGAGGGAAAACACATTCCTTTGCACGTGGATTGCAGTGGGCTTTCAGGGTTATTTCAGAAAGAAAATTACAAGATTCTCCTGTGGTTCTGAGCTCTTCTGTTTTCCTTACTGATGTGCTCAAGTTTAGGGATTCAGAGGTGGTTTCTGCCAATAGCAAAAGTAGGACCTCATGTGCAGTCACAGCATTAAGCATGTCTGGGCTGTGGTGGGGAAAAAGGGAGATTCCAGGAGGAGAAAAGAATAAACCATCGAATTTCTGCTGCTGTCATTATGCTGGACCTCAGCAATTTGGTTTCTAAGATTATAAATTCCTGTTTGGGAGGATCACTCCAGGTGGAGGATGGCTCTGCACTGTCCTCTCCCACAAGTCCACAGACAGAACTGTTGGTTCAGTTTATTCTGTGCTGGAGTGGTTTCAAAATATTCCTAAAGCAGTATCACCTCCCACTGAAAGCAGCATGACCTGTCAGTGCCAGCACAGTCCCAGAGAAATATGTTGGGTTGTTTGTTTGTTTGTTTTTTAAAGTGGTCATTTTGGTTGGCTGACCTTCTTGGTAAAGACCTTTAGTTAAAGATTAATATCTGCATCCTTCTCATATCATATTGGCACCAGCAACAGACATATTTCAGACTTCTAGAATTATCAATAGAGCTGCAATGAATAAATTTTCTATCAGCAGGGGGTGATTGAGAATGAGGGAAATGGGTACCTTTGAGTCTCTTGTACCTTGCAGAGTAGCCAAAGCTGCAATTACTGTCAGTTAACTGTATGTTCTGTTACTTACAAAGATAAGGTAGTTCACTAACAGAGTAATAGAAGTATTTTGTTATTGTAACTTGACAGTATCCTACAATAAAATAGGAAATTTATTACCATACTAATGAATTATGTACTCTTTCTGTGGTGGACTAGCAAGTAAACTGTGTGAGAAGACACTTGTTCTTTTGTCTTTTCAGCAGCATTTGGCTAGAAATCCTCCTCTGAAACAAGAGGGGCAGGGGAGGCTGAGATCTGATGCGTTTTTCTTTGCACTGCTGCTGACAGGAAAATCATTTATCTTGTCTCCCCGCAGAGCTGGTGGCAGGCACTGGGAGCAGTGCTGTGGAAACAGTGATCAGAAGTGAGATGGATGTTCTGCAGGTGCAAACAGCATTTTCTCCTTGTGCTGAACACATGGTTATAGAAATGCACTTGTCTCTGATACACAACCCAGAATTATCTTTCTAGAGAAATGCCATGTGCATTCCCAGCTTTGGTCACGCTGGGTGAAGGACTGCAAAGTGCTGTGTAAGGACCCAGGAGAGCATGGAAAGACTCACCCAAGTGCTTAATTCTTCTGGCTTGGCCCCATTTAATCTGTTGCAGATACCTCATCCTATTTTAGCCTCCCATCCTCAGTATCCCCGACATCCCCTTTTTTTCCTTCCCTTTCATCTCTAAAACGTGTGGTTTGATTAGGAAGCTGTGATCTCTTTATAGTTCATTTCATTTAAAAGCACATTAACCTGCAGAATGAGCCACTGGCTTTTCCCTGTTCAATTTCCAATGAATTTCCTGTTTGTCTGGATGCTGAGTTATTCACTGTACAGTTAAGGGAGGCAATTAGGCTGCTGAAAGCTCCTTGTGGCTGCGATCTGCCAGACTGGCACTCGCTGCTGTGTCTCAGCCACAAAAGCTTTACCCCTTACTGGCAATGGCATCATTTGTGCAGTTCTTTTTCATCTCTCAGTTCAGATTTCACATCTTCTGAATTCAGCTTCTTGTCTTTTTTTTTTTTCTTTCTTTTTGTCCTTTTTTTTTTTTTCAGTCTGGCTCAAATTGTAGCTCAAAATCAGTCTTTAGTATGTCTTTCTGTGCATGTTTATATAGGAAACTGTGTCCCAAGGGAGGGAGAGCAGTGGGAGAAGAGAGAACAATCTACAAATTCTTCCTTATCAAAACCCTTTGACAGAAATTCAGAAGTTGAAACTTCACTTTTTTTCCTTCCATTTTATTTTTTTTTTCTTTTGAGTGCACTTTAAAATACTGTATGAACTCCAACAAACTTAATTTGTTCATCAAGAATGTTGTGTGAGAAGTGAGAAATACTTGTTACTGTGTATAATTTGTATTTTGGGGGAATTTTTTGCCTTATTCTTGCAGGTTTTCTGTGGAGGTAGAACAGACAATTGCAGGCAGTCATGGACTGCCTGGCATGTTCTACCTGTAGCTGTGGGTAGGACAAGGGAGAATGGCTTCATGATGAAGGAGCATAGATTCAAATGATGTATTAGGAAAAAATTCCTCCCTGTGAGGATGGTGAGGCCCTGGCACAGTTGCTCAGAGAAATTGTGTCTGCTTCATCCCTGGAAGTGTCCAAGGCCAGGCTGGACAGGGCTTGGAATCACCTGATCTAATGGAAGGTGTCTCTGCCCATGGCAGGAGGGTGGAATGAGATGATTTTTAAGGTCCCTTCCCACCTAAGGGCATGAGACCCCCTCTGCTAGACTTGGTGTACCTTGCATATCCCTCTGTGAAAGGACCTGACTTTATCTCCCTGTCCTCCTCTCCTTTTTCACTATGAACTGTGCAAAAATGGTTAAGAGAAGCTGCAGAGGGAAGGAGACTTCTTCCAGAGGACGTACATTGCTGGGGAAGAAGGGGACACCTGACTCAGGCAAGGAGTCTGAAAAGCTCTTGGAAACCCTGCTGAGGACTGTACCATGTGTCCAGACCTCCACAGCCAAGGTGAATATTATTGTTGAGTGGAGCATGAACCTCAGCCCTGTACTGAGAACTTGCAGAGCAGCTACTGGGAAGTTTTGATTTTTGCAGAGACTTGGATATAGTAATGAGCTGCATTTCAGAGAATTCATGCTGCAAAAAAAGGTAGCTCCATGTTTGTGACTTCTTTGCAGTGTTTTTGGGTTTTTTATGTCCTACCAAGACTTATTAGAGACATTTGGTTTTGATGTCTTGGATTCAAGAAGACAATATGTCATTTTATTAGCACATTTCTGGAAGGATATGTGGTTCTCCCCAAACCCTCTGCCCTTGCTCTCCACAGCCCATAAAGCCTGATTGTTCTATAAGTCACAGCAGTGTTAGTGCTGCCTGCAGTTACTGATAATTTTCACTCTGTTTTAAATTTTTCTAAACCAAAACAGAGACATGGAATTGCTATTGGCATTTAAACATAGTAAATAAATACACTTCTGCTCCCAAATACAGACTGTCTCTGGAGACAAATTTATAGTGATCTCCCATGCAGTCTCAGTGATCTCTTCCTTGCCTATCTTAATTCCCAGTTAACATGCAGAGAGAGACGTGGTATTTGAGATGCTTAAAACATGGAATTTTTCAATTAGATGGCTTTTTCCAGATTGGACACAATTTGTGGGGATGGGAGGTAGGGAGTTGGTGAGTATCTGTAGAGGAAGACTTTAAATAAATAACTTAATATTTTTTTAATAATACTTGGATCTGTGGTTTATTTTGCGGTTGTTTTGGTTTGGTTTTTGTTGTTGTTTTTTTTTCCCCCAGAGAGAGTCTTTGAATGCAGACTGTGCAGAGAGTCTTTGAATGCAGACTGTGCAAATACTTTGAGAATGATCGAAGCTATTAATGCATCATTGATTTCCTCCATTGGCTTGTCCATTAGATATTTAATCCCTTCTTTTTAACAAGTGTGTATTTTTCTGTTTGAAGAGCAGCCTCCCACTCTCTCTTGCATAGTGGGAAGCATCTCCTGCAGGCTTTCTGTCGCTTTGCCAGCCTCCAGACTTGGCTTCCAAGGATGGTTGAACACTTTGGACATATCCTGCCTGTCTGCTGGAGCTGGAGGAGTTGGGGAGCAGATTCCCTCATTGCATGGCCACCCAAGCCAGTTTAATCTGTCCTGCCTCAACAGTTCATGCTATGATTCTGTGGCTTTGTTGGCAGGAGCAATCTGAAACAAATCTCAGTAGTGCCTTGGATATTCCCTGTCCTGTGTGCTTTCTTCTGTCCCTCGTTTTTCTTAGGCCAGTTGTAAGAGTGTTTTGTTAGATGGTCACTGGGGATGAGGGTTTTTAACAGTAGCAGCTGCTGTGAAAAATTGCTGAACTGCATCTATTTCACAGAGTTCTGTGAAACTCTAAGAATACATTCTGCTTAACCCCAAAAAATCCATAAAAATGAGGAATGATCAGCTGTTTCGGGGTCTGCACAGGGACTGTATTTTTGCTGTTCTGAAACAACTTGTTGAGCTGCATGCCTGAGAAACAAAGTGATTTGACTCACTGCTTATATTTAGTATCATTACCTACTGCATTAGGTTCCGTTTTCTTCCGAGCACTAATGTTTCTGCTCAGGAAGGTTAACAGGGAAAACGCCCAGCAGAAAGCATTTTTTGTGCTTATCAGAGGGCAAATGCGTGGAAAACATCAGGTCACTGTGCTGGGTGTCAACTTGTTGGGTTGTTTTGTTTTTTTCTTCTTCTTTTTTGAAGAGTCTGTAGAAGGAGCAGTATCTAAGGGTGGGGAGAGGATGTCCTTCCTTTTTGGTAAAGCCTGTAAAATTAGAGGAGCTGGTGGATCCTTGGTACAAATGTGACCTGAAATCGCAGCACCCTCTTTGTCATGGTCTAGAATAAAGTATCACAAATATGTGAGATCCCAAACTTTAAACATGCCCTCTGACTCTACCTACACAGGGTGATAATTTTTCTGGTTTTGAGTGTATTTGCAACTGAAACAAAATCCTAATTGCTGTTTTTATATGTAATATTAAAAATGTTTGGTCTTATATTTCTGTTTGGAACAAGCTTTTACTACAACTTTCTGTAATCGCATGGGAAGCAAAGGGGAGATGTGCAGGTTTAAAGTGCTGCTGGCAAAACTTTAGTCTAAACTTTAAATCCTTGAAGATTGTTTGAAAGCTTTGGCTGCCAAGAAAGCCTGGAGTCAGCTCAGGAAATTGCATGATTCCTGGTGCTTCTGGAACCAGGTGAGGAGCTGTAATTGACTTTTCACCAGTGAAGTGTAGAACATTCTGTTCAGTTGGTGTGGAACAGGTGAATGCCCCAAACACTGGGGAAGTGGTGTTGAAAGTAGAAGTGGGTGGAAGATTTGAGCACTGCTGGTCTGAAGCCTGTGTGCTGCTCTCCATTCCCCTTATTGCCATCTCTGATGTTAGTGTTGATCTATCCCAGAAAACCTCTTCAAGGGGTTAACTGACCAAACTCATCATTCTGTGTGACCTTAAAGGGATCACAAATTCAAGACCATTTTTCTTCCCCTTATGGGGGAGTGAGAAGCTGCAGAGCTGCTATTACGTTTTCCTTTCTGAAGCATGAAAGGCTTTGATTCCTCAGAGTGCTGCTTCTGGGAGCAGCAATATTTTCTCTCCTTTGCTCTCAAGCAGTCTCATCCCAAGACTTTTTATTTTTACTATGTGGAACTCCTCCATAACCAGGCTGAGGAACTTCTGCTGCCTGAAGTAATTGCTGTTGGTGCAAATCTGAAGTGTCCTGCAGTATCTCCTGAGATTCCCTGTGATAATCACATCACCCTGCCAATGAACCCTGTTAATATTCACGTGGCAATTGTTTTGGTACTTGGCAGAGATGAGGGTGTTAATGTGAAGCCTACTTTGGCTGATGGGTATTAAAGAAATGATTTATGTTTTGTACTGTAGCAGTGATTTCATTACACTTGAAGAATTAAATTCTAAATGGCTTTTGGCAGACATGTACATGAAAATATGTATTGAGGCAGTTAGCTGGCATGTTGGACTACACCAACCTCTCCCTCATAAGAAGGATGAGGACCTGTTGATGCAGGTCCAGAGAAGGGCCATGAAAATAATCTGGAGAAGAAAAGGCTAGAGCGCCTCCTCTCCTGTGAAGAAAGGGTGGCAGAGTTGGGGTTGTACAACTTGGAGTAGAAAAGGTTCCAGGGTGATCTTCTGATACCTAAAGGGGCTTCAAGAGAGCTGCAAGGGAATTTTTACAAAGGCATGCAGTGACAGGACAAGGGGCAATGGCTGACAGAGGGCAGGGTTAGATGGGATATTGGTCAGAAATTCTTCCCTGTGAGGGTGGTGAGGCCCTGGCACAGGGTGCCCAGTGAAGCTGTGGCTGCCCCAGCCCTGGAAGTGTTCAATGCCAGATGGGAGCAACCTGATCTAGCAGAAGGTGTCCCTGCCCATGGCAGAGGGTTGGAATGAGATGATCTTTAAAGTCCCTTCCAACCCAAACTGTCAAGTGAAGGGGAACAAAGGCAGAGAAACCCCTCTCAGTCCGAGTCTTAAGCACTAGCAAGTTTTTCCTGCTGAAATGGAAATGAAGGTTTGAAACTGTGTGCAGTTCTTCCATAATGAAGTGTTGCTTTTCAGGCTTGGATGGTGGAATGAGGAGAAGGAGCCCTTCAGCAAAAGGCCACTGGGCTTTCACACTGCTTGCCCTGTGCTCCCTTGCCTCTCTGCAGCTGGGCTTCTCTTACATGGAGGGTTGTTGTGAAACTTCTGCACTATATCTGGAAAGATTCATGTGAATTTTCTGGTTTTGTGACCAGCACTATTTGTTTTTTGACTCCAAACCCTCGATCTCACAGTTAACCATAAGGGATATCAGCAATTTAATCGTACTTTACTTTTATAAGAACTTAATTTCTCAAAAGGGGAGAAGAATCTGCTGTTGCCTTATTAAGAGAGTAAGAAAAAATGAGGGTCTTCAGTAGCCAGCTTTGTAAGATGGTAATAAAAAGGGTCTCTGAGTAGTTGCAGATCTCTCAGTGTTTTAGCTTAGATGTTAAAAAGGCCTTTTATGAGATAAGTGGTCTTTGAGAGAAAGACAAATAAAAAGCACATCTGAAAACACATAGGATGGAGCTCTTTCAGACAGGCACTTCTCATCATCTTGGGGCTGAACACTGCCCAGCTCCCAGCTTTCTCCTCACTCAGCCTTTTGTGCCAGCCACAGTGTGGCTTGGCTTGAGAAACCACAGAGGTCAGGCACTATTTCATTGGTGTTATCAGTGAAGACACTGCCTGCTGAAGGCTTCAGACCAAAAGCTGCTGTAACTGGTGTGCTCTCAGAGACAGGAGGAGTCTCGAGTGCTGTAAAGCCTTTCCCATCCCAGGTGGTTGGGGGAAGTCCACCTTTGGACTGGCATTTTCCAAGCACTGGATTAGTGTGAGCAGAAGGGCTGCTGTGTCTGTGTCCCAGCCAAGGTGAGAATGGTCACTGTTTGGCTGACCCTTAGGGATGGAACAGGATCCCCCTGTCCATCCTCCCCCCTCTCTCCTTCCAAGGATGCTTGGATGTGGCAGGCTTCCCTGATGGCAGCAGACATGGAGGTGTGGAGAGCTGCTGCTGGGCAGAGCAAATGGGCAGAGACACTGTCCAGAGCCACCCAGCTTGTCAGAGTCTGCAGCAGGGTCTCTGTGAGCACAGCGCTGGACACAAGCGGCTGCTGCTGTCTCTCTCATGGGCTCTGCTTGCCCTTGCTCATCCTGCCTGCACCCAGCATGGAACTGCTGGGGAGCCAGTGGAGTTGTCAAAGAAATCATCACCTTCCTTTGGAGCATCTTGGGTCAGTAGAACTTGACCCGTCTGCTCTCTTCTCTGTCAACAGAGCTTTTGTTGCCAGCATTGGAATAAATGTTAGAACCCTCTTGGTCTGTGCAGAAGGGTTTGGTGCATGCTGATGGTGTGCTCCTTTTGCTCAGAGGTGGAGCTGCCATGAGGTAAATGCCACAAAATGGTGGGGAAAAGCCACTGGAAGCTGAAGGAGCCCGAGGCTTTGTGTGGTGAGGTGGAGATCTCCCAGAAGACAGGCAGGCTGTGCTTGAAACACTGTTGGGGGGATGGGTTTGACTTCTGCCAAATCCCACACACTTTTTTCTGCCAGGCTGACCTTGTTCCTGGAGAGCTGGGGGCTGGCTTGTGGGGCAGGCTGGTGACCAAAGCCATATGCTCTGACCCGTACACAAGCTCAGCATCCCTCCTCTGCTCCTCCATTGCTGCTGCACTGGACGAGCACCTTCTCCCGGGGCTTGTTTTTGCATCTGCCTCCCCCTTCTTTGCCTTCTCTCCCTGGAGTGACTGGAACTCTTTTCATGAACACTTTTTGACCAGGCACATGGAATGCTTTTGGGACGCCTCGTACTGGAAATCCAGGAGATCTCTCCAGAGGAGGAAGCAGCGTCTCCTGTTTGTCTTGAGTTACCCTGTCACAACAATGGCTTCAGAATCTGCCTAATTTAAAAGCTAGTTTTAATCTGATGGGAAGATGTTTGTGTATTTAAAATAGTTATTCCTTGCTGGAGCCACTCCCTTCTTTTGTCCTTCACTGCTGGACTTTTCGGCATCACTCAGCTAATGTGCAGTGCTTGTTTACGGCCGAGATACTGGAGCATGAAGGAGGAAGTCGGTCCGTTTAATACTGAATCAGTTCCAGGCTTCCTGTGCGTGTGCATGCACGTGTGTGTGTGTGTGTGTGTGTGTGTGTGTGTGTGTGCTCAGCCCTGCTCCTCCAGTCGCTCTGCAGCCTCTGCAGGAAAAGCCACGGCGCTGGCAGAGACAAGATGCAGGTGTCTTTTTTTACCTCTTCCACCTGGTTTGGGCATGAGCAGGTTTAGGCAACACGGGTAAAAAATCCAGTATGGCAAGCCTGATGAGGAAGATGCTGATGCAGGCAAAGACATGGAGTGGTGAGTACGGAAAACATCTTGTCTGATGGGAGAGATAACTGCTCAGAAGGGTTTAGGTGCCTGGGAGGAGAAATGTGGTAGCAGGCAGAGAGCTGTTGGGTATTGCTGTTGTTTTCATCTTTCATCTCCTGGGTGAGACGGCAACCTGAAAATGCCAAAACCTCTGTCCGTGGAGAAGATGGTTATCTGGGTGAATGTGTGTTTAAAGTCTGTTTCTTAGCCTGCCCTGGGATTTCTGCCTTAGCTTGGCTCTGTAGCAGCAGCAGTCCATCTAATTTGGAAGTTTTGGAGGGAGTGGAGAGTTTGCAGGAGACAGGCACCATCTCAGGAGCATTTAAACTGTTCTGTGAGTTGTGACTGCACTGAAAGATGAGGTTGAGAAGAAAACAACACCGATGAGCTGTAGAAGAAACTCTTTTATTGCTTTGCTCCTGTTCTTTTGATTTGGTGGCAAGTATCTCTCTGGATTTCAGTAAGGTGCTCTCATGTTGCACGGTTACAGAAATTGTCATCAGCAATGTTGGATATTTTGGATTTTAAAATATTCCAGTAGCAGCACCAGCCTGTGCCTGTGGTTTCTCATTTAAATTTATGGTGTTTATCCAGCTCTTAATTGTGCAAATTAGTGTAATTATCAAGTGATTATATGCATACCCAGTGAATGTTTTTAAGAGGCTGTCTCAAATGTCAGGAATTGATTTTATTAGCCTTATGTCTTCCTGGTGCAAGCACCTTCCTTCGTGCTGCTCTTCTGTGAAGCAGGCATCCCAAACTGCCTCAACAGGAAACAATTTCTGCAGTGCCATATCTGAGGGAATGACTGCTTAATAGGGCAGAAAGCTCTTCAGTGCCTAATTAGGACTGATTAGGTGAGTTATCAAAGACTGAAACAGCCCTCCTGAAGCAGGACAGCTTTGCTCCGGGCTGGGATAAGGATAGGAGGACACAACCTGAGCCACATGTGGTAAAGTTTGTCCAAGTGCCAATTTTATCAGTGTGTGAATTTTAATGAAAAGTTGTTCTTGGAAATTAGGACTTTTGTGTGAGTTATTGGCTGGTGCCCATCTCTCCCAGGGCTGCAGCTGAGAGCATGGAGGGGGCAGTGTAGGCACAAGCACTTCTCTTGTTCAGGTTACGGACTGGATGTGCCAAGTTATTGTGTTGCCCTTTGCTGGGAAGGAGGTCTTGTTGGCAAATGCTGTTCCCTTCTAGCCCAAACTTACTGGTCTCTCCCTATTCATCCAGGATTTCTCAGAATCCATGACTTTCTGCCTTTAAGAAAATTGGAGTTAAGACTTGAAACAGAGTAATCTCCTTGATTGCATTGTGACAGATGCAGTGTGACAAATACAGGAAACTGTAGAGATCTCATTCATCTCTCTATAAATAGCTTGGGACTTAGGGTAAATTAACCAGTCTTTCCAAAAAGAAGCTGAGTGAAAATAAATGTCATTGAACCATGGAATGGTTTGGTTGGAAGTGACCTCAAAGATCATCTCATTCCAACTTCCCTGACATGGGTAGGGCCACCTTCCACTAGACCAGGTTATTCCAAGCCCCCTAAACCTGACCTTGAACACTTCTGGGGATGGGGCAGCCACAGCTTCCCTGGGAAACCTGTGCCAGGGCCTCACCACCCTCCCAGGGCAGAATTTCTTCCCAATATCTGATCTGACCCTGTCCTCTGGTAGTGTGAAGCCATTCCCCCTTGTCCTGTCACTACTGACTGCCCCTGTCAAATGTCCCTCTCCAGGTCTCTTCCAGGCCCTTTTTACTTCAGGGATAAGAAGAATGGAATGACTCTAGTTGAAATTTCACTTGAAAAAGTCAGTTTGAGAATTAACAGAAGGGGTTTTTTATAGGCAAGTTTAGCAGGCATTAAGTGGCTAGAGCACACATTTACTTTGTGTACATACCTTGTGTACATTTCTTCAGAGTTTTAGCTCATCAATGTTTGAAAGCACAATTCTTTGTGGAGGGAAACACAGCCAATAGAGCAACATGTAAATAACCTTGGCTTTGATAACTTTCAGCATCATTTCAGAACCCCTGGAGAGCTGTATTGTTTTGGGTTTTTTTCCCCCCTTAAATCTCACTGTTTACATAGTGGGGAGATGTGTTAAATGAGTTTTTTTAAATAAATGCCTGCAGGAAGTTAGAAAGTTGAGGATGCTGGGAGAATGAGGTGAAGGGAATGTGATCCTGGAACAAGTGTACCCATTGAAAAAGCACTTGGATAGGGTGAGTAAATACGGGCACTCATTCTGCCCCAGGGGAAGCATGTGCTTGAAGCCAGTCTGGTTTCTGCATTTGCAGGGAGTTGAGTGCTGGTCCCATAATCCCAACCTGCTGCCCAGATCTTCACAGCAGCCCATGGATAAAAGGACTGCTGCAATTAGCAGTCAGATTGAAAAAGAAATGGCACAGGGAGGAAAGATTACAAAGAAGCACAGAGGACACAGTATTTATTTTCCAGTGTTTATGGTATGGGAAGCAGCAAAAATACAGGTCTACACCTTATTTTGTTTTATCACATGTAATTTTGGCAGAAAAAGACACTGATTTTGTCTTTACTAAGTAGAGTCTTTAAGTGATGACCATTCTTCTTTATTTAGTGCTTTTCGTGTCATTAAAAAATAACATTTTCTTCCATTCTTTGGTTGTTAAGGAGGGGTTTACTTGAAGATCTGAAAATGATCATATGTTTGTGTGGTCAAAAATTATGTGTTTGATTAGCCAGCAACAACTTACAGCAGCTTTCAGAGATTTTAGGATTAATGAACTACATGAAATATCAGACTTTAAAAGGGACTTCTAAATGGTGAGTTCTCTATAAGAACAGATGTGGTCAGATACTATTTCAGCAGAACTTCTATTCCACATACTTTGAGACAGTAGGTTTTTTAATGGCCCCTTGAGAATGTATTATTTTAATATAATGAAATATTTTTAATGACTCCTACTAATGTATAAATATGTTTAAGGTTGGTTATGGTGTAGAACTGGCGAGCACTTCATGAAGTGGTGGTGAAACTGAACATTGTAAGGTTTTGATCTTTATTTAAAACAAAAAGGTTATAAAATATCATGGTCAAAATGGCATTTTGCCAGCCTAATAAATGCTGCTGGATCCATCTTTCCTCTCTTGAGATCCCTGCTGATTTTAAATACTCTTTAATTTGCCTTTCTGCTGGTGTACAGCTGCAGAGAAAATGCAAATTGTTGTTTGTACACTAAAATAAGCTTCAGCCATGCCCTAACTAAAGAGACTTTTAATTCAACTGAAATTGGTTGTTTTTGAACATTATTCTTTGTCTTATATAAAAATACAAACTGAATGGGAAACTCACTACGTTAAAGAACAGCAAAGCAGCAAAAGCTTATTGAGAAGGACTAAGCTAAGCAGTATCCTTTTTTTTCTAACTATGAAAACAAATTTCATATTTGTTTATTTCAGCTGCATCACCACAGCTGATGCTGCCATATCACCTGGAGGTTCTGCAGGATGGCAGTGGATGCAAGAAGCCATTAAATGAACTTTCAAGTTGTCCCATCAAAGCTCTCAAATAGCAGAAAAATAAGTCTTAATGGTTGCACTATCTTTACATTTCTGTAATGTAGTTACAGAATAATAATAATAATATAGAATAAAATATGAATATTTTTCTGTTGGCAGGTAAATAATGGAAGTAACAGGGATCTCAGGTAATTTTATTTAAGCATCAGGAATATCTTCTGTCTGAGAGTGCTGAGGATGATGTATCAAGGACCTTTACCCTTATAGAGAGGAGTTTGGCTTTTAAGGGTGGTAGCCCCTGAGCTGTCATATCAGGATCCATGGCTAAGGGAGTTTCAGTATGGATTTAATCACCTGAGGGCAGTGATTCATTCAAGTGGACATGTTATAGAACACTTTTGCTCAGAAAAGCATCTCATTTAATGACAGTCTTGCAGCACAGGTATCAGAAATATTCTAAATCTGTTCAGCATTTAGCAGTGCTGCATTCTTCTGTCATGGAGCCATCAGAATCCTGTCTGCAGAAAGGCTTTTAATGTTCTTTAAAAACAAACAACAACAAAACAAGAAAAAAAAAATCTGTTTAAAAATAACATGGTATTACCTTGAATATTGGTTGTTTTTATGAACCTCCTAGCCAGGCACAGAACGTTGTGTGCTATTTCCTCTGCAGACAGATAATTGCAAGAGGGAGAGGAAATTGAGCCATGTAAAGTAAAAAAATCTTAGTAAGTTCTTATTTTTGTTTTCTGGGAACTTAATATATATTTTTATTTTAATTCTTCTTTTTTAATAATGAAAACATTTTAGCCTCTTAAAAAAAAAAAAAAAAAAAGAAAGGTTGGATTAGTAATAAATCACTTTGGCAATAAATTGTATTTATGTCTCTGAAGGTACCTTACATTAAAAGTAAACTATTTTCCTGTTCTTGTATCTCTGTATCTTCTATTCAGTAAGGAACTACTACTTGTATTGTTCCAGTCATTTTCCTTGTGGAGATAAACTTGCAGTCACTTTCTGACATGACAAAACACTAATTATTGCTTCTGGTATAAACACTGGAAGTATTTTGGTTCACTTGTCAGTGTATTCAGTTATTATTTTGATTAAATTTGTAATCCTGAGGGTTGTTTTCAGATAACAGTAAGATAATTAGCTTTGAAAATGAGGTTTCTAGTTTCAGTTTTAGCAGGGCCTGAGAGGAGATAACAGATGATAGCCTAGGTAGTAGGAAGAGTAAATTTAAACTGAGTTTTGTGAATACTGAAAGTAACTCTGGGGCTGAAAGTTATAATTAGGCTCGTGAGAAAAAATACAAACATTAATTTCCTGATTATGTCTGTAGATTTTAAAGTCTTAAAAATCCCTGAATGAAACTTTTGCCATGGCCAGGTATTTTCTGGGGCAATCTCAGGCAGCTCTTTGAGCTAAATTCAGTTTTTTTCCTGAGTAAGTGCTTTAAATAACCATTCTTGCTAAATTGCAGCTTTCTACCTGTCAGATTTCAAGAGCTCCACATCAATCATCAAATGTGTCTGGCAAAGTAATGGCAGCATTAGACCTGTCTGTGTCAGAAGCTGCTGCACTGGAATTTCTGCTGCTTCTTTTTTCCTTCTGGAATTCTCCTTCTGGAATCTCTGGAGTTAAGCTCTTGAGATAATGAGCACATATTTCTTCCTTCTCTTCCCTTGCCCTTTCTCTCTCTGTCGTGTTTCCCCCTCTTATTTCTGGCTCTGAGTTTCTGAGTTTTAAATGCACATTTATTCATCCTTTAGTGAGACATTGTGTTGTGCGTCACTATTCTCTTCTGTATCGCTGCATAAATTCTGCCTGATTTTCCCCATAGTGTGGTTTGTGTTGATTGGAGTCAGTTATTTTACAAGGAACCCTTGCATTTAATTGTATTGCATTTAATAACAGGAAAAGAATGTGAGATCAGTGATTTCCCTTCCCCCTGCCTTTTTATGCCTTTGGTGGGATTACCCAAAAATTGCCACCTTCTGGTTCATTCAGAAGTTCCCCTAATATTGATGCAATACAAAATTTAGAGGTCTTAATGATAAAAGAACTGCAGCTTCTATTTTAATGTTCTTTCATGGCCAGCTTAAAAAAGAGAAAAATGTAAGTTTGGTGTTGGAATAGAAATTTTTTGCAGTATTGAATCTATTGAACTGTGACTCATTTGATAGTCTAGAGTTGTGATTATATAAGAAGGACTTTCAAAAACAGGCTGAAAGCAGAGGTGCAGGCAGATGAACTCTCCTGTTCAATTCAGTGATCAGTCCCTGTAAATGGGAATTGAATGCATATGGACTATTCAACTGTGAAAAGTACAGTCTACAATGGGAAAGCTTGTGGGATTTAATCCATTTTTTGGCTGTGTCTGATAGTTTGTTGCATGGGAAGGGCAGAGGAGAGTAAGTGGGAAGAGTAACTGAAAGAGCCCAGTAGGGTAGAAGAATGAAGGACAGAAATAAACCCAACTTTTTTCCCAGTGAATGTGACAAAGATTCTGAATAAGAAATTGATGTGCAATCATCTCTGCATAAATCATGCACTATTTCTGGAAAACTTCTTGCAGACTTCAAATTCCACTGCGGACTGATTAGTTAACAAAGCCATTTTAAGAGGTATTTGTGTCCTCCCACCTTTCCTTACAGGTTCCTTTGATGAGCTTGAAACTGTGGAGCTGTAAAACCACAAGCACCAAAGTGAAATGTTTTAAACAGCTCAGAACAGCAAAGTGCTCCTTGAGGGTCAGCTCATGGCCAGAGCTCCTGCAGGGTTCAGGAGCCCAGGGGGAGCAGTGAGTTTTGGATTTGCTGGCATTTTCCTGTACTTCTGAGATCCAGTAAGTGTTGAGTTGTTGATTCTCTCTGGATTTCACAGGCTTAGTTATCCTCCTTCTGTCAAGATGACCATTGCAGCTTTGCAAAGTCATTCTCTGCATACCTGAATTTCCACCTAAACCACTAAGAAATGCTAAATTGGGTGTACAGTTCTACCATTTAAATGTGGTTTAGTGGCTTGGCAGGGGGTGAGTTGTTATTCACTTGATAACAAAAGCTGTTTAATTTAGGCACAATGAAAGTTTGAAAAGTGGTTGGAACTTGGGGGAAAAGTGTTGGGAGATCTTGTACCCTGACTTGTGAGTACACAGTGACTCATGGTGTTGGCTCTGGGAACAGAGCATTCCACTTCTCAGCTGCTTGGGGAACATCATGTGTGGATGATGGGGAACAAAGAAAATAAGAAAATTGAGAAAGAGGAGCTCATGCCTTCTGTGCATCACAAATACAGCCTGCATCTAATCTTTAGGGTTCCAGGCAGGAAAGACTTGAAATGCAGCCTCAAATAAGATAACTCTTTATACCTAAAGACTGAATAAGAGTTATTTTAGAAATCAACAACTAAATTTTTTTAGAAGTGTAAAAGCAATTGTGTATTTACTGTAGGACAGTAAATATCTTTAGTATTATCAGTTCTTTTCTTAGCACTTTGGTATCAGTAATTTCTTGCTCATCTGTGAAAGTCTGAATCCAAAAGTTAAATGGCAGATGTGCAGTTTCCCACAGTGATGTGGCTGCATCTGGTAGGTGAATTTATCACAAAATCCCAGAAGGTTTGGGTTGGAAGGACCTTAAGGCTTATCTTGTTCCATCCCCCTGCCATGTGCTGAACACCTTCCACTATCCCAGGTTTCTCCAAGTCCCATCCAACCTGGCCTTGGACACCTCCAGGGATGGGGTGGCCACAGCTTCTCTGGACAACCTGTGCCAGGGATTTCCCACCCTGACAGGGAAGGATTTCTTCCCAATATCACATCTAAACCTACTCTCTTTGTGCATATAAGTTCAGTTAAGTTTTATATGATACAAGCTGAGACCTGAGACTTCTTTCTAGTGTAATAATTAAATATTCAAGCCCTCTTTATTGAAACAGTTCTCTCAGTTCTCCAGACTGTCTTGCCCACTTTCTATTCTGGCTGCTGTGTTCATCTGTTGTGAGAACTTCAGAAGTATTTTTGACAGGCCAGGTAAATGCATTAACAGATGATCTGAAAAATCCCCCAAACCAAACCACAATTTATTAAACTCTCAAGGTGATTTGTTAAGTCTTATCTTGGGGATTGGCTTTTTTTTTTTTATTTAATTGCAGCAAATTATATTCCTTGAGAGGTTTATGTTTTAAGAAGATAAACTCAGATTTGTCCTTTTTTTATCCCTTTGTCTTCTACTACAGTTTATTCCAGAGGAATAATCAGTTTTCTTAAGTCAGTTTTCTAGACAGTCAAGAAGGTAGAAGAAGAACTTGATATACTTGACAGCTTTTCAGACAGGAAGAACTTGATTTTGTTCTGGTTTCAGTTGTCCCTAAACGTGTGTTTGTACAGGGAGGTGAGTTTTGGCCCCTGTTGCTGGGCATCGTGCCAGCTCCATGATGGTGAAACCACAGCAACTTCTCATGGGTCTCAAAACTGTGTGTGAACCCTGAGCAGCAGCACCTTTTAGTCTAAAGCTGTTTGTGACTGGCTCTCTGGCTGAGGTGCAGGAGGGCACAGCTGCTCCAAAGCTGTAGCCTGAGGCATGGGTTGGAAAGGAGACTTCTCTGTGTGTTCCATCACCTTTCCTACTTTTCCATGCCTGGTGTGAGCAGGAGAAGCACTAACTGGGTCCTTGTGTCCCCTCCTTTCCCACACATCAGGGTTGCAAGTGGGGAGAGGGTTGTTCTGAGCTTTGGGATCTTTTCCTTTCATCCTTCCTTCCTGTGTAACCATCTCCACCCCCAAATTCTTCTGGCTGCTGATGGTCAGAGACTATTTTGCAGGAGGCTTGGCCAGTTAATCTTTGGTCCAGAGATGAGAAGTGTAGGAGGAGGTTTAGTGACTCTGACCAGGGTTTTCATAGTTAAAAAAACCTGGATGCATTAGTATGGAATAGAAGTAAATAGAATAACCTAAATTTGGCCCAGGGTTGACTTACAGGGTTTCTTCTCTGTTTGTAGCATTCCTGACATTGGCATTGTCCTGCTCTGTCCTCACTTGCTGTGAAGTGAGGAGAGAACAGGAAGCGAGGACCTTGTGTTCATCTAAAGAGGTGGTGTTGGGAATGCCAAATCCAGAGGATTTCCTGGCCTTTTTTGTTTTTCTGGAAGGAATAAAACAAAACTTTAATAAGACAAAAAATAAAATCCTTGTCTGTCTGCCTCTTCCCTTGCCACTCCCCACCACTTCTGCCTTGTGCACCACCAGCCTGGGGTGGGATGTTTCCAGGCTCCTTTTTGAAGATATTTATAAATAAGTTGAGGTCCATATGTTTGTTTTTTCCCAAATGATTTCTTTACTGTAAGTCATTATATTTCTGTGTAATTGATCTATGTGTGGCAACTTGCAACTGGGGAGGGAAGTCACAAATGGGTTGGGCCCGTGCTGCGCAAACATGGAAAAAGGAAATAAAAAAAATAGTTTGACAATAGTAATGACAGCTAGGGACAGAAACTTGTTAAAAAAAATACAAGTTAAAACTAACTTGCTTTGAAACAGTAAGAATAAATGGGATGCATAACTGTTATGGACTAAAATAGAGCAGGGGAATAGAGGGCATTGATTTCTCTCTTCTAGCCTCAGCCTCCCCAGCAAAATATGGCTTATAAATATCCATAAATCAAGAAGGAAAAATACACTTTAAGATGTATTTTTAGCATGAAGGAAAAGCATTTCAGTGGTGTTCCTTCCCATATACTGTGGTTATAAATCCCTTTATCTTGGTGTACTTCACAACAAATCAGGATTTCAGGTTTGGTGTCCTGGTACGTAGACTTTTGCTTCCAAACACAAAAGGGGGGAATTCTCTTTGTTTTTTGTATGCTTTGGGGAAGAGAGGGAATACATGGCTGGACATGTGCTGCAGGCAGGAATATCTGGTAGAAAGATATGAGCCACAGCAGGGCAGGGGGAGCAAATGCCCTGCTGTGTCCCATGTAAGGAGATTAGGTTAAGACTGCAGCCTGGACTGAGTAAAAATTAGAAAGGATAATGCTGCATTAATTCACACAGGTCTAGCTTCTGTAGCACAATGACAAAACAAAATTAGTAATAGCCTAAAAATATAACCCTGAATAAAAGAACTTTCTCCTCCTCCTTTTGCCCTGCGCTCCCTCCTCCCCTCATTTCCTGCTTGGGCACCCGAAGTTGGAAACTTAAGAGTGGGTTTTGAATGGGATTTTTCTTCCTCCTCCCATGCCTTCATTTGAAAAAAAAAAAATTAAAAAAAATTAATTTAAATAATTTTTTTTAAAAAGCCTGTTTCTGTAGCAGTGACTCAGTCCTGCAGTGCCTATCTGCCTTGTGTCAGGCATGGGGCTGTCTGGGGGAAGCAGAGTGTGCACATACCCAAAGTGTGAGACAAGCTTTGAAATTGCACCAAGCGCGCTCGGAGCATCAAATGTGCCGGATCACGCTGCGATTCCAGTAACAGCCAGAGCTCTCTTGGCTCCCAGTGGGAAAGTGGTCACGCTGCTCAAAAAGGGGAGAGAGGCCAAACTGCACATTCATTTGGATAATTAGGTAAACAGTAAATAGGAGAAGGCCTCTTCTACTCAAACTCCATTGTTTTTCCCGAAAAGTCTATATTTAGATTTGGCAACCAGATTTATCACAGTGATTGGTGCATTGTTTAAACAAGGTCACCGATGTGTGTGCGTGTTTATCTCTGCTTAACTGGATTGCTTATTTGAAGTAGAAATACCTCCAAAAATATTATGCAGAGCTCTTGAAAAGTTGTGTACTCGTGCCCCAGAGCACGTGGTCTTTATTAGAAAATAGATGCAATTATTCATGTTTGGTTTTGCAGCTTGAAGTCCTGAGGGATTTGTACATAAAACTGTGGAGATTTGATTGCATCCTGATTTTATGTCTCACTGGTATATGAGCATTTCATATATGTAAAAACCTTTTTATAAGGCAGAGATTATAACAAGTTCCTAAGTGAATCCAGACGGGTGCTGTCCTGTCTGTTGGAATTGGAATACTCATGCTCATTAATTTTTAGTCAACTGGTGGCTGCTTTTGTCTTTCTGAGACCCAGAGTGCCTTTGTGTTTTATATCTAGAGCAATTATTCTGGACTTGTTGGCAGGTTGGTTTGAGACTTCAAGGTACAATTTCAAAGTCAGACTTTATTGCTCACAGCAGTTCCATGCTGCTTGGTGGGGATGGAGCATGGTTTACTAACAGTGCCAGTGTGGTTAAGGTAAAAATAGCAAATATCAGTTCATTTTCCCTTTTACCGATGAAGTGAGAAAACAAAAAAAGGCATTTCAGAAATGTCAGCTGGAGAGGATTTTGCCCAAAGCAAAAGCATGAAGTTCTGCAGGGTTTATTTCCTTCATTTTTTTCATGGTTCTGTTATACCTTTTGGTTAAAATTTCATAATTTTTTTTGCAATGAAAATAGCTGAGAATTTATTTATTTTAAAAGAGATTGCTCAACAGTGGCTGCCTATTGAAAGTATTGCTCGCACAGACTTAAAAATGGGATTTGGGAAGGATTGACCTCAGAGGGAGGCAGTTCTGCTCATCTGTTGTTCACACCTGATGAAACAAAACAGTCATTTTGGAACTTGAAACTGAAGTGATCTCTGGTACCATAATATTGAATGAAAAGACACCACAGAGATGAAGTTCTTGAGCATGGCTCTCTGGAGGATGGGGCTCCTTGTGCAGCTGCCACCCACAGCAGTCCTGAAGGTGGCCTTGGTGGCTGGGGATGGCTTTGTGTCCTTTTTCACAATGCCCACTTCTTTGTTTTGTCCTGTGGTGAGGAAGTGTGTGCACGTGTCACAAATGAGTTCCTTAAATAGTCTCTGAAAGAGAAATTATCTTCTTTCTCTTCCTCCTTCCTTCCTGTCCATTCAAAGGTTGAAATTCTTCTGTATCTTTCCCTTTTGGGGAGAGACTCTCTCTGTACATTTAAATTCCCAGGCCAGTGCTGGGACATACAGGTTCATCTCTCAGCGATCCTGTGGTGTCAGAGCCATGTCCTACACTGGACATCATTCTTCAAATTGCAAGCACAGAGGTTCAGCCAAAAAAACCATTCTGTTTTGGTGCCTGCAGGTCACCTTGCTTCCTCCCTTGGCTCTACTGCCAGTGCTGGAATCTCCTCCAGGCCTGGCGCCGGGCTGGCAGCAGGAACATCTTCATCACTGTCCCTGACATGTGGCTTCTGCACTGATCCAAGGCTGTTCCTGACAGACAACCTGTGGAGAGAAAACTCTGCTGGTTAGAAGGTTATCTGCATTTTAAAAATGCTCTTTTTATTTTCCCTGCCCCCTCATCTCTTTTTTTTTTTTTTTTCTCTTTTGGTTGTTTATTTTACTACTTTCCCAGTGCAGTGCTATAGCACCTGGAGTTTTACACAGAGCCTTTTTCCATGCTACTCCTAAGTGTTTTAATTTCAGACTTCTGGCATTTTGAGATACCAGGTTGTTTCACCTTTCCTCTCTGGTTTTTATTTCTCCATTTAGATGAAGATTTAATCCTAACTTCCAGCTGTCACTGATTTGTTGTCAGTTATTGCACTTTAATTTACGGATATTAACACAACATTCCAATGGGTGTTAGGATAGTTCTCATCCAGCTCAAGGAATTTCCCTACCTAAATACAGAGCCTAAAATAATTCTAGATTTGTAAATTCTTCCTTGTGTTTTGCTGTCTAGGGACATGGCTTAGTGGTGCACTTGGCAATTCTGAGCTCGTGGTTGGATTCAGTCTGAAAGGTCGTCACAGCAGACAGAGAATTTCTATTACTGGTGGTGTTTAGATGATAAATTCAAGAATTTAATTATGCCTGTTGCTAAAGTTCTTTATTTATATACACTGTAAGAGTACACTCTCCAGTGATTTTGAAGAGTGTTGTCAATTAGCTGGTGGCTGTCTTTTGTTGCCAGTTGGCCCTTACAGTGGGATTTCCAGTGTTTGAGAAGCTTTTAAAACATATTTACATTTTAAAATGTATTTACAAAACTAGTGTTTTGTGAAGGAGTTGTTGATATAAAGATAGTTTATTCATTCTAAAAAAGGATAAAATAAGATAATAAATAAATTATAAATAAAATAAGTTAAATAAAATAACAGCGACAGAGACTTTAATTTAAAAATACACAGAATGAAATTGTAAACCCAGCTCCTAACATCCTTGGTGGAGAGTTGGTAGGTCTTACTTTTGCAGAAGTCTGCAATGAGGATATGTTCCTTTCTAGTTAGATAAAAATAAAGGCTGGAAAGTTGAAATAAATGCACCTGCTATTTGGGCATAGTTACCAAGACCATTTTTGGGATGTTTACCCATTAAGTCGTCTGTATACTATAATTGTATTTCCTCCCCTAGTAGTTTAGGCTGTAGTTGGTTTGATGAACACAGGGATCACATCTAGCAATAAAACTGTGTTTTGCTGGTAAAACCCTTGCTTTAAAGATTGCAGCAGTAATGGCTTTTCCCCCCACTCTTTCCACAAAAATCCCAAACACTTCAGTTGGGAATGAAGAGGGGTGATGGGAAGTGAATTTTGCCTGCTGAAAAACAAGGCTATTAAAACCAGAAATGAATAGCTTGTGTATGATATTTCTGATGGTACTAAGCCCAACCTGTAATCATGAAGCAATGGATGTCAGACTGTGCATTTGTGCTTTTTTTTTCCTCTGTGCAGTCAAATTTTGTATATTTATATAAACTTATTACAGGTCATTCTGCAGTTTCGCCTTCCCGTGCTGCAGAGGAGCTGCCAGCATGTTTACCTGCAGGTCATGCATTTATTTATTTGCACCAATGCATGTTGCTAGAATCCTTGGCTGGCTGGGGTGGCTCACAGCTGCGTGTGGGCTCAGCCACTGCCTGTGTCTGGCTGGCTCTTAAATGTACATTTTTATGGCCCTTGAAACTTGGCACGAGCTGTGTTTGGTCGTCAACAACAACAACAAAAGATTGCTGGTGAAATTAAAACCTGGCATCACCATTCTACAGGTTTATTCACCATGTATTGAAATGGGATTTTCTTGCTAACATTTGCTGGCGTTTATCCAAAGCCCAGCATCTCATAAATTTATATTATCTCTCTCTGCTCTGCTTAGTTGACAGGGCTGTAGCAGCTTCTCATGCAGATCACGGGAACAGTATGGAAAAATGAAACCAGCAGATTTTCACGTGGGGAGTTCGTATCAGCAGAGAAATTGTAGCAGTTTTGCCAGGGAATTAGAGGGCAGAAATCACTGAATGAGTCAGGTTGGAAGGGAGCACAGTGTCATCTCATCCTGCCTTCCTGCTCAAGCAGGGTCAATCCAGAGCACAGAGCAGAGGATTGCATCCAGACAGGTCTGGGATATCTCCAGTGAGGGAGACTACACAACCTCTCTGCACAATCTCTTCCAGTGCGTGCTCACTGCACAGTGAAGAAGTTCTTCTTCATATTCAGGTGGAAACTCCTGTGCATCCTGAAGAGTTTTCAGTACCTTCCTTCAGAAACCACACCATGGAAAAAGCAGAGCTGAGTCAAGCTGGCTTGCTGTAGCTGTGGTGACAGGTTGGGCTTGGAATCGTGGGGCAGGGACAGCCGGTACAACCTGCCTTGGCACCCAAATTTAGGTGAGGAAAACGAGGTGCTCTGTGGCATTTAAATGCTCTGATATTACCATTTAGCTTGTTCAGAGGCACTTCAGCCTCAGCATAGTGATAGTGGAAACAGCATATCTTGATTTATGTGGGACAGGTGAGCTTGCAGTGTGGTCACTGGAAGGCTTGGCCAGCTCCAAGCACACAAGGCAACTTTGCTCTCAGGAGCTCTGGTTTGGGCTCAGTAAAGTATCTCTGTCTTTCAGCCACACCAATTCCAAGCCTCACTCTTCCAGTCACTCTAACCACAAATGTGACAATGCCTAAGGTGCTGTTTCATTCTCTGTGTAACTTCTAAACATTAATTAACACTAAGTGTTAAGAGGTCGAGTAAGTCAGGTGCACTGGTCTGCGCTGAGCTGAGGAAAAGTCATATCCACCTGCAGGAAATGTTGCAGGGGGAAACAGATGGATCTTGGTGATAGGAGATGGGAAGGGGATGTTAGGTCATTAATTACTTAGCCTTGCATAAACAAAACTTAATATTTTGAAAAGTCTCTAATTTAAAGGGAAGGAAAAATCTTTCATCTTCTGTGCTATTTAACTACATGTCAAGTTGGGTCAATTGGAAAACTTTTGTGTTCATTCCTGCTTTATATATTGATTACTCCTCCACAAATTGTTCCAATGCACTGAGCATTGGGCTAGTTTTAAATGGGAAAGGAGCTAAGGGGAGCTAGACTGCTAAATCCAAGATCCCTGACCTGATATATTCCTTCTGGTTTCTCTAGGGAGGCTACAGGGTGCAATTTGATTTACTTTTCTACAGGTTAAAGCTGATTTGATGGCTGGTTGTTGGGGATTTAAGCTGGGATCTTTTCAGAAGTGGCATTTGCTTAGCCTGCTGCTTTTCTCAATTAAAAGAGAGGACTTGGTTGAAACCAAGTGTGGTGAATAAATGTTCAGGGTTTATCATGGATGTTGGTGGTTACGTGGCATTTTGGGGTTTTTTTGTTTTGTTTTTTTTTTCTTTTAACTCTCTTCTTTCCCCTTTTTCCTTCCATGTCTTGGTAAAAAATGAGAAAGCTGGTAAATTTGTTTGGTCCAGAACTAACTTAGAATGGAGCAGTTAGGTCATAAGAGATTGCAGTTCATCCTTTTTTTACAATATAAGCTATGAATTCAAATTTTACACATTGTAGTGCCTTTAATCAAGCACTAGACAGCTTCCAGAGAGCAAACAAGCATTAAACATTCATTTGTAGCACCAGAGGCAGGTTGTCCTTCTTCCAGCTGCTTGGCAATGGTGCACTTGGGGTTTTGTGTGGTATTGCTTTTTTACTTATTTAATTGGCTGGTAGTATTTATTAAACAACATACTCTGAGAAATTGCTGAGGCTCCATGCAGCAGAGCTGGGTATTTTTTCTGGAGAGCTGAATGGTCAAGAGCAGAATTCCCACACAGGAGGCCCTTGGCAAAAATTTATCTTCATATGCTCTTCATAAGGCTGCTTGTGTATATTTTCTGTGAAATGTTATAAAGTTAGGAAAGATTGTTTTCCCAATACAATCTAAAAGCTGAAACACAGTTACATTTCAACATAGCAAATCTCCATTTTGTGCATAAATTACTTAAATATCTAGGAGTAGTGAAATACAATGCTGTTAAACATGTCAAATGTGATGATTAAGTGACTGGATTGTTAGGAAGAAAATAGTAATTTTCTGAAAAGCTAAATGAATGATTTGGCACAATGAACTGCAAACACTACCAAAAAAAAAAAAAAAAAGAGAACTGAGGAAAATTTGCTAGTGGAGGATCACGTTTGTAGGCAGTTGATATTAAAAACAAGAGTGAATATATTTCAGATTTTCTCAACTTAATTGACAAACTCGTTTCTTCCCCTGACATTATTTTACCTGCTGACAGCTGCGTGGGTGGCTCAGTAGGGCTGGGGATCTCACATCACTTATACAGTGGCAGTCACTGCTGTAAGCTGATTTCTTTGTGATACTGAGACTGTCAAATGCTTCCCAGGATCAAGTGCTGCTCTGGAAGGACTGGAGTGGAGCTTGAGTAACAGGACTGCGGATCAAGGAGAAAGTTCTGCCCTCTGGATTACTTGCCTGCATGCTCTCTGGACAGAAGAAATTCTGGAGCCACTTGAGGCCAATTTTAACTCGGTGGCATTGAATTAGTGTAGACAACGGGGTTTTTTAAACATCATTGCTGCTGCTGCTGCTGATGTGTAAGAAAGGGAGAGATCAGTTTGATTCAAAGCCCAGGCTAAAATTTCTGAGTTAGCTATTTAAAAGAATGGTCTTGTTGGTAGACTAAGCATTGTCTATCAGTGTTTTTATGTTAATAAACATGTAAACCTTGGCTGCCTTTTTAGAAGCACTTTGAGAAAGACCCTTTTACCCTCTGCAGAGTACACTGTGAAACCTCAGCTAGGCCAAGGGTAACTTTCCTTTGATCACGAAATGTGTTCTTCTGAGCAGTGGTAACATGAAATAAAAAAGTGAAATCAGAAGTCAAAAAAAAGTAAAAAGCCTTCTCAATATTTTTCAAACTTAAACTAAACTGTGACTTTGATGTTCTTGGGCTTCATGTAGAGTGCTTATTGAAGTTTTTCTCTGTATTGTTAGGTCTGTAGAGAGCTGTGGTCCAACCCCTGGCCACACCAATAAAAATAGTTTTGAGTAGCAGTTAACCCATAAATGGTTTTGCACGTTGCTTCGTGCTGTAACTTGAGACGTGGTTAATCTTTCTGTGTGTTCCCTTGCTGAAATGGGTGGTCTGTGTGAGTCTGTGATCAGTGCAACACCAGCTGTATTTGGGAGGGGATGGAGGGATCTTTCCATACAGTCAGGTATGGAATCAGCACCATCACCACAGGATGGTGATGAAAAAGGTGGGGGATAATCCTGGTGATCCTCTCTGTCCTCATGCAGACTGGTGTCTTACCTAAAGTTCTGTCCTGTCCAAAGTGCTGTTCTGCTAAATCCTACCTTGGGATTTAACTGGGGTCGTATTATCTGAGCTGAGTCATTCCTCAGGGGTACCAAGCACCTTACAGGGCAGGTAAGGGCTCTCCAAGGGCTGTTTCAAAACCATGGTCTGTGTGGGTGCCCAGCCTGGCAGAGATCTGCAGGAGTTACAAAGCACACTAGAAATCCACAGCAAGCAAGGAGTGCTTTGGCTCCTGCACCGTCTATCTGAGTTTTCTGTCCTTTCCTGCCCTTCTGTGCTCCCAGCCCAAAAGGAGATGTCAATGTGCTAGCAGAAACTTGTGCAAACACAGCTTGCAGAGCTGACCAAAAGCCTGCCTCACATTCTCAGCTTTCCCTGCTGATTATGGCTTGTGCCACTGGAGCCAAGCACATCATCACCCATCGGATTTATTCCTACTCCTGAAGTTCCCTAAAGCCTGCTTTACCAGCCTGCCTAATTCAAAGCATTTGGTCAGAGCACTGCTGCCACATTAGCAGCAAAAGGCTCAACAAGGAGGAGGATGACCCATTGCTGGAAGGGGTGGGGGACCCAGTAACAGCAGACCCAGTTCAAGCTGGGGTTCTCAGTGCTTCTGTGTCTGCCTCAGTCTTGAAAAGAGTGGACACCTGGGCTTCTATGCTTGGTGAAAGGGATCAAGGAGAAGAACAGCTACCAGCAATAGATGAGGGTCAAGTCAGGAGTTACTTTAAAGAACCTATGTGAGTCCAGATGGGCTGCAACCAGAGGTGATCAGCAACCCCTGGGATCAAGAAGCAGAAGACAAAAGCCAGCTGACATTTTTCTGGTGGAGTCTGTATCGTTTTCATGGGAGTAGCAGTATCTCTGTGCTCACTGCTTGTGCTTCTTCAAAACTTCATTGCTCTGGATGGAAATTGTAGCAGAGCTGTGGTATAAGTACATTTTATCATTCCAGACTTATGTTCTGAGCAGAGTGAGGTTGACAAAGCACAAGAGGCAGCATCATTATCTGATGCAGAAATTGCATTGCAGTGTCTGAGCTGTTTCTGGGGTTATTTGTTGTGGCTTCTTAAACATGGTCATTTTTAGATAGTTGCTTGTCATTTGTAATTGGAAAGTCTAACTTGCTACTGAGTAGTGAAATTATTTTTTGATTTGAAGGAGGTTTTAGGGCAACTCCTGCTCTGTTCTAGGGAACAGTGATACCCTTTCCCATATATACATGTAAGTAAGGAAGTTTTTGCATCTGCAGCTGTCAGGAATGTGCTTTGGCTGATGAATGCAGCCTAGTTTAAAGGCAGGATCCCACAGTGGGTCAGTTAAGCTTTATTGGTCTGCCAGACCAGATTATCATTTTATTTAACCAGAGGAGTAGTTTTCATTGTTACTTTATTGCCAAGGGTGTGTCAGCATTTCCATTATAAACCCCCTATTTTCAGGGATTTGAGTAGACTTGAGATTTAAGTGTTCTGCTCTAAAACTTGGCAAGCGTGCTCTTCGTTCACCAGCGGATATTTTCTTTATGAGATTTTAGAGCGGTCAGCTGTTTCTTAAATTGTAGTGGAGGCAAGAGGGTTTTTTCCTCTTGGTTAAACAGATAGCACTATTTTTTCCATCTCATTTATTGCAACTAGATTTATAAAAAATAATCCCTATTCTGCTGTTTAAAAGGGGAAGAAAGGGGGAGGAGAAAAAGGAATATCTTCCGGCTGCCCTGTTCTGTTTGCCATGCCTCAAACCCTTCCCTTTGGTCTGTGTTTGGTGAAGTCCCACCCACCCTCTCGGTCCCTCTCTCCTCCTCTTTACTTATTTCCCTTCAGTGTATTTACTCTCTCACTGCATTGAGTTGCAGGGCTTGTTCTCCTTCCTCCATTCCTCCTCTTTGCTTTCCTGTCTCGTGCTTCCAGCACTGGATTCTGATGAATGTCCCTGTATTACCTTTCTCTAAAAGGCAGCTCTGAGGTACTCTTAAATGATACAACATACCTGTGGTAAATAGAAACTTCAGATTTAACTATACCTAGTAATCTATTTTGCTACTTAACTGAAGAGCACGTGCATGACTCTTAGTTGAGTACTGCAGTTTTTCAGTGCTTTTCTGAGATGTTGCTGTGCCTCTAGAGCAAAGTACTTTCGCATTCCTTTTTTTTTTTTTTGTTATTTAACCAAATCTTTAATGTAGACTGAAAAAAGTGAAGTGTGATTGGCACAGTGCAGCATTGTGGGTTTTCATTGCTGGCTCTTTTAGTCATTTCCTGAGAGCTTGGTGCAGAAATGTGACAGCCCAGGAAGCGATAGCAAGCTCAGCAAGGCTTCATGTGCTGCTGGAAATTGGTGTGCTACAGGTGAGGGAACGTCCTTCTGGTGGAGATGTAGGAATACCTGGTCCTGGGATTGGTGCTCAAGGTCTTCAGGAAGAACCTCAGCTGTTTTGCAGTTCACAGCCATGAGCAAAGTCACTGGGGATGTAAAATGGTGAGTGAGGAACTACAGCTACGTGACTACTGAGCAACAAGGAATGTAGGTGAAGCACCGGAATCCAGAAATGAGCGCTTTCAAAAAGCATCAGAGTCTTTCTCCTAGGACCTTCAGAAGATCTTTGTCTGAACAAGATGCTGGCACAGCTGCCTTGAAGAACTATCATTGGTACCACCAAATGAAAAGCAAGAAGTTGAATAAGCAGATGAGTTTTGACTCAGAGAAACATCTTGCGTACAGGTGGCAAAGACATCCTTGGCCTCCCTGGAGGGTAAGCAAACGAGAGGGCTCCTCCAGTTTGAAAGGGGAATGCAATGACCCAAGGCTTGCCAGAAGTTCTGCAAGCATGGATGCTACCAGTGCTGACAATCTCCACGAAGCCCCACCTGGGACATTGTTGCCGACCAGGACTCGCCCATTCCGGGTTCCCTTCAAGCGCTCTCTGTCCGAGCCCGTGGCGCACGCCGGGAGCAGGAACGGCCGGCCGTGCCTGCAAGCCGTGCGCTCGCTGGACACCGAGCAGCAGGGCTACTTCAGCTGGGGCATCTTCTCCTCTCTCTCAAATGGCTTTTCAAAGATAATGAGTCGGAAAGGGGACCCTGTCAGTGAGTCTGTAACTGAAGGGAAGACAGAGGACGATCAAATTGTTTGGAGTACAGGTAATAAACTCACTTTTGTTCTGCTTCTGTTTGTGAGTGCAGCGAGCCACACAATAGTTGTTTAAACAGATTTGTAGCTTGTCTTTATTAATATGACACCGATACTCTGATTTTCTATCTTAATTTTCAAAAAGCAACTGAAAAAAAGGGTCCTTTCTCGATAAGGAAGTGGTATGAGATGTTTTGGTGTGTGCTTTAAAACTTGGAGGTCCCTTTAAAGCAAGCATCACCTGGTGGTAGCAGTTGCATTTCCTTCTCAAGTGTGTGGTATAAGCTGTCCTGCAGGCATCCTCTGTGCTGTTGTGCTGCCCTGACTGAGATCTCAAGCCTGCTCCTGTCAGTGAAGCACCAGGGTGAGAGAGAAATTAAGCTGTCTTTTAGACAGAGTTCCAGACAGTGGAATGGATCTAGTTCCTCATTCCAGATTCTCCATTTCGTAATCAAGCAGCTGGATTGGTGGCTGCTCTCTGGTAGTGCCAAGGACGGCTGTGTTGCAAGGGTTTAGCCAGCTGAGATTGAGGTCAGCAAGATGCCAGCCTGAGATTTCATTTAAATCCATCCACCCTGCTGATAACAACACTCTTAAGGCAGGCAGGGTGGGAAAAAAGAGCAGGGGAGAAAAGGAGATAAACTTGCCTTTTTTCTCAGGCTTTTCTGAAACTTTCTAGTGGTCTACCCAGCTTGAACCCAGTAACTGATGATGCCTGGGAAAAAAATCCACAAAGTTTAAATTTGTAATAAAACCAAAAATAAACTTTCCTTCTCCCCAAAACCTCAGCACTATTTAGAGTTCTCCAGATTATCATATTAAAAACCTGATAACATCTGGATACAGCTGAGGCTGCTGGACAAATCATCAGTATTCAAAAAAATTCAGTAATAGTAGTGAAAGAAGAATATTCTGTGTCTGCAGGGGTGTTCAGTCTTTCTGTCCCAGTGGAATGTGCCTGACAGGCTTGTGTTTGCTATTGGAAGCTGTCATGTTGCTTTAAAACAAAAACCAATGACCAAAAAGAAGGAATAACTAGGAAGGACTATTTCTGTTTAAGTCTATTGATTTACAGTCTTTGATTCATTTCTCCAAGACCTTTTTCAATATAAATTTGGCTTGATGGCTTTAATTTAGCTTAATAAATTGTGTGGAACACATGGGGGGTGAAAAAGAAAGTAACAGAATTACTTTTCTTTTTCTTTTCTGTTGAAGTCTTCTCATTAAGGAGTTGGTTGGGTTTTTCCTCTCCTCTCTATTTATCCAGATTAGGAACAAAGGTTTCTACTCCAGGCTCTCACTGTTGTTGAGACCTTCTGGGAAGGTTTTCTTTGTGATATGAGCATTTTGGATCAAAATGCCACAGTATCTGAAGGGCTGAGCATCCTTCTTTCCTCAGTGCTCTTTGATACCAAATGGTTCTCTCATAATTCAAAAGTACTGCCAGTCTCTGTGTCTTTGGGGTACTTTTCAGTATTATGTAAAGTAAACAAAAGAAAAGCATTATTTGTGAGAAGGCACCACTTGGTAAATACTTCATGTCAGTTATGGGACAGTGATGGAGTCTTTTGGCTCTTTTGTGTGTGGGCCAAACCTCTGTCTGAGCCTGCCAAAACTGGTTTTGCAAAGGGATTCACAATTCAGGAACTGAGAGAAAAACAATGGGTCTCTAGATTAAAAGTCAGACTCTCTCGAGGGAGGAAATCAGAGCTGAGAAGGTGTTTGGGGAAATAAGTTTGATGAAGTCACCCATAAAATCATTTTGCAACAGCCAGGTCCTGCTTGGGCCACTTCACAGGAAACCAGAGCTTTTGGTGGGATGGACAAATGCCTCCATGGGGTTTCTTTTCACCCTTTTGCCATCACATTCAATCTCTGATCCCTCAAGTGGATGACAGCGTGTGTTTAACAGGACTAGTTCACCCTGTAAGAGGTGCAGCTGTGTGGGATATACAGTCAGAGGACAACTAATGGCTCTCCACTGGTTTTGTTTGTCCTTAAAGGAGTGCTGCCTGTGCCGTAATCAGCTGGAGCTGCTGGGCAGAGGCTCCTGCCCTGTGCATGACTGTAGGCTGAGATCTGCTAAAACTGTGGTAAAACTTATGAACTCCTGGGTTTTAGAGGTGAGGTCTGAGGGAAGTGACTTGAAGATAAAAGGGGTGAGAGAAATACACATCTGTCATGTTCTTCAACCACAGTCTAGATGCTCAGAGGGGATTAAATCTTGTGTTTTTGCAGAAACAGCACAAGTTTAATTCTGTGGGGGGGTCACTGAATTTTCCACTGACTGTTTTGGTGCTTGGATGGACAGAGGGTGTCATTCCATGCCTGTAGTCCTGTTTACTGTTCAAGGAAAAATCCAAGAAAATGGATGTTTTCCTCCCCTTGAGAAGCAGAACTTGGTAATCCCCATGCAACTGAGATCTGTGGTAAAAGTGCTCAGGCACTCACACTAACCACAGGATGGTGAGAGACATGGGGTTTCTCCAAAGAATGCAAACAGCTTTACACAGAAAAGCTTGATGAAAAGTCCCCCAGGAAATGTCTGTTTGGACAGAAATTCTTGTCACAGTGACTGAAACCCAAGAGACCTTTTCTGTGTTGTGAAATACACAGTGGGAGAGGCACACTTTGGACTTGAACCAGGAGAACCCAGGGGTGCACGTTCTGTCTTCTGTCCACAGAGCCAAGTCCTCTGCTTCCACACCCTCACTCAATTAAAAGCATTTCCACTTTCCTCTGAAGTACTTGGAGATTATCAGCTTTTTTAAAAGTTTGTCTTCCCTCTAATGCTTGCCTGGCCTCTTGTGTTTTGCTTCATCTCTGTGCCAGACTGGCAGAACGGTTCCCTTCTTCAGGAAAAGCTGAACTCCCAAAAGAGGACCAGTTGTTTTTATGGCAGCTTGAAGAGGGAAGTGGGATTTAAAAAGAAAAGAAGAAACAAGATCTGGATAAATATTTTCCACTTGGTCTCACAGTCTAGGAAGCATGTTCAGACACTGTTTCATCAGTTCTTGGCTGTGGAAATCCCTTCTGGATGGGCTCACTCACCCTCTTAGGCGATGAAAGGATGCTGAACCCCAGGAGAGCCGCGTCCTTCGGCTCTGCCAGAGCCTTGGCAGGATGCAGAGCCTCCCCAAAGTGCGTGGCAGGCTTTCTGCATCCCACTGCAGTGTGGGTTTGGGGAGGAAGGGCACAGATGGAGTGGACAACCAGCAGGAATAGCAGAGCTCTTTCCTGGTGTGCTGCGTGGGTCTTCGCAGGAGCAGCCTGGGCTGGGTTTGGATGGGAATGAAGCGCTTTTGGTGCGTATCTGCTGATTTCTAACCTCTCCTAGAGCCAGGCATTCAGAACCAGCATTTCCACTGCCATGTGCAAAGCCTGAAGGTAAAAGATCTTACACTCACTACTATAATTTATGGATTTATTTACTTATTTACTACTTAAGAAATCTAAGAACATATTAATTTCTAGTAAATATGTTAGCTTGAGGATGGAGAAGTGTGATTCTGATAAACTCATTGTTGAGAACATACCATGATATGGATGCAGACAATGCCTTGGATTCCAGGGTTGTGGGTGAGCAGCTGCACCTGTTCTTATTGTTTCTGAGTATTACCAGTGACCCTTTCACACTCTTGAAAATGGGTTTGTGAGACAGTTCTCAGATAACATTTATTTCACTGTTGCTTATCTGGATCTCAGGGTGGTGTGCATTTAATTGTAGACTGATGACAAAATAATCCTTTGGTAGAATGCCTTACCTATATCTTCCCTGGGTATCTCTGTTTTGGTTTGAGGGGGTGAGAGTAAACACTGGTTTCTTTTATTTAGTGTGTGTTTAGTTTTCACAATCGTGCTCTTGTTAATGCTTTTATAAAGACAATTCTTCAGAATTCCTTCCTTCTCTTTCATCACCTGGATAAAGATATGTTTCTTCAGTCTTTTAATTTTCATTTCAAGCTTTCATTCATTTTATAGGGGAATTTTTGTGCCTTGAGTGAGAGAATATTTTATATCCTTGCTTTTCCAAAATTGTTTGGTTTTTTTTTTACAATTCACTAAAGTAATTTGAACTCTATGCTGTTTTTAAGATCTTTACACTGTAGGTTTATTACATTTCTTACATATTTCCATATAAACTTACCTAGATATTTGTATTCTCCCATTTATAACTCAAAACTAAGGCAGTTCCCTGTTCAGTTTCTTAGAGCAATTTCCAAAATACAAAGCTGTTTTTTCCTGAGTAGGAATTTAGTATTTATTACTCATTGGAGCAGCTTTTCTGTATTCATGCTTTTAAAACCACTTGCTCATTTTAGAAGCCCTTCTACTGACTCATGTGCCTCCACTCCCAAATCTCTTTTGCTCTTAAGTAGTTTATTTTTGGTGGGTTTTTTATTTGGGAAGTTTTACACAATTGAGCTTATTCATGTGCTCCTTTAAGTGCTGTGCAAATGCTTTGTGCTGTGAAACCTGATGTTGTTGTTGAAAGGTGTAGTCTTAATGTTCAAACTCCTTCACCTTTAATTATCAGAGCAGATTCAAGATAGCTGCTTGTAGAAAATCCCTCGTTGCATTAAACTGTAGTTTTGTGTAGTTATAAATATGAAAATAAGACATTGCTGCCCAATTTCTCTCTCTTTTTTAAACTGTAGCGTGGTCTCGTGGTAGTAGATGTTGTGCTAACATGGAATATTTGAAAATTACAGTGGTGTGGGGATGCACAGGGAACAATTCTGGCATTTGACAGCTTTAAGTATCACTTAAACATCCCTCCCCACTACTTCCTTCTGCCTGGATCATCCCAGGCACTGCAACATTTAATGTGGGCTATAGGCTGAATATTTATGAACACAAGATAATTAGCCATAATATGCAAAGCCAATAAAATTATGTTTATCTGATTTTAATTCCACTTAACGGACAGTGGCTCTGTGCAAGCAGTTGCCGTCATTTCACTGTTGACTGGTGATTTTCATGTATTTAATCCCCAGATCACTTTGTCAAAATCCAAAAATTCACATTCAGCGGGATAAAGGAGGATATTTCTATTTGTAAGGGCTATTTTCTGACTCATGAAATCATGGCAAGGAGCTGGCAGGGTGTTATGTTCCAGGTTGCTTTTTGCCATTTTTTGTGGTTGGTATCCGTGGGACTATCAGGATATTGTGCTTTACGCTGCTCAAGCAGAGGAGTCTGACAGCTGGTGCATGCAGGAATATTATCTGTGATTACCTTGATCATGAGAAGTTATTGCATGGGAATTATCTGAGGAGAGGCTAATCGTGTCCTGGAGACATCTTGTCTCCTGTGTTTTCTTAGCAGGGAGAGAGGGGTTTGAAGAGATGCAGCTTTCTTAGAGGCAGCCAAAGAGTGAAAGAGTGGAGATTAGGAGAAAGAGCTCCCAGTGAAGTAAAGCTCTGGGGTTTTGGTGGGAGAAGCTTTTCCTTTGATAACAGGCCAGACAGGGTCAAAAAGAGGTGGCTGGAGAAGGAAAAACAGTCTTTGCTTTCCAAAGGAGAAGCTGTGTCTGGAGCAGGCGGATTTGGAGTCTTTGTCAAAGCTCTGTGTTCCAGCTGTGGAGTCTCTAGGAAGAGAAACTCAGGCTGTGAGACCCCATGGGGAGGGATGCTCCCAGCCCAGGACTGTCTGCAGGATGGCAGCACCTGCCCCACAGCCCAGGAAGGACCCAGACTGGTCCTTGCCAATCCCCTTGAGGGGTCAGCAAGGCCAGGCTTGGGAAGTACGAAAGAAAATGTGTTAGACTCTTCTCAAAATTCTGTCTTCTTCTTAAAGACAGGCTTAAATCGCAGCTGCCAGAGGGTACAGAAAGGGGAAGTGCAGCCAGTGGTTCAGTTCCTGCTAAGCTTATCTGACACTGGAAATGGGAGCTTTAACTCTTCCTGACACACATACATTGGGGGCCTGTAGTGAGAGGGTAACTTCTGCCATGGTAAAATTTTCTTCAGGCAAAGCTTCCTGGTTTGCATTTCCACAAATGCTGCCCGTAATGGAATTTGGCGCGAGATGAAGATCGCCTGCGTGCTTACAAAACGAGCGCTTCCTAGGCACATTGACCCTTTTTTCCTTAAAATAACAAACCCAGAGGAAAGTATTTGGGTTTTAGGCCTTTGGTTTTTTTCCAAATAATGAATGGTGCAGATTTGCAGTGTTAACAGTGTGTGATTTAGGACTCAAAGCAATGGCATTTTAGAAGTAAACATGTGCAAGATGATCTCTGTGCACTTATTTATCCCATTACTTTGCTATAGAGTTACTTGATTGCTTGCTTTAATTAATTAACTTGTATTATCATTTAGCCTTATGCTTTCTGTGGTGATACTTTCTCTGTGTTAGTTACTCAAGAGACTCTTTAGACTCTTCTGAAATAAATACTTCATAATCCTGTAAAACATTACTTGTTTAAAGGAAGCTGTTTATGTAAACAATAGGCTAATGCATGAAACTCTTGACATGTTAGCATCGAAACCAACTGTCCTGTGAGTGGTTTTGTTCTTACTCTGAGGAAAGCTGAAGCTCGACATCTGGTCTTCTGTGGGCGAGAGAGCCTTTTACAAGTTACAGGACCGCTTGTTCAAATGAAGTTAAAAAATATTTCCTACAGAGAAGGTGACAGAAAAAAAATTACAGAAATAGCTTCTTAAAGAAGCTCATGTTTTAGAGACCAGGCATTCTCTGTCTTTGTGCCTTATGGGGAATGAGTTGGTCATTGTAATCTGTGCATTTGGTATGGAAGATCCTTCTCAAAATATGGGGCTTTAGTGAGGACATGTAGTGCTAGGATTAGGGGTTTTGGTTTAAAATGAAAGAGGGCAGGTTTAGGTTCCCTATTCAGAAGAAAGTCTTCCCTGTGAGGGTGGTGTGACCCTGGCACAGGGTGCCCAGAGAAGCTGTGGCTGCCACATCCCTCGAAGTATCCAAGGCCAGATCAGACAGGGCTTGGAGCAACCTGAGATAGTCAAAGGTGTCCCTGACCATGGCAGGGGGTGGAACAAAATTATCTTTAAGGTCCCTTTCAGTCCAAACCATTGTGGGATTCTATGATTCTATGAAAAAACACTTGCCTGAAAACTGCTGCAGAGAGGAGCCAGATGAGTGACAGCAAAGTGTGAGAGCAGGAGTGAGCAAACCCACTTCTGCAGTCAAATGTATTTATTTGTGTCAGCTGTCATCACACATTGCCATGGGTGCTGCCTATAGGTTTGAGACTTAGGGGATCAGAATTATATGGCTTTTTGAGGTTTGAATTTTAGTTCTCAAGATTTATTAATTGTGCAAAGATCCATGAATCTTTTTGCCCTACCTTGCCACAGAAAAATCCCTCTTTCTAAAAAGTTAAGTGCAAGAAAGTACCCTGCCATGTCCAATGGCAAGTTGTAAGCAGACCTGCTTAGTCATTTTATGTCTGACTTCAGCTGCTTTTGCATGTCTTACAGGTATTGAAGAGCTTTCCTGTATCCCATATTCTGACTGTTCCCAAGTAAACACTGACACTATCAGATATTTCTGTGATGATGGTATGGTCAGAGTTTCAGATAGATCTCACTCATCCTAAGATGAGTTGCTGTCAATTTTCTTCCACTTACACCTATGAATTTACAACCCATTTTCATAGAAAAAAATACTAGCCCTTTTGATGTAGATACTCTTAAAAGCAATTTTCCTCTAACAGTCATTTAGTGACACAGATACTTTGGCAGACAGGTTTGGCAGGTTTTGACAAAGTACTACAAAAAATCTGCCAAACTTTCAACTCTTGCATTGTGTCTCCATCTACCTTCTCTCTCCCATCAACTCTGGCTGCACTTGTACACAAGAAGAGGCTTTTTTGGCAACACAGATCCAGGCAATGCCTGAGAGAACTGCCTGTGAAGGGAAAAAGGTGAACACACAGATCCAAACAGCTCCCAGTTGCCTTCAGTTATCTCCACTCACACTGTGCTTTTTTTAACATTACTGATGGGGTATTTTGGCTGTGTCCTGTATAAATAGCCTCTCTCAGTAACCACTTCCTCTGCCAGCTTTGTGAAGCAGTGAATCCTTGCATGCCTGATGTACTGTGGTGCTGCTTTTGCAGGCTGGGCTGGCTGAGTGCGTGGTGCTCAGCAAGGGGAGGATTCTGGCTGCACTGTGGTTTATTTGTAGGTTTCCTGTCAGCCCTCCTGTAGCTGATAAAAAGAGTGTGGTTCAAGCCACTGATGTCCTTTATGACAGCCCATTCCTTCATTGAGAGTGCTTAAATGATGCTGAGACTTACAGAAATTAGGTTGAAGCTTTGAAAAGGAGTGGGGAAGGAAGAGATAAGTGTTCAGTCTGTTGTGGCAGAGGCAAATCATTGTCTCCATGTTGGTTTTCATTATTTCCAACTGTGGCTTCCACCCCCACTTGCATATGCACCATCATATGATAATTTTTTATCTTCTTTATGGTAGAACAGTGTTAGGGCTGACCTGTGTTGGTAAAAGCCTTTCTGTCCAGAAGAGTTGGTTGACAGCACAGGGCATCTAGGAGGGTGTTGGATACCCTGGCAGGGCAGCAGGTGAGGCCTTGTGCCTTTGCTGGGTTAGGCATCAAGAGGTTTGTGTATCTTTTATGTCTTTTTTGTGTCTTTTACTACATAATCTCAAGAAAATGTCTGAGCCAGTCACCCTGGTACCTCAGCAAAGTCAGTGAATGTGATTAATACTGAGGAAAGAGCAAACCAACACATGTCAGGAAAAGGTGCTGCAAAGTTTTCTGCATCTTGGCTGTGCATGGACAAATCCTGAAAAATCCAAAATCAGGCTGGTGCCCTCCTACACACCGGAGTGCTGGTGAGCACAGGCCAGGGCTGGGGATGCTGTGGGGTCTGCCCAGACCCAAGACAGCACTGCTAATGATGTTCCCCCTCCTCACACAGACATGTGAGTCTGTGTTCTCTGTTTTAGCTGTGCTAACAAGGTATTTTCAGCTGCTGTATCCACAGCAGCAGGGAGGAGGTTGCCACAAAACCTGCCCGAGGAGCTCATTATAATGACAGTTCCTTAGCTCCTGCTTGTATGTACTCTAAAAGGGGAATACTTCTTTCCAGGAAATATATTCTCCCTTCTTCATTGTGGAGTTTCTTCTGAGCTTTCTTTCATGCCTATAAACAGAAGTGAAGGCCCTTAAATATAATTGTAAAATGCATTGTTATTTTTTCTGGGCGGAATTATACGTGTAGAGCAGGAGTTTTGACAAAAGACATGAGTGGCTCAAACATACTAATTGAAAAATTTCTGTTTGCACAGGAACCAAAACAATTTATTGGGTGCAGATGTAGCATCTTGTAGAGCCAGCAGCCACCAAATGCAGGAGCCTGGCTGTGCTGTGCAGCATATGTGCCCAGACTTCTGACACCTTCCCACTGTTACTGTGGAAACTATCATTTCCAACACAGCCCTGAAGCAGGGGGTTTTTATCTGCAAAAGGGGACAAGGTCTGCAGATGAGAAGGAAATACTCCTGTGCAGTGTGAAGCCAGCTAGGGCACTGTGCTGGATTTGCATGGCTGTGCTTGATGTGGAATTGCACGTTCAAATGGATGCTGATGTGCTTATTGTAATTTTAATGGTAAAAATCCAGGTGGGTGTGTTATAAATGCAGTGAGACAAATAGGAGACCCATCCTGAGAAGTGGAAATTAGGGAATGCAAGGGAAAGAAAAAACATCCTTAGAGAGTCAGACATTTCAGAATTACCTGGTACACAGAAGGAAAAAAGTGACAGCATAGAGGCTCATCAGACTCCCTCCCTGCCCCCAACAGGCCCAGCCTGAATTAAAAACACATACAGCAATCTCCACTCTGAATAACTTCTGCATGGCTATATAATTTCAAAGAGAAATGCTTTCAGGGTGATGATAGATTTTGTCTACATCTGTAATGTCTCATTTGTCTTTGGATACCCAACAGCCTTCGCTTTGTTTATTCAGAGCTAAGCAAACATGAAGCTGAATGTACTTTCCAATGATCAATGTAAATCAACGTGAAAAATGGAAATCATTATAAAACATACACACACATATATATTTAGTGAGGTTTGCTAGATTGATTGCTCCTAAACCTAGAGCTTGGCTGCTCTTACGTGCAGAGAATTCACAAAGAGACAGCCATAGCCCAGGGACAGTGAAGTGTGGTCACTGATGGATAAAATAAAATTCATGACTGTTTGCATTTTAATGGATTTTAATCACATGAGAGTTTGGGGGGGGTGGAAATAGATTTGCTTTTTCTTTTCATCATCGCGTCTGATTGCTTCAGGGCTACCAAAAGTGGTCCCAGGTACTGAGATCCATTTTCAGTTCTTGTGCTCTTGTTAAAAAAGGCTTTTGCAAAGACAAGGGATGTACACAATCATCATTAGTCACTGACAGCAGGACAAATAGTACTGGTCTGTGGATGTGGCAAGGAAAGCAGAGCTTAAAGTTTTTGGCAAACTAAGTAGTGAGGAGGAAATGAACAAGATGCCATGGATGGTTTTTATCACCAGAGATTTACAAAAATAAGCTTGACATCCGTCGGGGGTTGGGGGGTAGGGTACCATCCAGCTCTAACCATGTGGAAGCAGCACCATCTGTCTTTGGCAAACTAAAACTCTTGAAAAAAGGGAGTTGTTCCTTGGTCTTTCACTCTTGGGTGCTGCCTCTCATCTGTTTGTCATTCCTGCTGTCTGTGACACGATCTTCATACGTATTTTAAACGTTCTTGCTTTGTGCTGCTGGCAGGGACCAGCTCTGCCCAGTTCACCACTCCTTCCTGCTGTCCCTGCTGCCTCATTCCTGCTTTGTCAGCTGCTTGTTTCCTCTGGAACTCCATTTCTCTAGTTCCACATTGGCTTAGATTTATCCCTCAACCCCCAGAAATAATTTTTTGTTCAGGAACACCATTGCTTAGGCAGCTAAGCCAGGTATTTTGTGATAATACTGTCACTAAAAAAAATAAAAAAAATAAAAAGGGAAGGGAGGAGCAGAGTATGTGTAAAATGCCAAGGTGTTTTATGAAGGGCAGAAAATAGAGAGGCTCATGCTTTTTGCCCTGTATTTTCTTTTGTTATGTCACTAAGTGGGATGTTTGTGTCTGTTTATACTCTGATTTCTTGTGTGTTTTGAAATCTCATTGTACTCAGTGGTGGAAAATTGGCTGCTTAAGTAAAGGCATGTTAAGGACAGCTCTGTACAGTAGCTGGAAGGAAATGCTTCTCAAATGCATTGTCCAAGTTGGTTCTAGTTAATAGTCTCTTGGGTATGTGAACTTTTCTTGGCTTCTCCACCCATCTTCTGGCAGCAAACAGGATTCTTAGCATTTCAATTTGAAAATAAAATAATTAATAAAAATCTGTGCTGCCCTTCTAAATTGTTTCCCAATAGGAGTGAAATGTACTTCAGTAATAATTCATCAAATCACTTATGTGGATTGGTTATTCCTGCTGGGGAGGGGATCCCCACAAAACAGCAACATAAAGCAAAACTCTTCAAAATATTATAATTATTGTGTTTCTATAAAAATTTCCCTCTCCCTTTCCCCTAGTCTGGTTTGGTTTACTGTTATGAGATGCAATTGCTCAGCAGGACTGCTAATTAGATGTTACCAGGCCTGTTTCTGCAAGGTTGTGACCTATAAATTTCTGTTTAGCATTGCTGTAGGACAGACATTTTCTCTCCACTGGTTATTATTTATCCTTGCTGAGTTCAAGTGTTCTCCTTCTAGGATTTTGGAGAGGAGTACCTGTGGCTTTACCCTTTGGTTAGAAGGGGGTTTGGGTTTGCCCTGGGAGTTTTGTGCTGTCAGTTTGCAAAGCATACAGAAGGGAGGACATCTGGGAACAAGTGTGTGTTTGTGCTTAGGCATTAGATGTAAATACAAATTAAAATGTAATTTAAAATACAAATTTTTCGGTATAGAAATCTAGCTTGAAAATACAAATCAACTAAAAAGCAGCGTAGTGAAGAACAAAAGATTTGGCCTTCACAAGCTTTATATTTTACAAGTTTGGGGAACAGAGCAGGAGTAAGGAGGGAGAAAGTGAGAAGGTGAAGGCTCAAGGGTAGTGAGTGTTTGGGGCAAGGATGTGGCCTTTATTCATCACAGCCTGAGCTACTGGAAAGAGAAGGAAACATTAAGTAGAGGGAAAAACCAGCTGAAGAATACCTGAAATACTGCACCCTGCCTCCAGATCCTTTTAATTAGCCAGCCCATCCTCAAAGGATCCATTAATCATGCTGCTTGGGTTTGCCAACAGCCTAGGGAACCTGCTCTGCCTGTTCAGGTGGGACCTCAGGAGCTTTGAGCTCAGCAGGGCAAGAATGTCCAGACCAAGCTGGCCTGCAGGAAACATCCTTTCCCTGGCACTGGGTTAGCTCTGCACTTGCAGTTCCCTGCCTGGCACTGTTACTTCTTCCCCTGTTGCCTCTTTCTTTCACATCTCGTTTCCCACAACACAGAATCCTAAAGTGGTTGGGGTTGGATGGGGTCTTAAAGATCCTCCAGTTCCAAGCCTCTGCTGTGGGCAAGGACATCTTCCTGTGGACTGGATTGCTCCAACACACAAAACTTCCACACAGCTTCTCTGGATATTATCATGCAGAGTAAGCAAGAAGAAAGAAATACTCTGAAATTTTGTAACTAAACGAAGCTGGATTTGCCAATCCTCTGTGTTAATGAGGAGAGCCAAGCACTCTGAGTCAGGAGGCTCCTGAGCCTTGATGCCAGCTTTCAGCTCCGTGTCCTGCTTTGACCATCTTGGTGGTGACGTCCTCATGGCTAAACCAAAGGGGATTTTTCTCCCCAAGCCAGCTTCCCTCCCTAAACCAGGTGCAAGAGCTGGGTTAAATTACACAGGGAAACCAACCTCACATAACCTTTAGCTGAAGGTTAAAGGGTAGAGCTGATGAAAGAGGCATTACAGGTCATTGTCATGCTGCATTAAATCTGGGATTCAGGTTATTTGCCACAAGACATCTCTTTGCATAAATCTAAATATGGCTCAGGATCCCCATTGCACTTTTATAAGATCCAGTCTCCTTCCTCTAAAGTTTTGTGTCATTATCATTAAATGATGAAAAAAAGTCCCATCTAGTGTTGATTTACTGAGGTGCATGAAGATTTTTCAGATGTTAGTGAGGAAAATGGAATTTTCTCCAGGAAAAGGAGGAGTGTTCTGGTGCTTTTGCTTTTAAGTAGGTCAAATCAACAAATTTGTGTGTAATAACCTGGCGGTTCTGGGTTCTTCTGAAAACGTTTTGAAGATGCCAGAAGGAAGCAGAGTGGCTCTGTCTAAATAGCAGGGGAAGTACTGCAGGGTATCTTGTACATTATATTTGAACCCCTTGAGGGGCTCCTTACTAAGTCATTTGTTTTAAGTGGTTAAAATACAAAAGCTAACTTTAGCCTATGTGCCTGAATGACCTGGTTAATATGCAAAAACATGCACATTATTGCAGCAGATTTTAGTGTCCTGTGAACTCTCCTTTTGACAAGGGAAATAAACTCCCCTCTGTGAGACATCAGCAGTGCTCACAACTCCTCTTTTCCCTTTTCCACATAGTCTGTTGAGGCAAGAAAAAACCCAAACCCAAAAGAAGCACCTAATTGCTTGTGTGTCAACCCAGGCATTAAGAAACATTCAGGCTGAAAATAGCTAAAATTGTACAGCAGCACTGGCTGTGAAGTGGTGGCAGGGTGAGCAAGGATTTAAAGCATCATGTGAGATCTTTGTGGGGTTTTTTTTTTTTTTTACATATTGTTCTTTATTTTTTCCCTTATTCTTTTTTGTCATAAACACCACCACACACAGGGAGGGTTGGTTTGAGATAACACAGGGTGTGTTTCTGTAAAGTTGGGTTTCAGAGGTGGGGAGTTCAGCACTCCTACCATGAAATGAAATTTATAGGGTGACACCAGTGACAATGAAAATATCTGCTTTCTGGAAAGAAAGCCTAAGGTGAAAGCTTCTAAAAGACACAGCCTGCATGGTGTAGTGCAGGCTGCACTGAAGAGACAGTGTTTGGTTTTCAGTTTTTCATCTGGAACTTGTTGTGGGCACTGTCTCATCACCTGCTCCGTTCCTGTGGCTTTCTTGTCTCCGCAGAAATGCTTCCCTACCTTTGCCCTTCCCATTCCTCCCTCCTTGACAGGAAAAAACAGGAGGATCCTGCTCTTTTGAAAGTGGTCTGTGACAGATGAATGTCATCTGGCTGGTGCCTTCTTGCAAAGGGTGGGGGTAAAGGAGTCAGTGAACTTGGGCACTGCTTGTGCCACTCATCTTTAATTTTTATCCCGAGTACATTGGTCCATTTTTTTGTGTGTGTACCAAAAATATGTGCAGGAACTGAGCAGCTTTTGCTTTAAAATTGTTTTGTTGGGGTTTTTTTTTTTTGCACAGCTGCCTTGGGCCAAGGTCCTTTTAAAGTTCAGGACTTTTTTTCTTTTGTCCTCTTCCTGCACTGCTGCAAAAAATAAAGAATGAAGAGGGAACAGCCCACTCTGGATGCCTGGTGCTGAAGAGACTGTGAGATGGAGATTAGGGGTTGGTGAAGAGCAAGCACTGCAGAAGAGAGAACAAGGTGAAGGGCACAGAGCTGGATAAGAAAAGGACCATGCATAAATTAAGAGGAAAAACTGCAGACTTTTTTTTCTCCCAGGAATAATTAACTTTTCTGCTATTCTCCATTCTCTGCTTTCTAAAGCTCTCACGAAGGCCACTCCTTGCTTTGGGGAGAAGTGTCACTTGAGAACCTTCTCAGAACTTGGCAGCTATGTAATAGGGGCATGTAATCTTTTATAATCCTCTCTACAGGTTTGTAATAACCATTTCTGTTTTGAGATTCCAAAGTGTTTTGTAGGCCAAGTGGGAATTTAACTGTGAGAGAAAAATGTACTTAATATTCAGGAGCAAAGATGAGTGGTCCTGGGCAGGGAACGAGACCTGAATAAGAAGGAAGGGAAACCTGCTTTAAGCATTGAAGAAAGGGTCACAGCAGTGGCTTCGAGCAACTGCGGGTTATTTGAAATCTTAGTTATCCTGGGAACCAAATTGGGTTTTTTATCCATGGACAGCAGCTTGTGTTGTGGTGATGTCATGAGATTTAGGAGGCTGCACAATGAGCCGCTTGTTCGCAGGGAGGCAGGGCCGAGCCCGGGGCGCACCTGCGTGTTTTGTAAGGTCCCCACCTCGACTGGGTTGTGATTTCTGCTTCCACCTGATGATCCACCAAGTGCAGGGTGATTGCCTGATTGGAAGGGGCTGGCACTGATCCATCTGAGAAAGTACCGATGTCTCCTGACACATCTTTCACTCCGTGTCCCCTGACCCGGGCTGGGCACAGCCCGCAGGACAGAGAGCAAGGCGCAGGAGGGGAGCAGGATCAATTACCCTTTGTAAGTTTAGCATTTAGCAATCGGCTATGCAGCAACTAAGAAGCTTAGAGGAGCTCAGTAGTATTCAAGCTAATTGGTAGCTTTAAACTGCTATTAAGAGCTCCCACACCTTTTGCTCAAAGAAGCTGCTCCATGACAGAAAGCTGGTGCAACTTTCTGCTTTCTAGTCAGGATTACCCTGCCAGCTTCAGCTTTATTCCTAATTTTTGCCTCTGCAGTTAGCTCCTTAGCTCTCATTTTTTAGGACTTTGCAGGAAAGCTTGAGACTGTTGGCACACTCAGCATCTGCTCACTAAACTAGTCGTAAGATTTTAAGACTTGCGGTTTGTTTTTTGGAACAGCTCCATAATTTTTCCTTTTGAAACAAAAATCTCGGCGAAACTGCTCGCATGGTTGTGGCCTAACTGAATTTGTGCTCTCCAGCTTCTGCAGAACCCTTGGCTACCAGGGAACACCGAGGCCTTTTAGGAAATGCCAGGGGCTGAGGGTGGCAAATGTGTTAGCACAGGCCTGGGGAAAAGGTTTGGGTTTGGAATTGCGTGAGTTACGGGGAAGCGAGGAGGGGAATCTTGGCTGATCTCTGCCGCAGTCTCAGGCCTGGTGTGAAAACTCCTGAGCTGGAGATAGGCACAGTGGTGATGCTGCAAGAGCAGGGCAGATGCTTTGACTCGGGCCCAAGGGAAGTTGGCAGAGCCGTCTGGGAGCTCAGCTGCGGGAATCGAGGCTGCTGTACCTTGCTCGCTGCCGGCTGACTCTTGTACAAACAAGTCAGATCTCTCCTAGGGAAGGAACTGAAGGGGTGGGAATGATGTCAGTGAGAGATCCCATCCTGCTGAGAGATGCCAGGCTTGTTGAACAGTAGCATTCTGTATTTTGTCTCCTGCTGGTTGCAGAGGAGACAGCCCTTGGCTGCTAAGGCATTCACTCATCTGATGGTTTATTCCTTCCCACTTAAAAATTGCTTCAGACTTGTTTTCTTAGTGCAGAAAATCTGTAGGAAATCTAAGAATCTGCCTCTGGTAGTGGACAAAATGTTGATTCTCCCTCTTTGAGTTTGAAAGGTTAATCTTTCTTCCTTGGTGTCGAGGTGAGACAGCTGCATGTGGGAAATTCCGAGCAGCAAGGTGACCCTTCTCCCACCCCATCACAGATCTCAGCAAAGCTTCCCAGCAGCTCCTGGGGAAAAGCTATGCCTTTAGCTGAGGGCAGAATAGACACACAGTCCTCATTCTGAGGGAGTGAAAATCCTTCAAACCTCACCTCTAAGCAGTGAACAGCAGATACTTTCAGACTTCCCATCTCTAAATTTTAAGAGATTCTTTTTCCCAGAGCTGACATACTCATGGAAGGGAAATGGAAGCAGACACAACAAGCACGAAAATTGCCACAGTCACTTTTCTTTGAGGATATAGGACATGAAAACTGCACCTGACTGAACAGTTTTTACTTTATTCTCTCTGTGGCTGATGACATTCTTCACTGGGAGAGTGGAAAACCAGTCTTGAGACTGTGTTTGATCACTGCCACTCAATAAAAGAGCAGTGGAAAGTTAATAGGTTAGATTGGCAAGATTGGCCTATATTAGAAAAATTAAAGATCTTGTGAAGAACGTGTGTTACAGTGCCAAATGTGTTGGAATCCGAGAAAGTCATGGCACCGGTCATGGCTTCTGCCAGCTTCTAAAATACTCTTTTCACCTCCTTAAACCTTTTATGACTTTATTCTGTGCAGAATGGATTTTCCAGGTAGTGTTTTGGCTGTAAGCGGTTGGCATGAGAGCTTCTGAGATCTCTGAAACCTGATGGTTTGACTAAGCCTTCCTTACCCTCCTACCCAGCATATTAGATTCCCATATAAGAATTTGGTTATCATTGCATGCAGCTGCTGGAGGAGAGCAACTGGGATTCAGCTGAATTGAGGGCTGCTCCTTGCGTGTGTACTGAGCTTTGCTTTGCTGAGTGTGGCTGCTACATGTAGCGGGAAGAATTCACACCAGATACTTATCTCTGTAATAACATCCTACATAAATGGCGTGCCTCTCATCCCACAGGATCTGCTCAGGCTTTCTACACTTAAAATGCCACCTGCTTCACCAGGGGCCTGTTGCTGACCACGAAAATGTAGGCACCTCTTAGCTGAAATGGGAGCCATGCCACAGAGTGATTTAGAGGGGCAAGTGGGCACTGCTGGATCTCACAGTAGCTGTGAGAAGCTTCCTAGAAAACCTGCAATCATTGCCTACATTGTGCTTTGAAACAAAATGGCAAAATTAATGGTGCTTTTTCTGATGTGTGCTGGTCATATTTCTAAGTGTGTTGTGATTCAGAGAAGAGTTAATCAGCCCTCAGAGCATCATGTTTTCTCTGTAGCATGGGAGTCTCTGCATTGCCACACACAATATGTGCTGAATTTTCCTAATATTATACAACCAGTCATGAGCATTGTGTTTTCTGTGTTGGGGCAGTGTGGTGGTTGTCTGTACAAACTTGGAGGAGGAGTGTCCCTTCCTCTTCCAAGTGAATTTGTGCATTGTGATGGGTTTCTCTTTGGACAGTTGTTTTTGGTAGTGTCTGTCTGCACTTTTCTGGTCTTGGTCAGATCAGAAACCATTGCACATGGCTGGGAGCTGGTTTGAGAAATAAGAAATGCAAACAAAAGCTCTATATCAGCATGAGAGAAACTACAAGTTGCCTTGCTTGTGCTTTCCCTAGCAGCCCCTCAGTGGCTGACATCTCTCATCCTCTGCCCTGTGCACATGTTGAGAGATTGTCCCTCTTGCAGCTGGGCCAGGACTGCTCCAATGCCTGTGCAGATCTGCAGATCTTCATCTGAGCATCAGGAGCTGTCTGAACTGAGTGCACATACACACCCTGTTGAGTGTCACAGAGCTGCTGTTGCTGTTTATTTTCACTCATTACTGACTTCTTTTGCAGAAATCCTGCCTTATTCCAAGATTTGAGGGAATGGAGCATGTTGAGACACTGTATTTCCCTTTCTGCCACATCTTTCCCTTGAATTCCTTCATGAGCTTTGAGATGGTGGAAGTTTAGTGGAAGGACTTTCTTATCTTTGAAGCTTCATGTCAGTAGTAAGACTTGTTTCAACTTCTGCTCAGCTTGCTTTATCAAGGCTGGAACTGATGGCTATTCAAACTGGACTGTGTGGTCATGCACAGCTGGGTAGGTTGGGGCTCTGACAAGCTCTCAGATGACAGCACTTACCTAAAACACTTTTCTCTCATCCTGTCTCTATGGTAAGTACATAAAACACTATGGAAACATTGACATTGGGCAAGCAGACCTGTTGTCAAAAGGTGTTAGGGCTCCTACTAATCTCTCTTCAGGGGAAAAAAAATTCCTCCCAGCATACAAACTTGGCCAGCACATTAGTTACTCAGCTGCTTGGCAGCTCCTTGTTGGAAATACTAGGAACAGAATACGGACCCTAATAAAGTCGAGGAAAATTTGGCAAGTACTTCAGTTAGCCCTTGATTTCACCATAGGAATAGTGCTGTTCAAAAAAAAAAAAAGAGCTCTGAGGCATGCCAGGGGTGCTCTTGTCATCACTGGGATGGAGGGTTATTTCTGTGTTTTTATTGATGGTAAGTAGAGAGTGCATTTTGGCAGAAACTGAAGGCACGAATTTGCCTTTAATGTAGTTTTGTTGGCTTGATTTCTGGTAATTCTGTCTTTTCACTAGCTCTGAGGAGAGAAGATGCTGCTTTTCTGGTTGTAGGAGAGCTGTTGGGGACTGAATGACACTGAAACACCATCTCTTGGAAATAATTTTCTGATTCTGCCCATTGCCTGCTTTTTGGAAAATATTCTCCACTCATGAACGCATTTGGAATTTTAAGGAAAATAATTGTTGCATGTTTGAAATGGAAGCTTTCAGAAATGTTCCCATCTGATAGGACTGCTCTGCTCCATAAATACTACTGGACTGCTATCAGTTTTCCTAAGATGTCTTATCCTGTCTGTGGGGATTAACTTGGCACTGGCTGCCGCTTTCCGCGTTTCCTCACCCTGCACCACTCAACACTTCTGTTGTTGATATGTGATTATGGAGTCACTGCCCCTCTATTTTTCCCCTTCTTTAAAAATAAGCCCTGTACTTCAAGAATAATAAGGTACAAGTTGTCATCTGACTGAAAGAAAGGGAGCTTTGTGGATATTTATAACACGGCTAGTGGCATTTCAGAGCCCTGAGGAAAAACAACAGTTTCCAGTCTTCAGTGATGTCGGATGTGGCAGGAGGCAGGGATGTACCAAGAAGGGGATTTTTTTCAAGCTTTACTTAACTGATATTAGCATTTGAAGGCACATAAGGCCTGACCTTTAATCCTATGTGTAGACTTGCTGATCTGCTTACTTGAATGCCTCATTGTAGTGCTGCAGAATGAAGGGGTTGCATCAGACCTGAGAGAAATCTTCTGTCACCAGAACTCGCCTATTTAGGTGTGTGGCTGCATGAGCCCATCCCACTTGTAACATCTGCAAACTCAGAGCTTTCAGATGCACCTCCCTGATCTCTTCTCTAGCTCCTGTCTGAAGTTGCATTCATCAGTGAGTGATCATTCATCTCCAAAGCTCCAGCCTGGCTGTATGAGCTGACAGAGAGTAGCTCCACAGTTAGAAAGGACAGACCTAACCTGCGATCTTTCCCAAAAGTTTCAGTGTTCCTAGTTACACATGGACTCCTTGCAATTCACTTCTAGAGTGATTCAAACTATGGTGCTTAATTAGTTTCATGGGGCTTTAGTGAAAGAGGTTGGTGGGTTTTATTACATTCACTTGAAAAGTTGGAGCCAAGAGGTAAAATGAAAACCGAAGATGAAGAGTACCAGAAAGCAGAACAGGGTTTGTGAGGCGACCAAGTGTGCATGTGATACTGTGCAAAGTCCCAAAGAGTCTTCTGTCTAAACTGGTAACATACTTCAGAATAAATTTTGAAGTCACAGCTGTTGTGAGAGGCTCCAAAGATATCAGCCATGCAGGAGGGTGAGCTGAGAAATAATTTAAATAGGTGGGACTGACGCACCAGAGCTGCTCTGAGGTCTTTGTTGCCGTGAGTTTTCTGGGAACACGCGTTCTGCATCTGTGTAGTTTGCAGCTTGCAGAAGAGAGCGCTTGGTCAGGCTTGCAGGGGCGGTGGGGCTGTGCCCCAGCTGCCATTCAAAAGGACACCAATACAAACACAAAATATTATCACTGTGGTGTTCTCTGGGGGTGATTGGCAGCTCCAGACACCGGCATGGTGTGTCACTCTGCCAGCAGCCTGTGGAAAGCTGTTCTGACGTAGCCAACCCACTTGGCAACAGAGCCATGGCTGGCTCCCAGTGCCTGATGACTCAGTTAAGTCCTGGAGTTGTTATTGCAGTGGAAGAAGTCGTTCTGTTCTTTAATTCCTTTGTGCAGCCCATGGATCAATTGGATGGTATCCTGCCAAGGCCTGTAGTTAGTAGAAATTATAACACAAAGATCTTTTGAGGCTGGGCAAGTCGTGACTGCAGATTCTGCGTTGGAGCCGACAGCCCAGGAGGGTTTTCTTTTGCCATCAGAAAGTTTACCAGCAGTTCCAAATACAGCTTGCTTGGTTATTGCTCAGTGCAGCAGCTGGAGGCACTCTCCCTGCCAGCCCACCCACATGAGCAGGACAGGGCATGCATGTCTTCATCCTTTTCTCCCCCTGCTGATTTATCACGTGCTTTCCTTACCCAGGAGACCAGATCCCCAGAGATCTCATCTTCCCATTTCTGTTGCACACTCATACCAGGAGCTCATGGCTTCATCCCTCTCGCTCCTCTACTCTCTGTCAGGTTTGTCGTGCTTAAACAGGGATAGGGCTCATGTGCTGCTGTTTGGGAAGCCAAGGTCAAAGCAGGAGCAGCAGCGGTTTTATTTTACATCTGGTTTGGTTTTTGGTTAGACACCGTGATAAATGTGAGTTGCAGTTATGCCAGAAATCTACCTGGAGGGTTCATGTCTGTAAAATGGACTAATACAGAGTTGGTTGTGCTCCAGGAGTTTGCACAAATGCACTTTCACTTCACAGAGTTTATGGTGGATCCCCTTCATTATGCTTACACTTTAAGTAGAGTTTGGGGCAATTTTGAGACACACAGCATTGGTTATCGCTCCCACAAACTGAGTTGTGTCAGAGAAGTAACAGTATGGAGCCTGATTCTGCATCTCAGTTCCCTGAATTATTTTACCTGACATTAAAGGTACACAGGCGCACTTCTTCATTATTCAGAGCAGTAGGAGCCATGCAGCCCTCTCCTTTTTCTTGCTTAAAGGTTGCCTGTTTCAAGCACTTTCCTGAATGGTCACAAAAATCCTAATGCAATGTGAGGTTGAGCAAGGCACTGAAAGCCATCTTCCAGGTCTGGCTCTAGAAGCTGACACATCCCTTGCAATGCAGAGGCAAAGCTGTGGGAAGAGAGCATGAAGATGCTGCAGTGCTTTTGATAAAAAGGGGGCACATGCAGGATCTGCAAGGAGGAAAATAAGCTGGGAGGGGTTCCTCAGTCCAGGTTTAATGCTGGTGTTTGGGCTGGCTCTCCCTGGAAGAGGTTGAGGATTCGCTGGCCTCTAGTGGTGATGCTGGGGAGAAGCCACGAGAAGCAGCTGGGTTATCTCTGCGTGTTCCTAGGTGTGCTAAAAGGCAGGTAGTGTTACAAAACATTTCGGGTGTGAACACTCACTTTGCTCCTGAAACAGTTAAAGGAAGTCCTGGACTCCGCTGTAGGAAGTGCCTTGATTTTTGCAATGTCTGTTTTAGACCCCTAGGACTTGAGGTATCTACAGCGTCTACATTGAGAATGGATGATTTTTAATTATTGCAAGCAAATTGTACAGAACCAGAGTGCGAGATAAAAATGAAACTTAATCTTACAAAGCAACCAGAACTTTATCAAAACTTTGCAAAGAGATGAATCATAGAATCCTAGAATGGGTTGGGTTGGAAGGAGTCCTGTTAGTAGTGACAGGTACAATGTCATATGCAGCTCAGTCATGAGAGACTTGATTTTAAAATAAATTTCAATAGACCAGGACTGTTGGGTTATGGTTTGGCTCTGTGGTTTTTGGGGGGATTGTTTGGGGTTCTTTTCAAGTATGAGTTTTTATTGCTGTAATGTCTGTGGCTAAATGAAAATGCACAATTTCATCAAGTAGGTTTTCCACCAAAAGGTGCTAGTAAGCCCTTCTCAATTAAATGCCCATCCCTTTGAATTTTTCCTTCCCTTCTTCAAGCCTGCCTTCCTTGATCTCTGTCTTCCTTCCTATATCTCTCTATCCTTAGTCTCAAATAATCCACTTTATTAAGATTTAGAGTACATTCGGGGCCATACCCCTTTGAACCATGGTTTTGAGGAGGGAGTGGAAGAAAGATTAAGTTTTCATAAGAGCTCTTGGTCTTTTCAATATATTTCAGCCTTTGACAAAGACATTTATACTCATCTCTGGTATTGCCATTTTTTAAGTCATAAGTAAATAAATATTCATAGCACATGGGTGGCTCCCAGGATTTCCATTTTGCCTTTTAAAATGCTGAAACAGGCCCCACTAAGCACAGAGCTCAGTTTTGGTTCAGATCTCACTGCAGAGCTGTGAAAGCAAAGAAGGTGGTTAATGCCACGTGCTAACAACGTCGCGGTTTTCTGTTCCAGATGTGAAAGGACCACCCACCCACAGACTGTCCTGTGGCCAGTCCCCCTACACTGAGATGACAACATGGGAGAGGAAATACTGCATCCTGACAGACAGCCAGCTGGTGCTGCTCAACAGGGAGAAGGAGGTGAGACAAGCCCACAAGTCTCAGTGTTTGGCCTTTATTGGTAAAAGGACAAGGCAGCTTTCCTCATCTCCCCTTTGTTTCACTCATGAATCCTTTGAAACATGTGCAAGGGGGAAGAGGGAATTTAAAAAGAAATTCTTTGCTGCAAGAATGATGAGATACTGAAACAGGCTGCCCAGGGAGGTTGTGGGTGCCCCATCCTTGTAGGTGTTCAAGGCCAAGTTGGGTAAGGCCTTGAGTAACGTGGTCTAGTGGGAGTTGTCCCTGCCCATGGCAGGGGTTTGGGACTAGGTGATCTTTAAGTTTCTTTCCAACCCCTTACCATTCTATAAAAAAGGGGAGCTAAGCAATCCTGTGTGTGAATGGATGGATGGGTAACTGTGTACAGAGTTATAATCCAGCTGGCCCAGATGCTGGTGGCATAGAAAAGGTGACAGCAGCCAGAGTGCAGAGTTCTGCAGCCTGTGTGTGTCTGCAACTATTTTTGTTCGTCTTCCTATTTTACTATTTCTTTTAATGGTAGTTAAAGCCACCACAGGTGTGTAAACCTGCATCTTTATGTCAGTGCAGGCAAAAAGGTAGAAAAGTGAAGGCTTTTTATCCACAAGTTTTAGTCTAACACCATAGTCTCCTATATTTGGGGATGACCCGAATTTTTGTGGTTTTTCTTGATTCTTTTGAAGCTTCTGTATATGGCTGTTGCAGACTGAGAATGAGACCTCTTTCTGGTGTAGAACAAAATATTAGTCAGCTGTGCTCAGGTTTATTTGCAATGAAATATTGCCTTGCTTAGGGAGAGTGGGAGGAAATGGTTTAGAGAAGGACTTGAGTTATTAGAAGGGAACAGCATTAATGCTGATGCGTGGGAGAGGTGATCAAACACAGGCAAAATGGAAGGCCCATTTAATTGTATTTGTTTACTATGTAATTCCTTTTCTAGTCTGACAGGACTGACACCTGAGGAATTGAAGTATACACTGAAGAAACTTAAGGAGATGTGAGAATCATTTCTAAAACAGTGCTGTACCAGCATAGATGGACCAAAAAGATGCATCTCATTAAAGAAATGTAATTGAAAACAAGACAGGCTCCTATCACAAATAGTTACCTGAAGGTGGTAATCATGCACTTAGGGGTTCTTATTTCTCCTACCACAGACAGCTGAAAGCATTTTGCTGGGGTAAGAGGAGTATTTTGACTAGATCCTGAAGAGTCAATGTGGGGAGTCCGATGTATCACATCATTATATTCTATATTTAAATACATTGGTTTTTGTCAGAAGCTGAGGAAATTCAGTATAACCCCAAGAAAGCAAGCAGTAGTGTAAATTCTTGCAGTGTGTTCTCAAAGGAATCTTCCTGCACTACCACAGTGAGAAATAGCTTGTTTTGGGAAATGCTGCATGCAGATGGGCCAAGCAGACGTGCCTTTGGTGCAGGTGTGACTCCGCATGCTGATAATGGGATTTGTTTCAGAAGCCTGTAGCTGGAGTCAGATTTGCCATTCTGATTTTCAAGTAATTTGTGACTACTGTGAAATGAAAGGAAAAAGGGAGCTCCTTGCAGAGCCATGAGTGCTCAGTAGGAAAATAAGAGGTTGGTTTAGTCTGGCTTCTAAGTCTGTACACACAGCAGTGTGCAGAAGTCCCTTACACAAAGACACAACGTATAGGACTGCCAGTCAGGAGAGAGACACGGGGCTGATACTCTGGATTTACACCTTCTCCCAATTTTTCTGAACTAGGAGTATCCCTTTGTAGCCTTCCTGAGAAAGGGGAGGGGAGGCAATGCAGTTAAATTTTTCTTGGCAAGTCGTTGAGAGTTGAAAGATGCTCCATGAAATGTGATCTAGAAACAGGAGTGCACAAAGGCCTAAGGCAGCAGTGGGGGTGAGATGCTTGTTGAGAGCATAATGATGGAAAAGTCTGTACAAGGGGAATCATAAAAAGCTCCTGGGTGGGACCACTGGCACAGTGACCAAAGCAAAGACCAGGTGAACAAAGAAGAGGGAGGTTATTTTAAAAAAACTGTAAAAATTATGTTCAGAGTAAAATTATTGGGAAGGTGATGCTGGAGGAAGCGTTCTGCTGACTCAAACTGGGCAGTAGGGAAGAGGAGCAGGAGATTCCTGCTGTGAACACTGTCATTACTGATAGAGTGAGTAGGTCAGAATTCCTTTGGGGAGCTGAAAAGGAACTTAGAAACAATGTTCAGGACAGAAGGACACCCACCAGTGAGCGAGAGGGTGTGGGGGAGGAAGGAAGAGATGGCAACAGCAGGGTGCCCTTGCTGCAGCCCAGAGGGAGCATTTGCATCATCATAAGGCTGACATAACTTGAAAGGTGTAAGTCTGAAACCTCTCATTTTATTCTCTGTCCATCTGCTTTGTTACTTCATGGAATAAAATCCGAGAAGCTTGGCCTGTGTGAGTCTGGAAGGGAACAGAAATGGGTGTTTATACTACTTTGTAAAATCCTTCTGCAAGTATGTGTGTCCAAGTCAGAAAGTGAAAAACATATGTAAAATGTAAACAGGTAAATGGAAGAGTTCTCCATGGTTTCCTTTTTTCAGTTAGTGCTGCTAAAATAGAGCATTATGAATTGCAGATTTTTAAGACCAGTGGAACACTACAGAAATAAGCAGTGTAGTAGAGAAAACTCATTTCTCATAGTGTCCCACCACTATGAATTTATTGTCAAGGCAGTTTGATTGAAGTATATGCAAGAAAAATTTTGTGCCGAGCAAGAGTAGGTTGAAAATCAGAGACATTTTGAAGTGCAACTTGATCCAAAAATATCTGTAATTACTTAGACAAGAATAGTCTGGCAGAATCACCTTGTGTAGTGTAGGAAAACATTAATTACTTGACACCTTGTCAACTTCATAGAATGAGAATAGGTGAGACTGAAGAGTGAAAATTATTAATGAAAGGAAGAGATCAATGCCCAGAAAGTAAGTAGAAAGAAAATTAACCCCTTTAGGAACATGAGAGATGACTTAGCAAATAAGGAGTCCTGAGTGATAGGAGATGTGCAATTATTACAGCATATCCCAGTGTGATAATATTTAACAGCATTTTCCAAGACAAGGAGAACAGGTATAGATAGATGTCCATCCAAATCAGGTGTTTTTTCTACAAGGAAGAGTTTTCCCTGTCAGGAAGGTGTGGATGTTTCCATCTGCTCTGGGAAACCTGTTCCATCGGGTGGGAGGAGCTGTGAAGGTACAGTAGAGGTGTCTGTAAAATCAGAGCCATTTAAAACAGGGAAAAAGGGAATGAGGAGTGGTTCCAGACAGACAACACCGTGCACAGCACTTCCACTTGGAGGGATGTGACAAATGGCTGCACCTGGCTTTGGGCTGCTTTTTAGCTAGGCTTTGTCAGCAACTTGGCTGCAATCCTGCTGAATGTTTTAGTCTTGTGTTCACTTGGAAATGAAGATGAACAACACTTTTCACTGTGTTAGATTCTTCCTTTTCCCTCCCTGCACCCAAACCTCATCTCTCTTCATGGATTTAGAGGTGGTTTTAATCAAGGGCAAAGGATAGCAAAGACCTGCAATCACTGTGACAACTGGTGCTGGTGACAGGGGCCAGCAGCAGCACACCTGGGATGTATTTTCCTGCTCTTCCCTCTCCTGTGACTGACACCAGTAGTGGTATGACAGTGGTGATCCCAAGGGAAAACAGCAGGAGCAAACACTGCTGTGTGGGGCCCTGGGGGAAGCTCTTCCCAGATCTCACTGCCTTCCCCAAAGGATTTGTGATGTTGGGGGTCTTAGAGCAAACATGTTTCACCTGTAAAAAACAGTTTATCAAAGCTGAACCCAGCCAAAAGATAAGATTTGCCTCAATTCCCAAGCAAACTAAATTATTTAATTTCCAAAGGCCCAGAGAAATGTTTGCTGTCAACATTTTTAAAGTGGATTTCCATGTCAAAACCTTTCTGAAGGAAGGTAAAAATTAAAATTAATTATTTAACTGTTTTTCTGACATGATTCCAAACTTCCTGACTGTTAGATCAGAAGAGTCTGCAAATTCTCAAGTTTATCTTGAACCACTCTTTCCAATCTTGAAAAATCTTACCTGCTATGAAGATTTTTTTTTTCCACCTGCATTTTTTTAAAAGAGACTATCTTAGTTTGCCTTTAAGAGCCATTAAATGCTTGGAAAGCTCTTACTCTTACTTCTTCTGAAATCCCCTCATCATCAAACTGCTAGAAATCCCCAATACAGACTTTTTATACTTAAAAAGTATGTTCATTGGCAGGTGAGCTGGGATGCTGTTTGAGGATTTAGAGCCTGAGCTCTGAACACACCCTCATTAAATTGTGGAATTTGTCATGGAAATGTGACCTGTGATGAAAATTGCTAAGATTGCTAAAATGATCAGCTTGTGGACTGTCCCTATGTACCTTTTTATCACAGAGTTAACACTGCTCAGATCCCAGTCCTGAGCCAGCAGCTTCAGGATATCAGCTCAGTGTCAGAGAATTCCCAGGATGGTGAAGTCTCAACAGAGAAAGAAGAGGATAAAGCTGGATGGGGAAAAAAAAAAAGCTGAAAGGCTGAATCACCATTAGAGTCCTGACTCTGCAAGGCTGTGTCATTCTCCTCAGTGCTTTGCTGAGCTACTTGCTGGAGTGGTGGGGGCTTGAGGAGTGTTAGGAAGGTTGTAGATGTCTGCTTTGGTCTTCACATGCTATTTATTTCTGCACTTCTTGTGTTTTGGTGCCTCCCCATCCATGAGTCCATTTATCTGACCACAGAGCACTTTATACAACTGTTTAAAACATGTCCAGTCCCAAGAGATGCAGAGCTGCTGACCAGGCTCATTTTACATGTTCACAGAGCTGTATTTTGTTTAGAGCAGGCTGGTCTCACGCTGTACCTGTATTTGTGACTCTCACAAATCCAGTGGTTCACCAATTCTGAGCTTAGTTAGTACCTGACCATGCCAAGATCTGCTGGACCATGGCCATGAGCGTGCTGCTCAGGGCTCTTAACCTTTGGAGGAGGCTCTCTGCAGCCTGGGGACCGCGCCTTTGTCCACCAAGTTTTATTTCTGCAAAGTTTTGGATGGAATTTTGTGCTAAAGCCACAAATTCCAAATTATGCTCGAGAGCTATCAGCAGATGAATAGAAAACGAAATCCCCTATCAAGATGACATATTACCAGCGTGGTTTGGGGGGGAGTTAACAGCTGTTGGCATGTTGTTTGTCCTGCAGGTACCTACAGAAGGGGTCCAGGAGCCGCAGGATGCCTCCCGCGGGCGCTGCCTGCGCCGCACTGTCAGCGTCCCCTCCGAGGGCCAGTTCCCCGAGTACCCAGCAGAGGGGGCCGCCCAACTAGGTAAGAGAACCTCGGCCACGAGAAAACAAGAAATCAGCTGAGCTTCGAGCTCTCACAGGGCAGCGCCCTGCCAGAGCATCCCGGCTGGGTGGGTACCACCGCGGGATGTGGAGGTCGTGCAGCCCAGGCGTTGCCTCCAGCAAAACCAGGGCTTTTCCAATTAGCAGGGAGATGGTTATGGAATGCTGGAGGAACGTGGCTCATGGGGAGCTTGGTAGCCGTTTTTTTAAACTCGCCAGGCAGCCCTGGCATTGAAAGGTGAGAGCTGCTGGATGCGGGTCAGTAGGAATGCAGCCCTTGCAGATGGCTCTAAGTGGTTCCCACTGGTTTAGAACTGTTAGGTGGTTATGTTTTACCTCACCTCTGGAATTTCCTTTGCTTCATATTTTCACAACAAGCACTGAGTAACAGGTTTTTCTCTAGCTTACCTCATGCCTGTTCAGGGTGCAGTTCCTAAAAGAAGCAGCCATTTGCCTGCTGTTGGCTATAATTATCCATGTTGAAATTTACACAAAGCAAAAGAAAAGATTGGTATTAAAAATGACAGACAAAAGCTGTGTTGCAGTGGTTCCCCAAGTCCAGGTTTGGCCCAGTTCCCTTTCCACACCACCTGTGGCTGCATAAAGAGCACCACTCCAGCTCTTCCCAGAAAAGAAGGAAGAGGCAGCAACCACACACAACCAAGCTCTTCTTTCTCTTCCTTCAAGCTTTCCTTCACATAGGCTGGTGAGACTTAGGAGCAGTTCTTCTCTGGTTCAGCTGTGCAAAATGTCACTCCTGGGAGAGGGAGCTATGAGGCATAAACATGCATCTGTAAATAGTAAAGCAGCCTTGATAATTGCTATCAAAGGTTAAGAGCAGATAAGGTATTTTTCATTTCACAGCCTCAGATGGGATTTTTTTTTTTTACTAAGAATTTTATTTTGCAAGTATACTTCACACAAGTAAGGAAAATCCCACTCTTGTAGATAGTTAATTAACACATTCAACTGTATTGCTTATTTATTTGTACCTGTCAATAGCACTGTTTAACTTTTCCTTATTTGAGGAAGGCAGATAAGATTCTTTTTTTTATTTCTTAGATTCCAGATTGGAAGTCTGAAAATAAAAAAGGCAAAGTTGGTTATTTAGGAGGAAAAACTGCAAAATACTTTAAGATGAGTGACATGAAAAGAGCCCTGACTGGATTTGTTTGTGGCGTTTCAAATGCACCTCTAAATGATCATCTTGTTTTGCCATATGAATAAATGTTCATTCTTGTTTGGAGCTAAACCTGGTATTAATCATGTTTACATATTGTTGTTAGCAAAATACTTACCCCAGGTATATGGTTAGTGAGGTGAATGAAGAATTGTATTGCAGCCAGTCTGCACTAGGCAATGAATGTTATTTATAGCTTCACAAGCTAGAAAGACTTTTAAAAATCTAAGATTTAAATGCCTTCTTCTATGCCATGTGCAAAAAATGAGTAGATTTTCTAGACTTCACTGAGTATCTCAATAGCTGGAAATCCCAGTGTAATGTTTATAAATGGAACCTTATAACATTCTTGATTTTTTTTTTTTTGAAGGCCATAGAGAATGGATGACTCTGCTTTTTGGTATCTGCCTTGCTGTGTTATTTTGCTTCAGTTTTAGATGCAAGTGGCATCTTGTAGTGTGTTATTTGATATATGCCTGACAAGAATATATTAAAAGTACAGGATATCTCCATGGTCTTCTCCCTGTGAGAGCTACAACTGTAGTGAATGCAGATGTCACAGAGTGTGTAGGCAAAGCAATTGGGCATGCAGTGGAAAGGGAAAAATTGAGCAATGCCCTTTCTGTGAGTGTGGATGAGAGTGAGGGGGAGGGAAGGTCATATATAATCTCAGAATGCAGTGCCCTAGGCAGTTCCCTTGTTCTCACATCCTGGTTAAAAATGTCTCTTGTCATGATTACAGAATTCCTGCTAATGAAAAAAGTGGGTTGGTAGCAAGCAGTGGGAATAGCTTTATGACAAGATGCTGAGCCAGAGGACACATTAGTGAAGGGAACCACTGCACATCTATACAGAGGAAGAAACAGATGGTGGCAGCCAGGACATATCACAAGCAGTACAGATAACAACTGCACTAAAATAGCTTTGGAATGGACACCAAACGCTGAAAGGCGCAGCAGAGGCAGCTACAGGATCTGGTAGAGAAATTGCTATGCAGAGCTGATAAAGAGTATCAAGCTTGTCCTAGGGAAGCATGTGGATAACATGGCAACTGCAGGCCTTGCATCTGACAGTGATATCTGAAATTATTCCTTGCAGAAGAGCTCCTTAGGAATGACTCTAGTGCAGAGTGAAGTGAAGACACAGCAATAGCGTTTGCTCTTTTCCCTAAGTAAAGTTGCCATACCTCTCTTGTAATTTATTAATTAATAGATTTATTTATTAAAAAGGATAAAGGGGAGAGAATGGGGCTCTTTTTATTTTTTTTCATTTGTAGCAATAAAGTTATAATTTGTATGAGAATCTTTTTGTTAATGGAGCAAATGGAGCAGTGCCTGTTCTTCAAGGGCTTTGCATAATCAGCACCCTTTCTGCAGATTTCTGTGGCATTCTTTACAGAATTATGCACACATCCGTGCAGCACCATTCCTAGGAAGTGTGTGGGAGAAAAACTACCCACATTACATCTGAGAAATTGAAGCAAGAGATGTGTAGCTCCCCAGAGTTCAGCATTAAGTCAAGTGTGCTTCACCCAAGGGCTGCTGAAGTCGTTCTCCCCGTATCTTTCATTTTTCACCCTTGCTGCAGGGTTGGCTCAGCTGTTTGGGAGGCAGCTGCTGCACCACCATGGTTACAGTCCCATGGACTAAGATAGACACCAATTTCCACATACTTCAGTACAGCAAGCCGTAATTTGTGATGGTTCAGCAGCTGCCAGAAGAGCAGCTGAGCCATCCCTTCTGTGCAGGCAGAAACCACTGTGGTCACCCTCAAACGAGGGCCAGAGGGGCAGAGGCAGAAAAAAACCTCACAAGATAGAAAGTGACTTGTTTAAACACTGAAAACTAATACAATCATTTAAAAACTGTAACTCCAGAGACACTCAGCATATGCTGCTAGCTTAGCAGCTTGCCCTCTGCTTGCTGTCAGTGGAGAGGTTGTTGCTAATGCTGAGATTCTTAATTCCTGTCTGGAAGATCCACTGTACACTAAGTTGTGTCAGCAAGCCATCCATTAAATATATGCCATAAAATTTCCTTGGTGCATAATCCCTATCATTGTAGTAATGCCTCTGTGAGTGAACAGGCACACTCTAAATATGTCATTTACTTGCTGGGATTTCATCTTGGCAGCACTTACTCAGAGGAGCCTCCATTCAGGAAGGCTAAAAATGTAGCTGTAATTTCTTCCTAACTCCAGCTCAACAGCCTCTAACCTTCTCTCAAATGTTATTTGCAGTGGGCCAATTCTGTTACAAAATGGGGTGCAGGCCCTGAAGACCAGCACCTAAATGTCACAGGAAGAGGAACTCAAGCTGGCCCATCTCTATTTTGCCTCTGTTTCTGCTTCAGATCCTGCTCTTTTTCTAACAGGTGTATTTTTTCCTGTTAGGGAGATTACATCCTTTTAAGGGATCATTGTTTATTATAGTGTGTTGGAATTAGCCCATTCATACAGTAAAAGCATGACTCAGATTTCCACCATTCATGCTGTTTGACAGGCTAGTAGCAGTTACCACTTCCTTTCCCAAAATAATTGTCTTCTCTCTTGCTCTGCTTCCTTCTTGCCACCTGCTCACTCTAAATGAGTTGTTAAGGAGACTACACAGCAAAAGTTTGGATTCTGGCAGCTTTGTGGCATTAATAAGAGGGGGTTTTTGCCTGCATATGTGAAAATACCAGGAGGAATTGAAAGTGAGGAAAGGCTTTGGGGTTTGGTTTTTGTTGCTGATGGGTATTTTTTAATTTTAAAGTATTGGGAAAGAGCATTATCAGAGTGTTTGAGATCCTCTGATGCTTAGAAAGGCTAGTGGTGATGCAAATAAGTCTTCTTTTTATATTTGGAGGTGAAATCATCCAAGAAGCAAAGTTAGACTGTTTCACTTGTTGAAACAAGTTAACCCAGCTTTCTCTCAGTCTGAAAGTGCCTCTCTTGGAAAAAGATTGCTGAAAGGAGGTCAGAGGTGAAGATGCTCCTTGAAAATTTTACTTTTGTCCTCACCCTGAGTCCACTAGCATTGGGAATGAAGCACTGTTCTGTTTTGAGGCCAGGCCCAAATTGCATTGCTACCAGGTGAGCAGTTAGCTGGGCAGCAATCCTGCCTCTGTCCTCTTCTAAAATTCCAGAGGCTTTGGAATCAGAGTGAGAAATAGAAGATGAGTTAAGCAGCATCTGGTTTCATTTGTGTGTACCTCTTAGAACAGATCCTGCAAGTCTCTGCTGAGCCCTCCTGCCTGGGGAGGATTGCTCCAATACCCAGCCCATGCTCTTCCTTCAGGTAAAAACCTGGCAGGAGAGAACACACAAGAGCTAAAGAGATTCCTGGGGTGATTTTAATAACTGCTGTTTCTAAGACAAAGTTGTTTACAACTAAAACTATTAAAGCTGAGCTTTGCTTTCTGTATATTCCAGCTGGAATGAGTATTTGTGATGAAAGAAAAAACAGATACACTCTCTGCTCACCACATAATTAATATCCTTGTACAGTAAGAGCTAGGATAAATACCTGGAAAGGGTTACTAGTTTTAGAGGTGGGGAGAGGGAGACAGTTTGTTTTGGAAGAAAAAAGATTGTTTGTGACCTGCTCAATGGAAGAATCTGCAATGCACCAGTCTTTACACTGAGTAAAGATTTTTATGTTCATCTTAGGAGATATGCAGGAATTTGATGTAAAGTCCTGCAACTTCTAAGAAAACTATGTGCCAGCAAAAGGGCTGTCCTTCAGCTTCCACCACTCAGCTTGGCCTACAAAGAATATCTGTTAGAAATTAGGGATGAAACTTCCCAGCTCCCTGTATCTCCTCTGTAGGGGTTTATGATGTGTCTAGATGAAGTAATTTCCCCAGTAGCACTGTCTGCTTTTTCACCCTGCTGCCATGTGCAAAATACCCACCTACTGTCAATTGTTATGTATGGCAGGGATACAAAACAGGGCTTGGGTTTTTTTGGCAGACTGAGGGGTGTGTTTGGCAGTATCTCTGGCAGGAAGGTGGATTCAGATGTGCTGACTTGACATGTTTGCAGCTCTCTGGGTTTGCCCCACCTGGGCTTGCACGAGCGTGTTTCTGTGTACCTGTGAGAGATTCCCATCCTCCTCTCTGCAGACCCAGGAGAATCAGATGCCTTGCTGCCAGTTCCCTTTATCATGTAATTTAGCAAGTCTCAGTGAGTGGTTGGGGATTTTCTTTTTCTTTTTCACCTGTGCTTTGTACCACAAGCCTCAATTGCAGTGCCTCCAGCAGCTGCAAGGTGATGCTGGACTGAGGTCAGGACAGGGAGCACGGCTCTGCACCCTGTGGGACGTGACACCACACAGTGTTTCCACAGGCTGCAGGTGATCCCATGCATTTTGAGCCCCATGGCTCCATTTTCTGCTCCCCTTCAGCCCAGAACTTCTGCCAGAGCTGCCAGGGCCCATGCGTGGGAGCTTTAGCATGCTGGGATCTGAAGCCTGTGGCTCATGTTATTACACAAACAAGGGTTTGCTGACTACTACAGCCTTTGCCTGCTTCACTGCCTGGTGCCTTGGGTCACAATCTCTTACTGCTCTGACTTGAGTAGTAGGGAGTGTAACTTTGCCAAGATCAATTGAAATTCTAAAACTTTTAAGTCTTTAGATGACATTGTTTACCCATCGTGTTCTATCCCAAAATGTAAATGCATGCAAACCATGAGTTGCCTTTTAAAAAAACCTCCTGTGGAATCCAGCTGCTCTTGGACAACTTTACAGGCTACAAAGTGAAACATCTACTGTGTGAAAAGTGCCCTGCTATCTTTTGCATCCACAAAAGAGGTTAGGAAACTTTTGGAAAAGCCCTGAAGTAATCTGAAATTTGGACAATGTACAGTGCAATTTGCCTGCCTTGGAAGGATGAAGAGTTTAGACAACTCAGCTTGAAATTAAAGCTGACTCCAGGGAGGCTAGATGTAACAAACAGGATGCCTGCATCTCAGTGACATTCCCCTGGGCAATTGGAGTTATTTGTATACAGAAAATTGCCAAGCTGCTATCTTTCTTCTTCTTTAACGCAAGCGAAGCCAAAGGATTTTGGTTTGTTCTGAATGCTGCTGAAACTTTATTCCCTTGCACGCAGATCATCTGTGCTAAAAGCTGAGTTTCATCATGAAGCAAATTTTATCTGTTTAGATCTTAAACCTTTTTAGGGCAGAGATAAGGGGAAAGAACACATAATCTCAGCCTTCTAATATTGACACATAATCCATTAGGGCTTTTTTTTTACCCCCTTGGAAATGTATATTACATCCCTGCCCACTGCTTCCAGAGCACATACACAAAAAAAAATCACTTTAGTGATTTTTAAATGTTATATTGAGAGCATAAAGAACACTTTGTAAGGGAGAGCATGTTATGCAATGTAGTAATTTCTAAGAGCTGGTGGCTCTTGGGCCATCTGGGGCAGATTTGTTGCCTGTGTTCAAACCAAACCTTGGTTTGTTATAAAGGGCCCTGTGATTTTCCTTTGTTTTCTCAAGAACACCAATAAAAAAATATTTATTAAATTATTTAGAGAAATCTACCTTAAATCATACATGAACTCACTGTGGATTGTTCAGTTTGGTAGCTTTTCTTTTCTAGTTGTTTATCTTGTAGCAAAAAGTAATTACACTTCACCCAACCATGTATACTTACCTTTTTTCCATCAGTAACGACTGGCTTAGCACTCAATGGAAAATTAGCCTTTCTTCCTACTGCCTGAATTTCCTTGTCTTGTCTAGAGTTAATTTGAACTGTTGAGCTAAACTTAAATGTACTGATCTGGCTCAGGGTTTGGTATTTATTTACAGAATTAGATCAGTTTATGGTTTTAGTAAAAATTGAAACCCGAAAATGCAAGTATTTATGAGATTGGATTAGGTGCATCGAGTTTGAAGTCTCTATGAAATTAAATGTCCAAAGCTGTCTCTGCTGTGCAGGGATGTGCACATTCCTTCCTCCCTGCCCTCCCACCCTCCTTGGTGCTGCTGCTGTCACTTGCCAGGGAAATGGATTTGGGTTCACACAGCGAAGTCACGCTCACATCCTTGTTGTGTTGATGGGCTGGCTTTGAATCTGACCTGGGAGATGTTCCAAATTACCCCCAGCAGCAGCCTGGAGTTAGAGGAGCTTGGGTGTGATACAGAGCTGCTCTCTGTGCTGGCTTTGATGGAGCCAGTGCTCTTGCAGTAGGAGTGGAGGCACGGCCCAAGCACGTCCTGGGGATTTTATTAACCTGCCACCCTTTGTCAGTGATCCCTCTTTCATGCCACAGGGGGAGGAAAGAATTAGAACTGTGATTTTTATCTGCAAAATGGACAAAAACGTTTCAGCAGCTCAGCAGAGAGAGATAATTTACTTAAAGGAAAAACAATAAAGCTACAGAGGAAAACTGGGCTATTGAACTCCACTGGAGTTCATCAGGAACTCTTCTACCAGGCACCTCTGTGCTGCAAACTAATCCTGGATTCCCAAATGCAGCCTCAGAGCTGGAGAGGACTGTGCATTCTAGCAGTGATTAGTGCCCATTAAGGTACAATTGGTGTCCAGTAAAGTGCTTTTATTATTATTAAGACTAATAATTCTTGATGCATGTTTGAGGCTGCTTGATCTCCTGCATCACCCAGTGAAGAATGGAAGGGTTTTTCTGCTTAATATTTTTCTCTCAGTTGAAATTGTAAATAATTCCTTGACGTTTCAGTGAGCTGGATACAGTTTAGGATCTGACCATTGAAAATTCCAGTCATCTCACTTGTTCCTCCTCACCAGTGTCCTGTGGCATGGACAAGCTAAAGCAGCAGCAGAGAAGTCCTGTTATTTGAACAGAAATCACATAATATTATCAGGGGGCTCTAATAATTTTTATTCAATGTCACAGCCTTTTGAAAACAACTTTTATCCCTAGACTTTGCAAATTGCATTTTGAATTTCTGAATCTGGGTAGATTTCTAGAATCAATCCAAGTGCTTGTATAATCTGGCTTTCTCACCCCTAATTTATTTATTAATTGCCCCCATTCACTCTTTCTACCTAAGTCTTTAGCAGATGTCTTTGCTTGAGTCAGACAGATTTTTGAGCATTTCAGAAATCTTTTTTGAGGTCAATACATCATGCTGTAGGATTGATAAAAATAGATACCCGGACTGATTCCTGCATCACTAAAAATGGCTTCTTTGGGAGAAATAGGCAGATTATGGCCGTATATCAGAGCTGAATCTAAAGTTTTAACCCTTCTGTTAGAACCTGATTTTAAAAACAGAGGATTCCTAAATGATGGGGAAAGAAAAAGCAAAATGTGGAAACAAATCCAGACAAATTACAAATAAATAGATAAATAATTCTAATAATTTTTAAAAAACGAAAGAAAGCAAGAAGCCAGGGTTTGCCCATAAAAGCACAAGAACCCTTTGAAGAGATGTACAGGCTAACTTTCATGTCCCAGTCCTTAATTTTTCCATCTTTTCTCTGGTGCCCTGTGGTACACATGAGTTGTGTGATGTTGCTCCACCCTCTGGAGAGATGCTTTTCTGTGGTGCTGCAGATGCTGCTGGAACAGAGCTCTGGAATGAGGAGTGCTGTGTAATTACCAGAGCATTCATGGGCAGGGGCAGCCACAGAGAGATCATGGGCACTTATAATGCTCTTGCTGCTTTCTGCAGAGTCTGGCTCCATCATGATCCCAAGTTTTCCCAGTAATTGGGCATTTCCAAGCAGCAGGTCAAACTAATCTGTCCTTTGGAGGGGCTGTATATTTTATTTAACTGCTGTTAGTGACAGATTTTAGGGGGAGAATGCCTTTTTTTTGGAGCTTCTCTTCTGTTCCAGTGCTACCTTTGGTGCAGGATCCCTGGGTGTAGTTTAGTGATTGGCTTTAGAGGGCAAGGGAGCACTAACAATTTTTTATAATTTATTTTACAGTCAGTAATGTTTAAGCACACTTTGAGTTAGTTTCTTTCCCAAGGGCTAGGCTTGCTTTTCCTGCAGATTTTCCACCTGACCCCTGGCAGGAGGCAGGGTGACCAAAGCTACTGTTTCTTCCAGGAGAAGCACTGGGGGTGTGGGAAATTGTTACCTGAGACACAATGTGCAGAAGCTTGTTTCAAGTGACCCTGCAAGAAAAAAGGTAGTGGAAAAAGGGAGTGAATCAGAGGAGAGTATTGTATTGCAGACAAATGGCAAAATTAGAAAAATATTAGGAAAAAAAATTGAAGAAAATTAAACAGAACACTTGCTCTTGACAACAGCAAAAGGTAGGAGGGAGCATGCAGCCCCTCAGATCTTGGTGAGCAATTTTAGCTTGTTTAGCAACAGGCTGAACAACTTCACATTCTTCTTGTGTGTGTGTGTTTGTGTGTGTTTGTGTGCTCTGGTGCCCCTGGCTGGCAGGTGGGACCTGCTGGAGGGCAGACCATGGGCTTTTAAACGTGACACACTCTTCTGTCAGGGTGTCACAGCATGTAAAGGGACGATATGGTGGCAGCAACAACAAAACTGTGTAGGGTTTGGCTTCTGTGCCTTAAAGAGCTATAAATAAATAAAAATGCTGTGCCTGGAAGTTCAGCTCTTGGCACTTCTAAAATAAAATTAAAAAAAAAAAAAAGTCAGAGCTCAGGAAAAGGTAATTGGTATCAGACTTCACAGTTTCATTCCCAAAACTACAGATCTCTGAATATAAAAACAAAAATAATATAAAGACCAAAATAAAAGGCAGTGCAAAAAACAAAGAGGGGGAGGGAAGTTCATTGTTTGTTTAAGTGACTCTTGGGGCTTTTTTGGTGCTGTGTATTTCCTAAGCTGTAGAAGCATTTGAAGTGGGGAAACATCTTCAAAGGAAGTGCAGTTTTTCAGACACATTCAGAAGTAGCTGCTGGTCCAGCTCATGAGATGTTTTCATGTAAACTGGCAGATCCTTGCACTATGGACAGCGTCTGCAGTGATATCGCCCTCTTAAGTTTCCCTGTAGCCGCTTTTAGCCTGGGAGTCAGCTGCTTGAAATCCCTGACTTTTCTCAGCATCAGCCGGGATTTCACAGGAGTGCCTCCTCCTGCCCACACCCCTTCCACCCCACCCCGAGTGCCTGCGCTGCCTCGGCTCGCCGCCCTCCCTCGGGACAGGGGAGAATGGAGCGTGTGTTCATCGTGTCGCTGTTTTCGGGGAGCATCCCCTGCGCTGGGAGGGCGGGCGGCTCTCGGAGGGCGGCTCTCTCTCAGCCCCAGCCGAGGAGCTGAACTGGGAGGCTCGGACGGCTCCGGCTCTGGCTTTTCTGCATTCCTGGCCGGCCGGCAGAGGAGAGGAGAGAGCGGAGGCTCGGCTGCCTTCCCGCTCGGCATCCTGGCAGGACCATGGTGGAGCTGCTAGGATTCCCAGAGGATGCAGTGCACAGGTGAGACACATCCCTCCTGCCGTGATTCCTGCCGTGATCCCTGCTTTGATTCCTGCCGTGATTCCGGGGTTCTGGAAGGCACAGAGGTGTTCTGCTGACTCAAAGCAGCTAGAAACTTGCTGGGGTTTTATCCGTGTTGCATGTGTCTATCAACTCTTTTATTCATCAATGCAGCTTTATGCAAAGGTCTTTAAAGAGATGATTACATTGGTACTTTTCTGCTCGCTGGTACGGAAATTAAATATTAATATTAGAACAACATGTAGATGCAAAGGTGGAGAACAGGCTTTTGTAAACAGCTTTCAGAGCTAGAAATCTATTTTATTTTAGAAATCTATTTTATTGCCATTTAAGCCATGAGGTTTATTTTTCTCCCTCTCACTGAAAGCCCTTGCCTAAGTCAGTACATTTTAAAATGACATTGGATTTCTAGATAAGGCCAGCCATCATCATTCAAGGGCACACTGTGGGAATATTTGTCAATGTTTACCTGTGATGTTTCCAGCATAGGAAGGATGTTGCCAACCTTGCTTCCTGTCCTCCAGAAAGTGATGGTAAATTAAAGCAGTTCAGGGAATCCTACAGGTTGCACATAAAAATCAAGATTTGGTTTTCTTCCAATATAAAAGACACACTGCCTTAGCAATGCCACTTGCTTTTCCAGCAGCTTCTGTCCTAAAATGTATTAAGTGATAGCAAGCTAGAGAGCATTTAAGTTTCCTGCCTTTTGATACGGTTGAACATGTTCCAGTAGGTACAAAACCAATAAATGTTGTCTAAGAAACCGGAGAATGGAATCTCCTGAGTCAAATGTTTTCTACCTTGGAAACCTCCTTTAATAGGTGCTGATTACAACATCCTCCTTAGTCATTTTCCTCCTCATCCGTAGACAGGGTGAATATTAATTTACTAACTTGGAGAGACTGTTTTTGTTAGCCTGAACCAATGGGCTTGTTCTGCAGCTGCTTTTGAATTACATGATCAGAAAATGAAAACCTTCTGCCTTAGCTTTTTTTGGATAAACACCCGTTTCTTTGAAAAGCAAGCAAACTTTTGGCAAACTGTTCAGAAAAGTTCAAGGCACCACAATGCCTATCCCTTCCAAATTTCATTTAGGTGATTTTGGGGTGGTTACCACGAGGTTGCCTTTAGAATTTTCTGTCTCTTTTTGGGGCTCTTTCATACGATTAACATGCTAATAGGGTAGAGAATTTAGAGTACAATACCAGGGAGTTGTAGAAGGCAGATTTGAGCAGCAACTTATATTCCTGCAAATTCTTCATGTTGTGCCCAGCTTTATCTGATACTCTGTGGGTGATCACATTCTTTTTCTCTTCAAAATCTCTGGGGAGGGGGCGAGAAAAGTGTAATTGCAATGAATACTTGAGGTGACTTGTGTCAGAAAGATCTGTCATGGCTCTTTAAAGCTCATGGGAACAAATCAGCTTCATTTGTGCATAAGCAGGAAGAAGGGACATTCTGCTGCACTGAGCCTTAACCTTGCCATTTTCTGATATCTGGCAGTCAGTGTAATGTGTAATATTGGAAGTCAGAGAATTTGGGGATGCAGCAAATTACAGGGTGTGGATGGTGTTTGTAAATGGCAAGAGATCCATTTCCCAGCCTGTTAGAGGTATGTACCTTGTTCAAGCTTTAATTCTTCACAAAGGAAACACTTCCTTTTATCTAGATTTCTTGGCTAATTGGCATCAGACAGCACAAATGTTTTTAGGAGGGCTAATAATGGTGGGATTTGAAACTGTGCCAATGGCAAAAGGGAGACCTTATGATCCCTTTCCATTTTATTTTCTTCAGCTATGGGTGACTGCATCTGGTAAGGGGGAGGGAGGAAATCTGCATGGGAAGTCAGCAAGCAAATGATGTAACTACATGCAGAGCTCATGGTTTCAGCACTATCACCTCCACATGTGAAATTGTCTACAGGCTAGGAGTATATATGTTATGGATTTAATGGGAAACAATGGTGAAGTTATTGTGGTACACATGACTGCAAAAATTGGGTTGCAGAGTAATAGCTGCTTCCCTGAGCAGGTGGTGGCAGCTAGGAATGGCTGTGGTGAATCTGTGTGGAACCAGAGAATCATTAAGGTTGGAAATGATCTCCAAGATCATCAGCTCCGTTAACCTGGCACCTCCGAGGCCACCGCTAAACAATGTCCCTAAAAGCCACATGCACACTTTGTTTTAACACTTCCAGGTGTTAAAAACCTCCACCACTTTGCTGGGCAGCCTGTTCCAGTGCTTGACCACTGTTTCAGTGCAGAAATTTTTTCTGATGCATTCTTGACTAGCAGAACAGTTCTGATCCTTGGGCTGTGGGTCTGCTGTGGTAACACGTGATAATTGCATTTTTCTTCTCCTGCACCTGCAGTGTGCTCAGCAGGGACTTTAGGAGGGCAGTGTTGTGATGTGAACACCTGCCAGAGAAGTGAAACAGCTCTGCCAACACATTTCCTTAGAGTCAAGTCCCTGGGCAACCTTCAAAGGTGGCACCAACCACAAGCATTAAAACATCAACATCTGACCTAAAAAGTGGGGATTAAAACTATTTTTTCTATTTAGTTATCCATTTTCCTAATTGTTTTGATTCATTTTGGAGTGGGCTTCAGTCAGATTTCCAAGCTCAGTCTCATTGAAACTGTGACAGACAGGTCCTTTTTCTAGAATAGAATGTTGTAATTGTCTCCACATCTGTTTGGTTCCAGGGGTAATGGCTACAGAAAAATGCCAACTGTACAAAATAAAGCATAATTCTAATGCCAGCTTTCACAGCGTTCACCCTCTTAAAGCCCTGGCCTAATATGTCCCAAGGTCACTCCAAAATGTCAGCTGTATTTTCTCCAGGGAGACTCCCACCAGAGTGTCCAGGAGGAAGCTTTAAGATATTGCATCAGTCAGAAATTAAGCCTATGTCCACAAGATGGAGGACTTGGTATGTCCTTGTAAAAATTCCTTGAGCTGTGCAGTCTCTTCCCTTGCCGTGCTTGCTTGCTTCACCACCAAATCTGGTCCCTAATTTGGGAAGAGATTAAATAACCCCTCCATATGCTGCCTTTCTTGCACCGATCTCTGGAGTCTGGCAGGGCCCTGGGCTTTGGCAGTTGCTGTATTTTGGTGCTTCTGCAGAGATGAACAAAGTCTTCCTACAAACACAGGTGGAACTGAGCAGTAGGAGGGAGGGAGACCACATGATTCATGGGCAGGGGTAGGGAATCATATTGCTGGTCACAGCCACTCGTTCTCTGGAATGCTCCTGCTTTTCTGCTGCCTACCTGGTAAGTGCAAGCCGTGTGCTTTCGGGCTACTGCACGCTAAGAGCATTTTGGTGGTGGTTTTCTGTCTCCTTATGTGGTGTTAAAAGTGCAGGTAACATTTTTGTGTTGTTGTTGCCTGTGCCGGTCACGGAGGGTTCAGCTCACATCTGATGGTGTTGGCAAAGCTGCGGTTTCTTGATACATAAAGGGAGCAAGCAGTGACCTCAGGGTGGAGTAAAGCTCCCTGCTGGCACGGCACCCTCAACCCTGCTCTGCAGGAATCGCTGGTATTTGGCTTGTGCTGAAAGCAACAAGTTGAACTCGTTGTGGGAGTGCTAAGTAAGGCTGTTACCTGGAACCAAAATTATTAGGAAGAGGGTAAATAATGCTTAAGCTGATGGGGCAGTTCCTGTGTGATCTGGCCAGACTAAGTGTCATGGTCAGTAGATCATCACTTGATCGTGGTGAATGGCATCTCACAGCCATCCAAGCTTCCAAGTGTGGGTGTCAGGCATTCTGATGGAGCCAGAAGGTTGCAGACTGAATGATAAGATACTTACTTCATGTACTTACTTCACTCTCATATTTAGTTCTCTGTCACATGAACTGTTTTTCTCAAAATTCTAGTTCTCTGTTATCTATGTGATAATGTGGAGTCATAGAAGGACAAAAGACTCCAAACCAACCAGTACCCAATCGCCAGCCCTCTCTAACTTGTTCTTTCGTTTGTTTGCTTTTTGGAGATGTCATCCAAATGAGTCTAAATAAGAAAAATCATTCCTGGGTGTTTCCCAGCTCTGGTTGAGCCTGTATGCCCAAGGAACAACAGTAGGTCAGGAAGTAATAGTAGAGACCAACATGAATGGTGGAAGCATGCCAACAAAACTACCTTAATCAATTATTTTCACAAAATACAGCACTTGTGAAGACATGAATTGTGCAAACTCCGTGGCCTGCAAGGTGAGCAAGAAAAATTCTTGGGAAAAATGTCATCTTGTGAATGCCAGCATCAAAAATTAAGTACCCTTTACATTCTGCTCATTAAATATATGGCTGGGTGTATTCATACTTTAATGCAAGATGTCTGTTGACATGAGGCATATGGAAAGGCACTCCAGAGTGGATGGCTCTGTAAATAATGTCTTGGCCCTAATTTGGAATTAAATTGGCTTAATATTTTTGGAGTGGTCATTAATAGGTACTTACAAACTTGCCGTCCTGCTAGCAGTGTAACTTAGCTGAATCCCTTAGCTATTCTGAGGATACCAAGGAAGTTGGATTCAGTACAAAAATGTAATTAAGTTGGTGTGGAAGTGGGAAAGAATACCCCATGGTTGTTCATCAGTAAAGTTCTGAAAATCCATCAGTTGTGCCCAGCTGAATTACCTGTATTATTATAGAATAGAGAGCTTCAAGGTTTGTTATTTTTCTCACCTTCATTTTGAGCCTTTCTGTCCCTATTCATCTTTCCAGGCTGTCAGCAGGCACAGCTTTCACTGCCCCTGGATTCCTCTCTGCTCCAGAAACTATTATTTAGAAAATTCTTTTTTTCTGCCCCCCTCCTGAGTAACCACTGGTTAAGGTCTGACCTCAGCTGGGCTGGGAAGGCTGGTGGTGCTCACTCTGGAAAAGAGAAGAATTACCCAGCTAAGTGACAATATTACATCAGTGTGCAGAGGTTGTCATCTGCATCTGGATAAGAGCTGTTGAGAGAGAGTGTAGAGATCAGTGACTGTGCTAAAATCACTTCATTAAGCAATCTGAAAGGATAAAACACTAGAGGATAATGTGTATGTGTGGGCTGGCACTTCATCAGCATGGTTTCGCTTTCCACAATAAATGAACTGGATTGAAGAGAGGCTTGAGTGTCCTTCCATTTTATTTTATTTTTTTTCTGATTAAAAAGGGCTTTCTGTGTACTTTGCCATGCTCCAGTGGGGCTGTCCACATCTTCTTATGTCTGGCATAAATCTGCTATTGATTTACACTGCAGCAGAATTATTCTGCTCGTAGCTTGTTCATAGGATCATGTAACAGCACTACACGCTGCTTTGGCTTAGGTAGCTTAAGCCAAAAAAGTTACCCATGTTCCAAAATAACTGTGAATACTTCCATCATGATTTCCTAATACAGATTGCATTACTCAGCCTTGTCCACTGGGATCCTCTTGAACTAGATCACAGCTTGGTTAGGAGGCTGTTATATTGTGATGCTGCTCCTCAAAGCAAAATTACTTTCATTATAGGTAGGCATTTAAAATGATTTAATGAAGGAAACAGAGCCTTGTGCATATAGAATTGTCATTTTTAGGTGTCTGGGAAACTTACTTTCAAGCTAGCTGCTTGTTCCATGCTGTGGCATTGAAAATAGGACTGGAAAGTTAGTACTGCTTTGCATTTTTCTGGGGCAAAGTGCCTAAAATAACTCCTGTTATTTCCTAATGGGCAGGTATGAAGGTGAGTAGTTTTGCCTGACACACAACATTGATCCAGGGGTTGGAAAAACAAACATTCATTGTTCCTTATTCATTCCTAAATTATCTGTAAGACATTTTATTAAAAATGACTTGGGTGTACAATATCTGAAGTATATTGCTGTGAGGACATCATCTACTGACTAAGGCAATATCCATCAATCAGTCTGTCAGCACCTGTCCCTAGTGCATGTAAGACCCATTTTTCCTCCCCTTGCAAAGAACATTAATACATTATGATTTATAATATCACTGTGACTATGTGCTTACAAAGCATCTGCATCACAAGGCATCTTTGCTCTATTATTTGCATATATTATGAATTCTCATTCACTAAAAATTCCTGTAGAAACTTCTGAGACTCATGCTTCTGAGTAGTTTCACTGATCAAGAAAGCTAATTTTTAAATTGACAGGATGGCAAAGCTTCTTAGCTTCACAGATTTCAGACACAGAACTTCAGGAGAGTGACATTTGTGATAACTGCAGAGTTCAGTCAGAGGCTGTAATGCAGGAATTACCAGGAAGGGATGTAGACAAGTTTTAAATGACTGACTTTTGTAAGATGCTCCAAAGCAGAAGGCTTTGGTTTAATTTACAGGCTTGAGAACTCATCTGCTTTTAGAAGTCAGGGGTGAGAGAGATAAACCCAAACACTTTGAACAGGTTTTCTGATGTTTTCACCTGCTATTCTGTACAGCCACTGGTACTAATTTTGGAAAGCAGTCTCTCAAGACAGTTATTAGCTGATTATTGTCCTTGCTTTTTGATTGTTTTGGGGTTTTTTTTTGTTTTTTTGTTCTTTTGTTTTAAATTACTACTTTCCTGACCCTTGCCACCTCTCTATATTTTCATATTTTCCATACTTCTACTCTGGTTGATAGAGCCATTTGTATCTGGATTTGCATTTCAACAAACTCCCACTGTAGGTAGGTCCCACAGCATGAAAATAAGCTAGTCATGTTTTGAATAGTCTTCTCATGCTGATTTGCATTTTATCTTACAATCTGGCTGTCCTGGAAAATTTGGACAAGACTTTTTTTATGGTTTTTGGAAAGCTTTAGAGCACAAGACCTCCTTTAAGAGAAATTTAAGAAGCTATTCACAGTGTAACTTCTGCTGTGACCAGCACTACATCCCTCCTGCAGCTGTGGAGCTGTGTCTCTGGCTTTCTTGCACAGCAAAGGTTTAAAAATCAAAATCAGTGCTCCAGAGGAGTCTGAAGATATATTTGAAGGGATTGTTTGAAACTAAGTATTCAAAGGATGTAAGCAGAGAGGACATTTCTGATACCAGTGTTTGATAATGGACTATCAAAGCAGAAAAACATCAGCCAGAGCCCAGTGGTTGGGAGATGAGGTTTGATAAATTCAGTCTTGGAGCTAAGGAGCAATTTGCTAAGCAGGAGTGGAGTTAACCATTGGAACAGCTTACAGGGGATCACACAGGCTCTTTATGTCTTTGCCTTTTGTGGTGACAATTGAATGCCCCTTTTTCTGGAAGATAGGTCTTTGTTCAGAAAGAATTCAGTGAATGGATGAAGTCCATTGATGGGTGATGTTCTGAAGATGTTTCAAGTCAGGTTAGATGGATTTGTTTTCTCGTGTCAGTGGCTCTTCTACATCTTTTCTATCACTTTAAATTTCTAGGGAGACTGTGTTCATGACTTACTTTCTTACAAGGACTTTTTAATTCTTGCTTTACTTCTGATGTCTGTCTCATGACTGACAGTCCCTTGCTGGCAGGTGACCTGCACGTTAATGTGACCTGTTAAACCACACAAAATGAAGATAAATAATAGAGATGTATTTATGCAGGTTTTCCTCCTCTGTGGATTTCCCCAGGAATGTTAATTCACTGAAGAAATCTGCTTATCAAAAACTTCACTGTCCTTTCAGTTCCTAGTTGCATCCTCCTGACTGAAGTCTTTGCCAGCTCTAGTTCCATTTCTTACAAAGTTTTTTTTTTTTATCTTCACATATTTTAAAATACTCCAATAAGCCAGTTTCATATTTGATATGTAATACACTTCCTCTGCTATCATGAACATTTTAAAATATTGGAAGGGATTAATAAAGCTAAATTATTACACAAGATGAGGCAGCCAGGGAGGAAAACAGGATCTGTATGGGATTTGTACTCCTAGAAAGGATGTAAAATTGGTAAATGTTCATAGGAAATCAATACTCATAACTCTGTTTTCTCTAGAACCTTTTATTTATAGCACTGATAGTTAATACTGCAAGTTTTTAATGGAAAGACAGTCTCAGGTGATTGTGAATACAGTGTTTGATTAGAGAACTAAAAGAAAGGGGTTGAAATTTTCATTTCATATTGACCAACCATATAAACCAAAATAACTATCTAATCCTTTCTCTGAAAGTTCTTTAATTCCATTCTTATTACAAGTATATTTATGTCATCAGTTTGCACAGTCTTAAAGAAAAGGTTCTACTTGTGGAAGCTGGACAAAATGTGATCCTCCCACACAGAGGGAAATTTGTTGGAACAGTTCATTTTGTAAAAAAAAATTAAAAATATTTTAAAAATCAGCTCTTTTTGCATAGAAATCTAGCTATCACAGGATTTTATATGATGTAGGAAGTGTTTCTGGGTTTTCATCCCAGATATGGGATGCAGACACATTTTTTCAGTGGGAACAGGAGGACAGCTCTGCTCAGTCTGGCACGCTGCTGGGGTACCTCACTCCTGAACCTCCTGTCCCATGTTCCCTCATTAACTGGGAATTCTGTAAAGCAAATGCCCTGCTTGGCAGGTGTTTTATGAAAATATCTGTCCTGCACAAACAATACTTGCTACAGTTTGTCTTAGTAATTGGAATTTTCCTCCCTGCTGGGACTTGATAGCTTTTTTTTTTTCTTCATTTGTTGGTTGGTATCTAATTTTTTGCCTTGCTGATCTAATGGCTTTTTGGTGTAGCTTGAGTTTTAGTCAGTGGTCAGCAAATATCCTTGTTTGTAATAGGGATTGGCAAGTGTATAAATTATTTAAAATAAAGACAGGTTCAGAAACTGATGAACAAAAGGCAGCTGTCTCTTTAAAGAGCGCAGTTTGATCAGAGCATCAGCCCCATCCCCTGAGGACAAAGGCAATTTTGATTTGTGGGGCCCAGGAGTCCCTCACTTAGCAGGATTCGTCCCTGCTCGTGCATGTGTAAACCTGCAAAATGCTCTTTTGTGTAGAATAAATCTTGGGTTGTAAATCCCATACGATTAAGTGTGACCCTTCATAAAGTCACGGTGACGAGTCTTCACTGCAGAGTGAGCTTGCTGTCCAGGCAGGGCAGAATTATTTCCCATTTAGCTTGTTTTTAGTTTTTTTAGATAGATAACCACCCACCAGTGCTGATGGCTTCTTTGAGCCCCCAAGATTGCTGCTGTCTCCTTACCTCTCTCTGCTTTACCCCATGGCAGCGGGGGCTGAATCCAGCAGGGATTGTTCTCACTGCTGAGGAGGAGGAGCAATTCCCCCTGTCCTGAGGAAGAGGAGCGATTCCCCCTGTCCTGAGGAAGAGGAAGAGGAGCAATTCCCTCTGTCCTGAGGAAGAGGAGCAATTCTCCCTGTCCTGAGGAAGAGGAGCAATTCTCCCTGTCCTGCTGCTGAGGAAGAGGAGCAGCTCCCCCTGTCCTGAGGAAGAGGAGCAATTCCCCCGTCCTGAGGAAGAGGAGCAATTGCCCCTGTCCTGCTGCTGAGGAAGAGGAGCAATTCCCCCTGTCCTGCTGCTGAGGAAGAGGAGCAATTCCCCCTGTCCTGAGGAAGAGGAGCAATTCCCCCTGTCCTGAGGAAGAGGAGCAATTCCCCCTGTCCTGAGGAAGAGGAGCAATTCCCCCTGTCCTGCTGCTGAGGAAGAGGAGCAATTCCCCCTGTCCTGCTGCTGAGGAGGAGGAGCAATTCCCTCTGTCCTGAGGAAGAGGAGCAGTTCCCCCTGTCCTGAGGAAGAGGAGCAATTGCCCCTGTCCTGCTGCTGAGGAAGAGGAGCAATTCCCCCTGTCCTGCTGCTGAGGAAGAGGAGCAGCTCCCCGGCTCCTGCTGCTGTTGGCAGGCAGCAGCAGATTCCATTATTGCCGATCAATGCCGCCGCCATGCAGGAGGAGGGGAGAGGGAGGGGTGGGAGCTTCCTATGCACAGATTGATCAACCTGCCATTGCATGAACAAATCCATTGCTAGGAAGGCTGGGATGCTGGGATAATAGCTGGAGCAGGAAGGGGCTTGTAAACAGGGGAATGCAGGCTCGTCACTAGTGGGGAGGGGATTTGAATTGCCTCTGAGCTTGCTGGTTTTTCTTCTAGCGTAAAGCACAATACCTGAGCCTTCAAACAAAGCCAACACTGTGAGGAATGGTAGGGCTACATTGCACTTAGCTGATGAGCTATTGTGCTGACTTATTTGAGCTTCTTCAGCACTGATGTATTTCTACTTTTTACTTAAGTTGATTCTATCATAACCTGCTGCTTCTTCAGGATTTTGAGACCTCTGTTTCCCCTGCTTCCTTTTTTTTTTTTTTTTTTTTTTTTTTTTAAATTTTTGCTTTCTTCCTGTTCCTGCTTGGACTGAAACCTGACACAAAGGGACAAGTACAAATCCCAGTTACTGCTCCCACCCATGCCTGCAGTGTCAGATGTAGGCTTGAGATCACGTTCTCATGTTTGTCAGTGTAGACAATAACTGGAGTACTGGAATCCCAAGACCATCAGCTCCTCCCCACCCTTCCTACCCTGCTTCGTTCACTTACTGTGTTCCGTATGGAAAAGTTTTCTGGCTGGAAAATAAGTCTTCTTTCTCCTGGGCATGTGGCCGAATGGCTGGATAGCAGCACTGAAGATGAGAAAAGCCTTCTCTCGTTCCTTGGTACGGTAGGGTACAAACTGTATTTTTGGGGTTTTAACACTTTACTGGGAAGCCTTTACGACTTTGGTGCTTAATTCCTTCAGTCTTTCAGTTACCTGACCTTATTTGTTTTAAAAGCTTTTAAGTGGCGTGAACTGTTAATTAAAACGTGGTTACAACCTTTTTGAAATAGTTATAAACACATTGGCCAAATGTTACCTTGTAAATGGGCATGTGCCCTGCAGCGAATGAACTAAACTGGACTAAACTGTGTTATTTACTGCTCTGGTTTTCTTCCCTGTGCCATTTGACAAGCTGATCACTGGGTTCAGACCACTTCCTCTGATTTCTGTCAGTTTGCCTGACTTCTGAACTGCGTGATGGTAGCAAGATAAATCAAGGGAGACTGCTCAAAGTTTTTCTTCTTAAGAGAAATGTGCAGATGCATTTAGAATAAAAATTCCCAAACGGTGTCTTAACTGTGGGACTACGTTTGGGGTTCACTGACACCTCTCAGATGTCTGCAGTACATTGGGTCTTTTCCTGTGTCCATAACAATAATTTTTACTGTTCAGGGACAAAATCTCACCACAGTGAGCAAGAAGTGCTGATGCTCAGAGCAGCTTTCTGGGCCATGGAGAGGAACAGGCAGGAGCTGCTGAGCTTTGGGGCATTCAGGAGCCGGTGAGCTATCCCAAAGGATTGCTTTTTGGAGAATGCCTCTATTCACAGCCCTTTTACAGACAGTAAAAAGATTTGTTTGGAAAGCTGTAGCTCAAGGCTGTTGTTTAATAAGGAGGACAATAAATATTGATATCATACTAATGTGTGTTTAAGTCATAAGCCTCTAAACAAATTAGGCTGCAGGAACAAGTTACCATTCGTCAGCTGATCGGAGATAATTGTCTGTGCGCAATCTCTGCAGCAAACACAAGGTAATTTGAATTAGCAGGGGCAGTCCAAGATCATTAGGAGCTAACGAGGACATCAGCATCTCCAGGTCATGGGCAGCAGCTCCTTCTCTCTGCTTTTGTGTTGGCTCCCTTGTCCAGGCAATTTGTTTGGCTTCGTGTGGAGTCAACCATGAAGGGAAGTTTTAGAGGCTGCTGCATGAAGAGGTCAAAAAGGAGCAGCTATCCCAAATTTTGTACAGCCACCCACAGCAGGCAGAGGATATGTTGAGCAGTTTAGGGATGTGCATCTGCTTCATTTCTGACTTGATTTGCAGAGCTGGAGGATTTGTTCTTCCGCTTCAAATTGAATGAATGCATCAGTCTAAGAACAGCTGATGGTGTTCTCACTCAATGCTATGTACAATTTCCTCCAAACTTTCAGGGAAAATAAATTGTGGGACTTTATACTTGAAACCCCAAAGTTATTCTCTCTTATGATATTGATATCTGTGCCATTTCTTCCAGCCTCCTCTAATATTTACCTGCTTTGCATGTTAGGTCTTGTCTTTCAGACTGTAAAGTCGTTTAGGAATCAATGACTTAAGGATCTTTCAAGTTACTTAGTGTGTCATTTAGGTTGCTTTCTATGCACCTTCTGTACTGGGCACTAATTCAATTACACTTTTTTTTTATATGCCAGCACAATGCAAGCGTCTAACACCAACAGAATTGCCTTTCTGTAAATTAAAAATATTTTATAGTTACCTAGATTGTCTTCCAAGACTTATCTGATGGACTCAATCCCTAGTAAAGCACAGACAGTATCTTCTTTTCAAACCCCCACTAATGGACTGGGAGAGTTTTTGATCATAGTTTGTATCTAGCAGTTGTTTGATGCTGGAGTTCTACAGCCAGTGAGCTTTGCAGGGTTCCCTTTGTATTTCCCTTTCCAGGCTTGGCAGCTTTTGTGCACTTCAGTGTCCTGAAACTTGGTTACATTCACTCTGATGTATCTTCTTGTGATTTTTTTTTCCCCTGTCTGGTTGCCTTGTTAAATGTGGAAAAGCTATCTCTGCAAATTTCCATTTTTTTCCTTTAAGTTATACCTTGCAGGATTTGCATAATGTATTTTAGTCAGAACGCAAACTTGGACTTCAGGACTTAAAACAGATTTGAGGGGTTTGAGTTTGCTTTTACCTTAGGCTTCTTGTACAGGCATTTAATGAAATTTTTATGACAATCTGTGAATTGGGCCCTAGCCTGAATTCTCCCCAAGTGAGCAAAATGAGAGAGAATTCTTATTGCAAGATAAAACATTTAACATTTTTATTTATTTTGATATTTCAAAATAAAACTTGAAATTTTCCTATTTCACTAGGTAATACCCATGTGGAAAATGCTGCTGAGACACTTCTACCTCCTCTTGTTCTTTCTTCTCTATCTGCAATTATAATTCCTACCTGCTGTGGCTGTCCCACAAAGCTGGGAGGTTTGTTTAGTGTCTGCTTCTCCCACCTGGAGAAAAAGCTCTTCAGAGTGAAAATACAAATTTCCACCACAGCAAGTCTTTCAAGTGGCCACAGCACCCAGCAATAGGAAATTTAGGTCAACCCCCAGAGCCCTGTGGTGACCAGAGGTCACTGAGGCTACACCACTGTGGCTGAGAGGGTTCCCTTCAAGGGAGGGCAACCCTCACCACTGCTCCATGTAGTAAGTGGCACCTGGCTTACACAAACCTTCCTCCTGGCCTACAGAACAAGCTTTGGTGTTGCTGAGGGTAGAGAGTGGCTCAGCAGGATGGGAGACCTACCTTCATTGTATCCTTGGGCAGTTCCCTCCTCTGAGGCATCTGCCACTGCAGAGGAATTGGCTCAGCTGATTTGCAACTGACTGTTGCTATGTAGTGTGTAAATACTCATTTGGATAAATACTTATTTACATAAATATTACTGCGTATTACCAAGATAACAGGTGATTAAAATGACCCACTGAGATGTTTACAACTCATTTTTTTAATGGTATAGTGGAAAGTGTCCCTGCCTGGATGATCTTTAAGGCTCATTCAATCCCAAACCATTGTCAGATTCTGCAATTTTTTTGTTGCAGGTTGAAATGGGGAGGATCTGTCAGGTGGGTTTTCTTCCCTTTTGCTTTTTTGTTTTGTTTTGTTTTGTCTTGTTTTCTTCCCAGAAACAGAAAGGCTGAGAAGGGTTTTAGATTGTTTTGATGGATAAACAATGTGATCTGTCTGTAGCCTTGGTCCCTGAGAGTGAGCAATGCAGAAAGCAGTTGTAATTTAATACTAAGCTGATGAGAGGTGCATTGATTTTTGCAGCAGGTGAAGATTATGCAAAAGTAGCCTCAAGCATTACTGGTGGAGCAGGGGAGGGAACTGTCTAATTTTTTGCCTGGTGGTGACAGTATAGATTTCTTTCACAAGACTCAGCAAAAATACTGTTCTACAGGCGTCATAGCAAGTTGCTTCAGCTTTTGATTTCCAGTTAACATATCCCGACAATTTTGCTCTATCTGGGTCTTCTTTTTCCTAGGGACTAAGTGTGTCTATTTGCTCTTGTTTTTTGGAAGGAGAAGAGAGGGAAAGGTAGTTTTTATTTTTAGTTCACTGCAGGCACCTAGTGAATATTTCATTTTCCCTTCCCCGTTTGGTACACTTCTGTGATGGTGTGAGAAAAGAAGAAACTCATTTTGCCGATGAAATGTCAACATTTTATTTGCAGAAAAGTTGGATTGCTGCTGGGTGGGTGTTGGGGAGGAGAGGGAGGGCAAGGGGAGCCAGGCACATTCCTTGTGGTAGCTTTTCAGCCCCACTCAGTTTAAAGTTAAGCTCTTTCCCAAACTGCCCCTCCTGCAGAAGGTGGTGTGGAAAATGCTGGGGAGTTTGGGCTCGTGTTTCCATTTATGACTCAGCAAAGTTAAGGGACTGTTTTAAATTACCGGAGCAGCTTTGATGTGATTTCCTGCGCGTGAGAAGCGGAGGAAGCCAAACCTATTACGTTACTCGTTACCAGCCAGTGTAACATAAAAGGTGCTCACTCTAGCCCTGTGCCAATGGAATATATCAATCCCATGGACATGGGAACGGCAGGGACAATCCTTTATATTCTACCCAGCACAGCTCTGGGCAGAGCAGTACTACAGGTGCTGCAGAAAATAAAGTTTCCCTTCATCTAGGCCAGGGAGGCAGCTGGTGATATTAAAGTGCACCGTCAGGTAAAACTGGCTCCTGAGGTGGTGGGACCGACTGACTCAAAAAACCTTGGGCTGGCACTGGCCGTGCTCCAGGTGCTTTGTTCTCTAAAGGTGCCCTGATGGGGACCTACCCTGCAGCTCTGGAGCAGGAGATGCTGTCGGAGAGCGCTGCCGGTGCTGCTCCAGAGGAGGAGCGCTCTCCCCACAGGGGCAGCTCTCCGGCGCTGGAGGGCCGGGATGCGCTCGGTCGCTGCGGGCAGGGCTCGGGCATCGCCCTCACAGCTGGCTGTGCCCTGCCCTTTCCTCACACACCACACCGTGTGTGGACTCTGCCCACTTCGAGAGGCTGCTCTCCCTCTTAGCAGTCCTTTCCCCCGGCAGACCGAGGGGCTCAGTGTCAGCAATTTGCTTTTTGAAAAGATAAATACCTACCGAGCGAGACACTAATACTGCAGGGTCCGGATTCCTTTGCCTCTCCTCCTCCTCCTCTATGCTCCATTTTGTCAGTCTCCAAGCATCCATGGGAGAGACGTACTATAACTCTGCTGAAATCAAAATCCGCTATGCAAAGGCATCACAAGTAATGTTATCCCTGAAGAAAGCTTCTCTCCTTTTTTTTCCTTCGGCTGTTTGGAGGAAAACGCCGCTCCCGTGGCACCAGCTGGCTGGCTCTCCCCATAAAGCTCGCTTTTTGCCGCTGTGAATCAGGATGCTCAGGGAAATTTTCGGTGGCGGAGGGAAGCCGGCAGTTGGGCGTCTGTTAATAGCCTGAAAGTAACTAATGAGGATGTGCAGCCGGAGCGATTGATTGAAGAGCTGCAGTCCTGTGTGCTGCTGCTTCTCTCGCTCGCTCCTCGCCAGCCCAGGCAGGGGAGGGCGGCCAGAGACACCCGGCGTTCCCTCAAGTGGAACTCACGGATCCCCAGGGCCGGGCAGCCAGGAATGGGAGTTTAAGCTGCATCTGAAAGGAGGAACGGCAGGAGTCAAAATGTCACTGCCCGGAGTCACGGCTTGCTCCTTTTCTTTGAGGTTCAGAAGATAACAATGGACTTTCTGCTAGGAAGTGATTTTTTCCCTCCCCGTGTCGGGGGGTGTTTTGTGAAGCTGGATTCCTTAAAGTCTGGCAATTGAGCTGGAGATGGGCAGCACTTGTGATAAAGGTATCCGTATGCATACATAGGCATATCTAGCTTGATATAAAAAAATGCATATATGTGTGTTTGTGGGGAGATTTTTAGTGCTCTGTGTACTTTATTATGCTATTATTCCAGTGGTTGTACTAGTCAAAGACATCAGTGCAGCTTTTATGAATATTCGTGCTCATCAGATCAGTCTGCATGGATTTAAGATGCCAAAGTCGTGTCTTAGTACGGTCATACTGCCAGAACGAGGAGAAGTTGACCTATTTTATTTTTTTTTTGTCTGCAGAGATATATATGTCATATTACCCAGGCACTTTTAAGTCTTCTGCTGGTTGCATGCTTTGAGCAAGTGGTGGGATCATACACAACCGAACTTTGACCTTTGCCAAATTACATTCAGCTGGGACTAAAACTCAGCTTCCCTGGGTCTTGATTGTAGTTGTCTGTTAATTACTGCACTGCTTACATAAAAAAATTGAATCTAAAAAAAAAATAGGTTTAAGTTCTCTGAATACTGTCTCTCTAACAGTAACAGAATATTAAGTATGTCCAGGTATTGGTCTTTATCAGCACTTTTTATTTTAATCTCCCACAGTCAAATCAGATTCACAGCCTTGAATTTGCCAGTGTAAATGCCATCATAGGTTAGTAAGTGAATAAGATACAGGTAAATAGGTGGTTTAATTCAGCAGTTTAGTAATGCACTCAAAACTTTCCTGTGGCTTCTGTCCTCCAGAGCACAAAGCCTGACTATTCCCCACCCCCAGGCACCCATTCACCACCTTCTTCTTCTTCTTCTTCTCTTCCTCAGAGGTCCCAGCAGAGAGATCTCCTCGCAGACGGAGCATCTCGGGGACGGGCACCTCTGAGAAAACCAACTCCATGGATGTTCCGAACACTTCTCCTTTCAGAGTACCAGTAAGTGTGCCTTCCCTGCAAAGGGGCATTTGTCTCATTGGATGGGAGGAGGAGATTTAAATATCACAGTGTACAGCCAGGCTGGGGGAGCCTGGGGGTAAAGGAAGATTTGCTTAATATTTCTGCTTGACCAAGAGGTTTTGCTATCAGGTGTCATATATGACCAATAAGATTCCTGGTAGATTCCTAACTTGCTCCTTTTCATTGCCTTGATCTGAAGTTACAGATAGAGAAGCAGAAGTGTTAATGTGGGCAGCGACCTATATAAATACTTCTGAAGTTGCCTCCAGGGATTGCATTCCATATACAATCTTGAGGAGGAAACAAGTTCCTTTAGGTTGGGGATATTTTTCCCTCTTCCCAATGAAGTACATGGAAAATTGAAATGGTTTGATAGTTTATTCAGAAGCTGATGAAATTTCTGTAGGTGTGTTAATTCCTCTTTAGCTCTTTGGGTTTTGTTCTGAGTTTGGTTGGCTGTGAGGCTGTATAAGAATTGTTCAGCTACAGCCTGGATTTTCCTTGGGTCAGTCTTTGGTCAGTGTGTCCAGGAGCACAAAGGCATTTCTATTATTAGACTGGGGACAAATGCTTCAAGTTAAAGTGAGGTGCCCAGTAATTTTCAACAAAATTTGTTCATGTTTTGAATATTTTAATTTGAGTATTTGAATTATAATTTAAATATTGTGAACATTATCATGCCCTCCATTACTTTTGGCAAGTAATCTGCCTACTTCAGAATAAATCTTGCATTGTGTCATTTTAAAAACAGCCAAAAGATTTAATGAGCTTCTTTAAAATTATTCAAGGATTAAGCTTGGTTAGAGTGTATAGAATACATGGTGTTTAAAGCAACCTGTGAATTCATGGTATATTGGAATGAAGAAAGGGACCAAGGAAGTGTTGAATACACTGGGTCTCCTTACTTGGGCCCTTTTCAGAGTCATAGAATAATACAGATTGGAAAGGACTTGAAAATCTCCAAAGCTGCTATCCCACCTGAGCTATTCTCTGTTCTATGAATGATCCTTTGTCACTTCAGAGATTTGTTTTCTGGATAGTACTTGGGGGAAAAAAAAGGCTTTGGTCCAGTTGTATCTGAAGCTGATACAAGAATATTCTGTTGTGCCAAGTTCTGAGATTTTGATACTGAGTCCATGATCCACAGAGTTCCAGGAAGATTTCTGAACTCTGAGAGCCTTCAAAAGTCTTATCCATGTCTCCATTTATAAGAAATTCTGTTTTCTTTGCCTTCATCTATAAGTAATAGCCCAAGCCTTTAGATGTACACATGCATTGTAGTAACATTTCTCTAACAACTGCAAGCTGTGTATCAGAAGTGTTTGATGACTACCTGTATTGTTTCTTTTATATGCCTCCTTTTTTCATCACTTTTGTACCATTCCTTTTAATGATGATCCTATCTCTTAAGTAATGTTTTAATGGTTCTCTAATTCTTCTCTAATAGTCCTGTAATACTTCTTAGCTCCTGCTCCCTTTCAAAACAAGAATGTTTCTCATTTCCCCTGGTGGTGTGTTGGGCTTTTAGGACTCTGGCAAATAGGCTCAGGAATCAGTACCTGGCTGCTTTTCTTGGGCATAAACCAGCAGAGAGCTAGAAGCTATTTGTGCCACGTGGAGCTGGATTCTGCTGCTTTGTCTGCCTGACCACCTGTACACCCAGGAGCATAATGCACCCTCCTGTCCTCCTCATGGGGACAAGGCTTCTGGCTTTGGAGGTTTTGTTGTGAGTAACCCATTTATAGCCTGTTACTCCTAAGTGGGGGCTGAGATCACCCTGTTTTAAAACAGGGCAGCTTGTGAGCTTTTTAAAAGAGCAAGCTGCAATTGGAAGTCAGATTGCTTAACAATACAGATGAGCTCAAGCCAAAACTGCTGAAACCAAACACAGTGTTAACTTGGTAGATTGGCACACATCTAATAGGTGGCTGAGAAGATGGGGAGGAATCGTGTTCCTGCCTGTGAGTGATAATAAGAATTTCCCAGCTCTCAGAAAGAGGAAAGGTGACTTGGGCACCTCGTGAGAGTCTCAGTCTTGCATCACTGATCTGAGAAGAGCTGCAAGTGAAGGATGCAAAAGGTGCTTGTAATGGCTTCAAATTTGTGTCTGTGAGGTTGTCCCTATTTGACAGGGATTTATTCTACATATAAAGGAGATTAATAGTAAGAGAACTTGCTTTTTTTGTTTTTCCAGACTTTGTCACCTACAGTGCAGGTTGGAGGGCTACAGGCAGCTGCAGCATAGTGCTGTCTCAGTTATTCTTCCCATGGCCCTGACTCTGTGCCATACCTCATCTCCTCACTGCTTGGATTTCTAACAGGAAGCAGCTTAAGGCAGGGGACAGCTTAACCTTCTTCCATCCTGATGGAAAATTATGCTGAGACTTTCATAATAAGTTGCTTTTACAGCTTTTTAAGTTTGTCTCTCAGAACAGCTATTTAAGAGCTGTCTTCTCAATAGGACAGTAGCTTCCAGCATGTTCTGTGCAGGTTTTTTTCCTTTTGAGCACAGGCAGTGGTACTCACTCAGAACAGGGCATCTGGTTTTTAATACTGCTAACTGGCATTGCTTTAGCATCTGGAATTTTGATTCATAACAGCATAATTGCCTTTAAGCAAACATTTCCTTGACAATGCATTTTTTAAGTAGCCTCTTCAATGGCAGTGGTCAATGAGGGATTTATTTTTGAGGGCTGATGTGTAAAATTTGTGAATTTGCCTTTTTACCTCCTGCTTGGGTACTGGAGGAAAATATGTATGTTTAAATTTGTGAAAAGCAGAATTTCTGTAGTTACACTCTTTCCTAGGATGAACCACTCCATGGACCAGCATGTCCAGGCAGAATGGAGCTCGGAGCAGCCTGGGATAGTGGAAGGTGTCCCTGCCCATGGCAGGGGGGTTTAATGAGATGATGTTTAAGGTCCCTCCCAAGGCAAACCATTCTATAAGTCCATGGTTTGTTCTGGTTATCTCCCACCAAGGGGAGTAAAGGGAATTCTGCAAATGTTGACACTGCACAACACAGACAGCGAGAAGAGCTCTTTGTGCTTGTCCTTTCCTCCCCATGGCCCCACATTTTCTTGTCTGCACTTGAAGCATTAGTCTCCATCTAAGTTCAGCTGTGTGCATTGATGTTTGATGATTTCCAGGTGTGTCAGGAAGAAATATTGAGAGAGAAGGGAAGGGCACAAAAGGTAGGAAAACAGAGATGAAGAAATGCATCTACTCCCATAAAGACGGATGTGCTGTTTATAGATACACATATAGGAAGAGTCATTTTTTAATAATGGATATTATTTGACTGAACAAATAGGGAGGCAGAGGGAGCTGGCTCCAAGTAGGCACTGTGACGCATAGGTGGGCGAGAAACCAGCTTTTCCCTTCCCACACACACCATGTCCTGGCAGCGCCTCGGCCTCCGTGCATCCCGTTCCCTACCGTGGCACTGTGGAGCCCCAGCAGCACTGCTGCAGCCTGACACATTCCCTCATTGCTCTGCTGTTGGAATTGGGTAAATATGGGACTATCCACATCCTCAGACCTCCTGCAGTGGCAGGATGGAACCTCTCAACTCACTCTTCAGACTCTCACTGCACTCTACACTTTTGGCTCAGAGTTGTTATTACAGATAATATGATTCATCCATGTCTGCTGGCTGATGGGGAAAGAAAGATGAGAAAGAGGCAAAGGAACAAGTGTGAATGAGACAGGAAAGCCAGAGCACAATCTTTGAAGTAAATAAAATGATTTTTTATAGGAACCCTGATGTAGGATACTTGCAGCTTGCCTTCCTTGGTTTGTTTCTGGCTGAGGGTATAATTGGATCTATAGAAGTGCTGTCTGCCTCTTTGCTCTTTAAGAGTACTGCTAAATGGAACAGAAGACAATGCAGCCAGCCCGAGTGAAGGTCAAAGCTTGATGAGATCTCGTGGCTGCCCAGCCTCATCTTTTATGCAGTCAGCAAGATTGTTGCTTCTCCAGAGCACTGCTCTGCTCCTGCTGTGCTGCCAGGGTAGGAGAAGTCTGAGCTGTGCTGCCCATGTGACCCCAAAGCATACAAAGACATATTTTTAATTCTGCATCAGCACCAATGCAGAGATGGAATTGTTGATTTGCATTAGTGTGAGGCACCACAGCATCCCCCATGAAAAACACTGTGCTCAAATCTGTTCCCTCAATAGAAATTTGCATTTTTCCTTCCACTTTCTGCTCTTTACTTCCTGTGACATGTTTATTTGAATCTGCTCTAGTTGTTATCACTTGCCTGTGCTGTGATGGCTTAGATGTGCTGGCTATTGTGTGAATTCTGTGTCAGAAAGCATAAATGGGTGATTGACTATCTCCAGGATGCTCACCACGCTTTCACCCGTATCTTTATTCTGGGATGGTGCTGTTCATAGGCTCTATAACCTTCACAGTGTCCTGCTGCCACAGCAGATTTGTTCATTACATCAAACTTTAGTGGTGCATCAGATGATGGGGATATCCAGGCTCTGACACTGTCTGGTGGACCTCAACAGCAGGAGCATTATTCTCATGTTTGGTGTAAACCTGGCTTTATCCAATTCTTTTTATTCCTTAGTTAAAGTAGGGAGCTATGAATGTACATAGCTTTAAACAGTGCTCACATTCCAGTTGTCCTTGGCTCAGTAGTATTTAAATATGCGCCGACTCATTTTATTCTTCGCCTCCAAATCATGACTTAGTCAAGTTATGTGAAGTTTAATTAATGCATCCTCTGCAAATGAGTCCTTCTGGCCCTTTTATCACTTTTCTTGTGTTTTTAATTCCCTTCAATTGATTCTCCAAGTTCTGGTACTAAAGTTCACAGGAATGTGTGTTACCATTTTCTAATTGCTCCTAACCCTTTGTGTTATTTCTCTGTCCTCCCTGGCCCTCGCTTCACCTCCTAATTTAATATAGCTCAGTGTAATTAATGTGCTGTTTAACTTTTCTTCTGGATGATTAACAAGGATGTTAAGCAGAAGCAGTCAGGCCACTATCCCCACCACATCCCATTGGACCCTTTCTTCTACTCTTGATACCTTATCACTTGTTGTAATTACTCTTCTTAGATATTCCTGCAGCCCTTCCTCAGGTTTATGTTAGGAGTTTTAACAAAGCTGGTTTTTAATAATTTTTTGTAATTAGCATGTGAGCTGCGTTATCAAAAGGTGTTCTGAAGTGTTGGGCTGCTTGGTGGCTGCATGCCAGGGAAAGAGCCAGGGTCAGAAAATCATTGCCTGCCCTTCCTGACAGGCTCAGGTGACCTGTTTCTTATCATGTTAATTTTTTATCACTGTTGTTTTGTTCTTCTCCAGACTTTTTACCTTTATTCCTTAATTCTTGGATAGGGGTTTTTAAGGATGCTCCTTCCATCTGCTGTTCCTGCCGTGGGCAGCTCCACAAGGGCAGCCAGGTGCTGCTCCCAGTTGTGTCCAAGCTAAACCCCTGGCTGAACTGGGATCAGAAAAGCTGATGTGGCCCCCTTGGCTATCAGGTAGCTCTTGCTTCTTCATGAATTTTTCAGTGTTAATTCCCAGTGACTTGGAAATTTGATTCCTGCAGGACTTTTGTCTGCACATCATGCAGAGTGCACGCAACCTTACGGTGCATTTTATTAACAGGTGTATTATCAATGTAGCCTTGTTACAGCATCCTCTGCATTTCCTTGGGTTTCCTATTACTGTTCCTAAACTTGTTCCTCCTATTCTGCATCCCTCCTGTGGCTGTAGACCATCTTTCATTGGAAAGTTGAAATTGTTATCTGGCCAAATCTGCAGTGCTGTCCCATCAGGGGAAAAATATCTTTCCTGATCCTTGCTGTTGATCAGCTTGTGTCCTGAAGCATGATTATTGCTCACTCTTGTTATTTTTAAACCTGACTAATGCAGCTACATATGTTATTCTTCCTTATATAAACACATAATCCTTTTTTAATCTTGCTGAAAAAAATTTGTCTGTATAATATCTTGTGGTGCTGAATTGGATGGGCTCATTTATAGATAGCATTAGGAAAGGTCTCCTGACAATCAGTGAAACGTGCTGCCTCTCATGTTAAATTGCCCTTTGGTTTTCTTATATAACAGGGTGCATGAGGAGCTTAGATAATTTCCATTCTATTTGTTTTATACATCTATAATCCCATCTTGCCTTTGTTCCTAAAATAAATAGTCGGTCTTTAAAACATATCATTTGTAAATCCCCCTCTTGCCTTTAATCAGTTTATACTTCTGGAGTTCTGTTTTGTTCTAGCTTTCTTGCTGAGAAAATCACAAGAGTGATGCATTAGTGTGAAAGCTACGGCAGATTTACATAACACCACTCTGCTTTTATTGGGCTTTATCCTCTGTTTGTACATTCAAACATGCTTTATATCATTTTGTGCCTGTGCACAAACCACCTCTTCAGTGATGTAGTGCCAGGTTTTTTGACCTGGAGTAGATGATGGAACGTGGCTGTTGTAAGTCCCTATCTTGTTCTGTGTATTACCTCCAAGGTGTACCTAGGGTTGTTTTCATCACCTTTTCTACTGTGTGACTTTCAAAGGGAGTCACTGCTAATATTTTAACGCTGAGTGTTACTGGGCTCATAAGCACACTTCACCTCCTTGCTAGTTAAATTTGCCTTCTGCTGTTGTTCTTCAAGGAATGGTAAACTTCACCACTTTGCTGCTCATTCCTGGAATATCCTCCTAGTCTGATCTTTCTGCTTCACCACCTGGCCATCTTCCCCTGCTTCTTTGCCTCCCATAGCTTTACAACATTACTGGCACAGGACAGTGTTTTCACTTGGCTATGACACTATTTTTTTCCTTGATAGCTGCTTGTGAACAGCTTAAGGAATAAAATACTCCGTGTCCTCACCATGCACATTAGTGGGGATGCAGTTCTGCTCTCATCCACAGTCACTTGAGGGTTGTCTTTGTACCCATCCAGTCCTTCCCCTTAGAGAAGATGAGTCTCATTGCTCTGTAAATGAAGATACCCACCTGGTGTTATTAATAATGCATTGGTGCTCCTCATCAAGAATTACAGATGTTCAAGATGCGTTGCAAGGCTCAAATGAAGTATGTTTGTCTCCAGGAAGAGCTAATGTAGTTAACAGCCCTGTGTGTAAGATGGGCCTTTTTTGTTGCCCATTTTACCCTACTTCTAGTGCTTTGAAACCTCCACTGATACCACTAGATTTTTATCCATGGCCAATTTGTGTTATGCTTGTACACAGTTTCATTTGTTCATGGCTGAATTAACCTTTCCCTTTCAAAACAGCCTGGACAATCATTATTTATTATGCATGGGCTGCTCTCCCTGGAGTGAAGAATCATCATCCCTGGAGTGAATGTCCATAGGGAGCAGCAGTTCAGGAGTTGAGTAGTTCTTGGGCTGTCTTTGAATTTGTCAGACAGTTCCTATGCTGCTCTGCTCAGGTTAAGGACAAACAGCCAATTGGCATCTTTGGCACAAAGTGAGCTTTTCCTAAAGCCAAAACCTCCCTCAGCAACCATCACCCCTGGGTTGGGAATACTTGGAGTGAGAGTTTCTGTAGCTATGAGGGGAAGTTTCCAACAGCCTGCTGAATTATCCCCTTCTCCTGTGGAGATTGCTTCTTGGCAGAGCAGGAGAGTGGAGTAGCTTAACTTCCAAATGAGATGAACAGAATTCTCAGTGGGATTGAATTATTTTTAGATGTTGTTATCATTGGGTTTTCTCTGGCCAGTGTTTGATGCTTTTGGATGAGATGACAAACCTGCCCTGACCTATTCCTGATTGTGTGTGTGGTTGTGCACCATTGTTCTTGCCCAGTCTCTCTTTTGCATCCTAGCTAGTTTATCCTACCAAATATTTTGTACTTTTTTGATTAAGAACACAGTCTCATCAATTTGGGCAGTTTGGGTAATAATTTACATCTTTTTTGTCTGAGGGTGTTTGTTTAAGCAGTGAAATTCCCACTGTATTTAAAGAAGCTCCATGATGATTCTTAAAGCTCAGACACTCCATTACATTTAGATAAAAGAACCAAACAAGAGTCTGTTTTGTGTTGAAATAAGTATTTAGGAGAAATACCTTAGACAATAAGAAAAGCAGTAAAGGTGTTTTAGTCTTTTTAATGGTGCAGGCTGCTTTATAAACATTGGCAGGGATTTCTTGTCTACAGGAGTAAAAGGAAATAAAACTTTCAGTTAGGTGGTATTGTTGCTGATAGAAGTTTATTTTTCATCACTACATCTTTTTTATATCTGTATTTGGTATTTAAAACCATTTCCTTTGGCAAATGCAGGTCAAAAAACTCTGCTCAGTTCTGGCACATGTGAATTTTTCATGCTGCTCCCAGGCTGTCCATCTGTAAGCACTGGCCCTGCATGAACTGCCAGCACAGAGCAAATATTGTAAATGTTTTCAACTCTTTTGAGAATGACCAATAATCAGTCCCTTTGTTAGAATAAATTTTTGTCTTGAAATATGTTCTTACCCTGTTTGTGTTTGTTGTTTCTTTTTTTGTATAGTCAACCCTGGATAGCCTTATTCAACCCCAGATAGAACATTTGTTTCATTGAGGTATAGGTTATGTTCAATTAAACCAAGGGCATGTTCCATGTTAAAGCAGTACCAGTTTAAAATTGTACATGCACACAAAAAATGAATATTCGCAGTCCTTCTCTGAGTGGGATTTTGAATTATTCAATATAAATACTTCTGGACCCCTGCTGAACTGGGTCAGCTTTGTGTTATTTGCCCTTAAGGGGAAAAAGCCCTGTTATTTCATGTTTGCAATTCGAGTAGACTGAGAGGTACTGGACCGAAGCCAGGGCCCACCAGATCTGAATCCCTGTTGGCTGGGTTTGTTACCTTTTATGCTGAGAGGTCAGAATATACAAAAGTGCCTTTGAAAGTGCTGTGCATCCTCTACTTGAATTCCAGCAATGGCCCCAAGAGAAGCCCAGGAGCATCTATTGATTACAAGGATTTTTCAAAGGCACTTTTTCAATGCCAGGACCAAGGAAAGTGCAGCATCATGGGCAAAATGTGGCACACACACAGCTGAAAACACATCTTCCCTTTTGACACTACCTTTTCCCCCAGAACATTGTATACATTTGTGAGGTTTGGTTTTTGTGCTGTTTTGCTGACATTGTTGTTGTTTTTTGGTTTGGTTTGGTTTTGGTTTTTGGTATTTTTTGTGGGGTTTTTTTTTTTAGTATTTAGGTATCAGGTCTTTTCCTTTCCACTTTATCAGGAGAGTGTAGCAGCCCTCAGCCCTGAGGAGCCTCTGGCTGGCAAAACTCAGAAACTGAAGGGGAATCTTAAATGTAGCACTTCAGATTCAGAAAGCAGATTCCCCTTCCTTTGTTCCCTCTGTCTCCAGAGGTTTTCAGTTCTTGGCTAGACCAGGTCAGAATTAGGCTGACCCTGTGTTAGCAGCACACCCCCATTGAGCACGAGATGATCCCAGAGGTTCCCTCCAACTAACATGGCTTTGGGCTGTGATTGTTGGGTGAACAATTGTAATTTGAAGACATATTCTTTGAAGATTTATTTTATTTTTAGATCCTAAGCAGATTTTTGAATTGAGCTTTGCTTCTTACCAATACTGTAACTTATATCCGAAGCCACTGGTGTGTGAAATGCTTTGAAATACTCTATTCTGGCTAGCCAGATTATTGAAATTATGAATAATTTTAAGATTTAATGTGCTACATTTAAATTCAAAAGGAAAACCTGTCTGCAATTGTGGGCTCAATAGAAGCTCATGATATAAGACCTCTGTACTTTTAAGCTCACCAAGAATTACAAACATGGCATATAGAGGGGAAGTAGGAACAAATACTGATATTGAAGATTGCTCCTTATTAAATGATAATTGGGAAGTTTGGGTCTCTTGTTGGAATCCATAGAAGTGCCCCAATGATGTGAGGAGTGCTAATTACTGCAATTGGAAGCTCTCACCTCCTGGAACTGTCACTGACAATCCAGCCCTGCCTTTCCTGCTGCTCAGAGGAATCCCAGTCCAGCCTGTCCCATGACTGGCATCAACCAGTGTTTGGACTCAGTGGCAGTGCATTGAGTGATTCATTACTCTGTTTCACTTCTGCAACTTCTCATTTTAGGGCTTCTTCAGCAAGCGCCTGAAAGGATCTATCAAGAGGACAAAGAGTCAATCCAAACTGGACAGGAATATAAGTTTCCGTCTGCCCTCTCCCAACAATTCCGAGGACAGGTAAGGTGCGATGCGCCTGCAGAGCTGGCACACAGCATGTGGAGGGGATGAAGAGCCAGGAAGGTTTTTTTTTGTCCAGCTGGCACGAGGAGGGGTTGTGGGGCTGCCTCTGGCACGTCAGAAGTTTAGTGTGCAGTGTACTGCTGATGCAGGATGGAAAACTGCTGTTCTTCATAGCTGTCAAAAAGCTCAGGTTAAGCAGATGGTCTCCTGTACCTTTTCCTGCTTGGAAGTTGCAGACTTCCAATTTCATGATACAAAACCATGGGATTGATCAGCTGGAGAGAAATGTGCCTTGCTGCATGCAGTGCTTGCCTGGAGGCCAGTGCTGTGGTGAGAGGAGGAGTTGTGTTGGTGCGAGCAGGGTGGTTCTGCCAGTGCTGGCACAGCCCAGAGATCTACAGTGCAGTTCAGACACACTAAGAACCCTTGCAGCATTGGTGTTCTGGTTATTGCAGGGTTACCACAAGGAACAGATGATCTGTGTTTCAGAAAACTGGAAAACTCAGTCATTTCTGACCATCTTAGTGCTCCATTTGTTGTATCTTTGTTTGTTTTGCTTTTGGCTGGAGATCCAGGCTGGGAATGGATTGTATATGAGGCAAGCAAAGGCTCTTACACACAGTGTTTCCTAACTATTTGCTAAGTCTCTTTATGGTTTTTATGAAACATATTCTGTCTTACATTCCATGGTAGCCCAGCAGGAGAGCTAGATAGAGTGAAAAATAAGTTGGCCTGTACTCGAGGCCACGGCAGGCTTCTGTGATTTGACATTGTTCAGTGCATTTTCCCTTCTCCTTTAGCTGGGCTGAATTCATTAGTTGTATCTGTCATGCTGTGCTGCTTCAATCAATGGTGCTGCCTTCTCCATCTGAAAGGCAGACCATAAAATCACAGAGATAGCAAGGCTGTGGATGTTGGAGGTCTGTTAACATCAGGAGTTACAGAAAAGCCTGCTGCTTACCAGATGTGACTAACCATCTAGATGGCCTTGCTCCTGTAGTACTCCCAGGCTGCTTTGATACAAGTTTTCCTATAAATCTCCATTTTCAGGGTGTTGCAACATGGCTATAAAAGCAACTCAGTGATCATAAGCATCTTAAATAATGCCACCAGGTAATCAAGTACCTGTTATTTTTACCGCTGTTTGAAACCAGCTTTGCTTGAATTTTTGTGATGTAAAAATTTCTTTGCCATAAATAATCTGGTTGTCTTTCCTGAGCTTGGTACTCATGCTGGATACTTGCTTTTGTAGTGTCAGGGAAACACTGTTGTTCTGGGAAAGCTAATAAATGTAGCTATAATTAATTCCTAGGTGTTTGGTTTAAGATGTGATGTTACACACAGCAAAGCTGCCTTCTCCTGAAAGGCAGACCCCCTTCTACTCCCTGCCAGTGTGGGCACAAATTTTCAACTGGACTCAAATGAAATGTGAATTTTCTCTGATGGCCTGAAAGCACAAAAGCATAAAATCTAGGTATTTGATCACATGGTGGTATTATTGAACATATTATTGAACATAGAGCTGACTCTAAATTCATGAGAAGGAATTGCCACTCTCTCACCTTCTGTTCTTCCCACATTCTGTATGAGCCTCTCGATCTGTAGCAGTAACAACTTTCCTGTCCTGCCCTGGTGAGTCAGCCCTTTCCCATTTCAAGCAGGTGATTCTAGGTGATGTCATAGTGTTACACAGGTTTTCAGGGCCAGGTTGACCGATAGCATCTCCCTTTTCTTGCTCTGACAAACACAAGAGCCCTGCCTTCAAAGAAAGCATTATATAGCTTTATAAATTAAAACCCTGCATGGATTAAAAAAAAATAGAGGCTGCTGTCATACTGCCTTTTCATGCTTTTTGGGGTGCTTGAGACCTGTCGAGAAAGTGGAGGTTTTATGGATAAATACCTCTAAAATTCTGGAGTAAGGAAGATTAGTTATCCTGGTGCACATCAAGATTTGGGATATTGTAATACTGCATGCCATGCTGGATGGTGACAGAGTTGCTGTCTGTTCAGAGTTGATTTAAAACAGAAAGGAATAAAGAATGCTGTAGGGAGAAGGGATGGAGATGAGTTGCAGATTTTTTTGGAATTAGATTTTCTGTTTCAGCAGAAGGCAATCAGCCAACGTACCTTTTCTGGTTTTTACCTTTATTTCAGTGTGTCTGGGTTAGTGGAGAAGGAGAGAAGAGAGTTCTGGTGCCCCTCTAGAAACATGGATCAGCATCCAGGTGTCCTGTAGAAATAAATCCATAACCTCTCGGTGTGTAACTCACATCCCTCCTGTTACTCAGGCTCACGTTGTTTGCTGGTGGTTTTTGGCACTTGAATTCACCTATGTTGTCTTTACAAGGCAGGACTTAGACTGTGCTCCTTTGTGAGCCACAGCAGGTGGGAATGAGGCTCTTCAATCTGTGGCCAGGGCAGCATCTCACCAGGTTGCCAGCAGCTCTCACCATGAGGCAATCTTGCACTGTAGCATCTTTCACAGCTTTTCCAGCCTCTTTCCTCCCGCATCCTTTGAGCTTTTCAACTCACACATTCATCTGTAATGTTTTCTCAGTGTCCATAATATATAGAACATGTAAAGAAAGCATGAGAAAATACTTAAGGGAATTTATTTTTTTTTTTAAAGGAGAGACCAAATTAATATTTCCAGTTTGTGACCAGGAATTTGAGAATATCTCAAACTGAGGGAATATCTCCAATTGAGAGTTTTGTTTACGGAGAGGGAGCGAAGGTGATTGCGACTGGCTGCATATGGTCTCTGTGACTGCAGCAAAGCTCTGCAGACAGCTGGGAGGGCTTTGCCCTGTTGGGATTTACTGCCACGTGGGAATCCTCCTGCTTTGCTAAAAGTCATTTCATGGCATTATGAGGCATTCATAGCTCGGAATGGGCTCCAGCAGGGCACAGGGAAGCAGGTAGCCATGGCTCTGGGCTTCATGGTCAAACGGTATCACTCCTCCAGCCACAGCTTCTTCTACTTTCGGTAAGTTCCTGCCCCTCCCTCCTCGCCTCTTTGCAGTGAGAAAATAGCACGGGTTGTGTAAATAATAGAAGCAAAACCTGCCGTGTTTTTCGTGTTTGTTCTAATTTAATGCTGGTTTTCAAAAAAAAAAAAAAAAAAAAAAAAAGGGTGGGGGATTTTCACCCTGATTTAGCTGTCAGGATAGAAATCTGTGTTACACAATGTGTTATTAAGGCTTGACTCACTCCCAGCTTGTATTCATTCAGCATATCTGATGCTATCAGCACACTGGAGTGTGGGCAAAGGGGAGGAGTGGTTTGTTTCCTCACTCCTGATTTGGTGAATGTATTTCTTTCAGCCGTTGTTTGGTTTTTCACTGCAAACTGAACAAGATCCTGGTGTTTGTCACAAACCTTCCCCTTGGTGCTGGGCTGCTCTCTCCCACCTGCAAGCTCACTTGACCCCTTTATAAATACGTATTTCTTAATGGCTGATGCTCCTCTGCAAAGCCCAGGCTCGTCCATGTAGCGTTCACCTTGAGTTTAGCAGGGAAATGAAACTGAATCAATTAAGCATTTCTGCTCCATCAAAACAAACCGATTGGAAACGTTAATAGCAGAGACCAGGGGAGAGAGGAGAACTCTCCAGCTGTGAAATTCAGCAGCCTGCTTGGCTGAACCCTGAGAGGTGTCTGTTAGACAAGCTGTGATCCACAGGGAAAGCAGGAAGGCAAGGGAATGGCTTTGCAAATCCAGGATTCAAACAATGAGGCTTTGGGTAGGACCTTGCCAGAAAAGACCAGAATCTCAAGGGAAGACTAGAACAATATACTCAGAGAAACCCAGCATTTCATCACACCTGAGTGTAACTTGCAGATAAATAAGTTACCCCAAGTTTCTGATTTAAAAAAATTAAAAAAAAAAAAAAAAAAAAAGAACTGGTTAGACTTGTAGAATTGTTGACCAAGTAATAGGATGTTCAGATAATTGGCAGCTGGAAAATGAAAAGGGGTGTGGTGTCTACAAAAGGAGTGTTTGGACAGGGAAAAAAACCTGGTGCTGCAGCACTGGCAAAGCACAGGTGAATTGCAGGTGATGCTGGAGACAGTAGGGTCCTGTTCCACAGGGCTGGGAGCTTGGAGAGCAGCAGAAAGTTCACTGCATTCCAGTCCAGGCTCTCTCCTGTGACTTTGCAGAGTGGCTAAGTATTGAATTTGACTTTCTGCTCTTGGGGAGTGTCTCCCAGCACATGGGGATTGCTGGAATTATTTGAAGTGTGCAGATGAACAGCTTGGTGTAAGGCCAGCTGGAGACTTGGCTGTAGCTGGGTGCTTGGGCTGAGTTCTTTCCTTTCACACCAGTTTGGCAAAGGAAAGTTCATTTTTAAACTTTTTTTTTTCATCTTTTTGATTATTGATGTCCACAGGCTTGTTTTACAAGTAATACAGTGCTCTCCCTGGTAAGCTCAGTAATTGGAAGTCTTTTGTGCCTTGTAGGTTGGCTTTTAAATAGGTCAAAATCAGCAGGAGAGCTTCATAACCAGAGCAATTAGGATTTTAACCCTTTATTCTACGTGCCTGATAGACAGTAGAATATAATAGAACTTTGCTAATGGGCTGCTGTGTGCCATGGGCAGCCACTGAAAGCCAGAGGTTTCTGGTTCCCGGCTTACAACCGAGATTTTCCTGTCGTGGAAAATTACTGAATTATGGTGTGCAAGGAGAGAGGGTCAGCTTGGGGCTGGGCCAGCAAGATGGGGTGGTTGGAGAGCTCTTTTTCTGTGGCAGTGGCATGCTGCTGCCAGGTCAGTGGTTTAGGGCATTGTCTGGGCTCTGATTTACAAGGAAATGATGCAGCTCTGAAGACCAGTATTCCAAAACATGTGAAAAAAGAGGTGAGAAGTTTAAAACGTTGCCTGACATGCTCCTTCTCTCTCTCTCTGTTTTTCCTATGGGAAAGAAATTATGAAGAATGTGTTAGAATTGAGTGGTGCTTTGGTAACTGTCTGAACTCCCATGTAGTTCCTTTGCAACCTCTGCTGTTAACAGGCATAGACAGAAAAAGCAACAGGATAAAGAGTTGATCATGGGAGGTTAGTTGTAATTTAAATCAGGATTTGTGTTGTTAATGGAGCTGTTTAACAGAAACAGATTTGTACAAACAACCCTTCCCCCACTTTTTGCATGTGAGATCTTCCTGTTTACAGTAATCTGCTTCCCTGGGATTACTCCTCTGCTGACAGAGTCTGAGCAATACTCATTTTCCCTGTAGCTTCCTACCTAAGACAGGAAGGACCCTGTTAATCCAGCCCCTTTGCTGGACACTGGGACATGAATTAGTGGCACCTATGCCAAAAGGAAGGCAGCAAGCAATTTTCTTTACTTGTTACAGATTCAGCATACCACATGAGGCTTTAAAGCAGCAGAGAAGTATTATTTCTGTACAATTATTGCCTGTATTGATTGGGATGCTGCTGATACAGGCAGAAGTCAAAGATTGGCTTTGCAGATCTATCAATAGATGAAATCTATACTGTGGTGCTCACAAATGCATGTACTTGTGTTTGTAAATGCATGTGGTTGCATCTAACCAACAGCTTGAGGATGTTCTGATGTTTGTGGAAGATAAAATGCCAATTCTATGCTACTTAATCAATTTATTGAGTTGTTTTAAATATGGTAACATCAAAGGATTGCTGGAACAGACTGACATTTGTCTGCCACAAGACCTTGAGTCAACAAAACTACCAGGGCTCCAGCTGCACTGCAACAAACCCAAATTCTCACAGCCCACTAGTCAGAAGAGCACAAGAGAAGCTCCTCAAAGGTGTGACTTGCAAGATGGGATGTGCAGGCTTGGGGTACATCTGCTGTGTGTACCTGCCTTTGCCCCTGCCCTGTTCCCACAGGCTGTTCAGAGGCTTTCTTGGAAGATTCCTTGCTCTCTCATGTTGCCTTTAATGTCTGGATCTCATCAAACTCGCAGGAAAGGACAAGGAGGAACTTCTCTATCGGGAAGGTCACCTTAGCCACGCCTGCAGAGCAGCCTCCCCTCGCCTGCTGCCTCTGCTGCCTGCCAGCCCTCCCTAATCTCCTTAGGGGATGCTGTGCCTTGGCAACCCAGGAGCATGCAGGAACCTCTCCTGGCACCGTGGGGCCGGTGGGAGCTCAGCTGACAAGGAGAGAGCTTCCCTCCCCTTAGCTCTGGCTGCTCTCCTGGCCCCAGCCTATCTGCCTGGCACGGTGCTCCTCCGAAATCTGTAACCTGAGGCTTGAGGAAGAACTCCTCTCGGATTTGTTTGTGCCTTTCTTCCTCTGCGAGCAGGATTTGTTGTGTGAGATGTAGCCCAGAGCAGGAAGGTTGGAGGGAAGGGCTGTGGCATGTGGCGCCGCTATGATCTGGGGATGCTCTGCTAAGTGGCTCTACAATTGTTTCGTGTAGGTCTGCTTGTCTTGTCTTGCTCCAAGCACAGCCTCTGCTTAACTGGAATTTGCAAAATAACTTTTCTTTTTTTTCCCTCCTTTCTTAGGTAATTATTTCTCTTTCCCTCCTCTTCCCCATCGTTCTGCTCACTCCATGCTTTCCTCCACTGACCGGGAGCTGGCTGCAGGCTCTCAGTACTTTGTAAGGACAGGAATTGCTCAGAGTTTGAGGCAGGGACAGAAGCCAAGTGACCTCAGCAGTGCTTTCTTGAGAGGAGAAATTAGAGAGGATTTTGCAGAGATGACATTAAAGTGGCGTATTGTGGTGTGTTTATTTTAGACTTGCCCTACCTTAACTGCAGCGAGTGCTCAATTATACATGGCTGAGGTTTGGCTTTGCGTTGGTTCAGCTGCTGCTGGAACCTGTTAGAACAAAGCACAGCCAGCACTCCAACCAGGGCTGCTGCTGCTTTGCATCTGAAATCAGTGTCTTTGGAATATTCCTCCCATCAAAGGGTTTTGCTGCCTGCACTCAGGTCATTCAATATATTAAATGGGAACAAAGTTCTCCCTTGCTGTTTAATAAATCTTACTGTGTGTGAATCTGCTCCAGTACCTTCAGCGTTTCATGCTGTACAAAAGAGCAGTCGGGTGAGCTCTGCTTGTTGCATTGCCTGTATTCTTTGTGGTACCCAAGGTTTTGTTAAGCAGCCTTGTTAAGGTGTGTTTTCCAAATGTTTGGGGGGGTTTTTGCCTCTGAGTTCCCCTATAGAATTGCTCATAGGTAGGAGGAATTTGATTTTGCTAAGGATAAAGAATGTGAGGAACTTTTTTTTGTACATGTGAGGGAAGTGTACAAAAACTAATTATTTTTCAAAATTAGGGAAGCTGTTAGAGGTAGCTGTTCTTTTCTTTCCTTTACAAATAACATTTTTAACATTTTCCATTTGATACTGGGAATTGAATAAAAGAGGAAATACTATGAGGACGAGCACAGGAGCACTGTCTTTCTCTGAGTGATGTGTAGAGAGCTGATGCCTCTTTACTTCCACATCTGTTCCTTGTGCCCAGTCACACTTGCTGGATGGGCAGCCACATTTATGGGCTCGCCTTCAGGGATCACTGAAGACAAGAACTTTAATATCTTAACAAAATTCAGACCTGCCAGGTCAACAGCTCCTTCTCTGCTAAGCTGGGACTCTGTGCTCTTCCTCCTTGTTGGTCAGCTGTGAAGGATTTGACTGAATTCCTGCCACAGGAAAAACAAGATGTGTTTGCACATGGTGTTTACCTGGAGATGCAAGTTGTGCCTCAGGTGTTATGTGACTGTTGCAGAAGCCTCTAGGGCAGGTGTCAGGTTGGAGGCAGAAGGAGAAGAGGTGAAGCCACATCATCTCTAAATTTGGCACATTTTGCAGTTTTCTTTGACAGCAGAGCTCCCCACTATGCACAAATGTGCATAAAATATGATTTAATATGCATTAAATCATATTGGGAGAGTACAGAAAGCATTAAAACACATCTGAGAATGCCACTGTTGATTGCCAAAAGCTGTGGCATAATGGAGGGAGGGAAATGTCTTTGAGAATTGTTGAAGAACTGGTGGGGACAAAGAGAAAACTGCCTTGATAAAAAGGTGCTGTGAATTTGGGAGATTTCAGCTCTGGTGGAGCTCAGGGATTTACAGGACAATCCACTGAAAAGAAGAAGCAGTATGTGTTAGTGAGAAGTTTAAAGAGAAAGAAAGCATCAAAAAAATTGAAAATCCAAGCTGGAAGAAGCAGCTGAAAAAGAAAATGCAAAATGACTGATTTGAGCAATTGTGAAATTGTGTATTTGACTTTAGTAAAGGCTTTGTATGTTAAAAATCAAGTGTATAGTGAAGGGTCATCTGCTCAAATGAGTAATCCTCATTCTGCATTGGTTACAGATTTAGGGATCCATGTGCTCTTTGCTGCTAAAACACAACAACTGTGTCCTAATCTAGCTAGTAATAAGTCTTTTCAGTATTGCATCCAAAGCTACCTGTGAGCTTTTCTTAAAAAATTTCAGCAGTTCTGATTTTTTTGCTGTTGTTCTTTCACTGACAACTTGGCAGCTATAATTTCTAGGTCAGTGGGAATGACTTCCTAGGCTGGATATTCCCTTGGGAGTCTGGGGTTACTGGCCTAATGTTATTTTCATAAGGTTTGCAGACTAATTGTAGAAGTTGCTCTGAATAAGCACCGAGACAAGCTGCAGCTTTCTCTGGGATCTTGCCAGCTCTTTTTGGTAATTGTGAGGAAAAAAAAAAAGACATTTCCTTTCCTCCTTGTCCTACAGACCACGTGAGCTGCCCAAGCTGAAGGAGTCCCGTTCCCATGAGTCTTTACTGAACCAAGCCAGCACCATAGAGACTCTGGACTTTGCGGCAGAAGAAGCAGTCTTTGTCAAACCACTTCACAACAGTATCCTTGGACGAGACTTCTGCTTTGAGGTAGGGACAGGCTCCAAACAGGCAGCTGCCAGTCCCCCTGAAGCCTTGGGGAATGCTGCTCCAGGACTGGGGGACTGCGGATTAGAGCAGCAGCCACTGCCACTGCTGAGGTTTGGGTGGGGGCTGTTGAGCCACCTTGTGACTTTTTAAGTCCTTGAGGCTAATGGCATCAGTCACTGAACAGAGAGAAATCTTTTTCAATTACTGGGTCTTCTAATTGAAAAATCTCTTCAGTTTGATAAATATCTAAGCATTTGTAGTGTGCATGCAAATGTATGGTTGATACATACAGCACAATGGGCATGCAATAGTGTGTACATTAGCTATTTGTTCACCCTCTCTAAATTCACCTAAAATTGAATATAGAAAATTTACTGTAACCAAGAAACGAGTTTTCCAGTCAGAGCCTCTTTCCATTAGCTCGGAGCTCTCCAGTTGCCAGAGGAGAACCTTCAGTGGCTGTGGACGTGTCCATTGCACCATGAAGCAGAATCCAAAGATCCCTTTGCTGTTTCAGCAGAGGCTGCAGGCTGTGGCTCCATGCTCTGCTCCAGGAACAGGCAGAAACCGTGTGTGTGAGCACAGTCCTGCCATCACAGCTCCAACACTGGAGCCGTGTGTGTTCGGATGCAGCTGAGGCCACGTCACCTGTCGTGGCAGGGGCAGGTCACTCTGTCTCCAGCAGGATTAGTCAGATGTGTTTAAACTTCTGGAACAAAGATCTGTTTACAACCTGGAAAATTCTGGCAGTAAACCAGCATATCAGGCTCTGGTCCCTCAGGATGCATCCAGGAACTGTTCCTGTTCGCTTCAGCCTCATTCTTCTGGTTGGAAGCACTTTGTAGCTTGCTTAGGCTTGGGGAGTTGGGTGGAAAACACTGGCAACAACTTAGCTCTGAGGCTGTTCCCTCAAACTGCTTTGTAATTGTGAACACAAATGAATGGAAAGAGTAAATGAGGCTTGTCAGGCCATGTAAGAGGGGAGGAAACCGAGGTGGTTCCCTGGTGTGGGAAAGCAGAGCTGTCAGGGCTGGAGCAGGGCACAACTCCCTCAGTTTGTTTAGGCTGTCTATATGGACCCCTGGAAATATTTTGGATTTACTGAACTCATCATGTCCAGTGTGTTCTGCCTTATGTTAATGCATTATCTGTTCTGTCTGTCTTTATACTGTTGGTAACCAAATCATCTGCCCCTGGGCCTTAGAGGGGAAATCGGCAAGCTTTAATAGCCATGGATCAATTAACAGCTATTTAAAAACAGAATAGATTTACTGGCTGATTAAAGCTTTGTTTAAAAGTCTTTAAGAGGAGCCTCCGGTGCTCTTAATTTTATATAAATTCTTTCATTTCTCCAGTTTTATATAACCTCAAACTTCTTCTGCTCTCTGCGTTTTGTGGGCCTTTTATCCTGTCTGCCTTCTAGGCCACTGTATTTTTACCTCCCTTTTTCATATTTACTTTGTTATTCAAGCATTGTTTATCTCCCTCCTTGCATTTTGCAGCCTCTTCCATGTCTCCTAGGCTTGCCTGAACTCAGCCTGTCATTTATTCATTCCAGGTAACCTACTCCAAAGGCAGTAAATGCTTCAGTTGTTCCTCTGCAGCAGAGAGGGACTGGTGGATGGAAAACATACGCAGACTATCGCAGCCGATGAAGGTAATAGAAACTGCGGAAATAAGATTAGTGGGGGAATGGAGGTGGTATGATTGGATTTTAGTCCAGTGTACCAGGGCTTCCCACAGATGCATCCTCAATTAATTTAGTCTGGGGAGCCGTCCGCTCATCCGTGTGTCTAAAGCTGCCGTGTGCTGTTCCAGGGAGTGCAGTAGGTCAAACCTTTAATGAGTAAATACACACCAGCGTGCCTCCTGGTCCCTGCCCCAGTGCCAGCTTGGGATGCAGGCTGGATTTCTGAGGCCATGCACCCAGCAAGGATGGGGCACAGCTTCATAAGGGTTGTGTTTTAATCTAGAGGCAGAGATAGACGTGGGGAGGAAACGCAAAAAAAAAACAACGTTAAACAAATTGGAGCCGGAGTGAGACAGGGAATCAAGTTACAGGTCAGCTGGAAATATCTGATAAGTCACTCCATAGCTGCCTTCCTACCTCCCAGGGACAGGCTAACAGTGCTCTGGGATTCCTCACCAGTCTGGCAGCTTTGGACAGGCTCTTATGCAGGGTGTTGGTTTTCTAAAGCATTTCAAATACATCTTTTGAAGAAGAAAAATATTCCAGTCCCCACACTCTTGACATACAAATGACAGCCCTTTGCCTCTGTGTTAGAAAATGTCCAGTTTTCTAGAGATTCCAATTCTCTCTAGATCAGACAATCTGATTCTGAATTCTTCTCTGTCCTTACCTCAGACAGAAAAGGCAGCCCTTTTGCTGCTACTTTAGAAGATGAAATATTCAACTTTTAGGGGTTTTGAATCTAAACTGATCTCTTTCTCCTGCACAGGACAATTGCCGTCGAGCTGAAAACGTGCTTTGCCTCTGGATCATAGAGGCCAAGGACCTGACCCCTAAGAAGAAATACTTCTGTGAGCTGTGCCTTGATGACACCCTCTATGCCCGCACCACCAGCAAAGCAAAAGCAGATAACATTTTCTGGGGAGAGCACTTTGAGTTCTACACTCTCCCACAGATTCAGAGCATCACAGTTCACATCTACAAGGACGTGGAGAAGAAGAAGAAAAAGGACAAGAACAATTACATAGGCCTGGTCAACATTCCCACAGCCAGTGTGAGCGGCCGCCAGTTTGTGGAGAAATGGTACCCAGTCAGCACCCCTACAGCCAACAAAGGCAAATCAGGGGGACCCTCCATCCGCATCAAATCCCGTTACCAGACCATCAGCATCCTGCCCATGGAGCAGTACAAAGAATTTGGGGAGTATGTGACCAGCAACTACGCCCTGCTGTGCTCCGTGCTGGAACCTGTGATCAGCGTCAAGAACAAGGAAGAGATGGCTTCTGCCTTGGTGCACATTCTTCAGAGCACTGGGAGAGCCAAGGTAAGCACAGGTGACTCCTGTTGGAGTGGCTCTGGCTGCTGATAAGGGATTCCTGGTGGAAACTGAGGGGCCCATGACAATAAGCAGCAGCAGTAGATGTTGTTTACATCTAACAGTAAGCGGGAGGACTCTAGAACTTCACGTTACTCTGAAAATATAGCAGCTATGTTTGAACATTCAGGGACCTTCCCTTGCATTCCTAAAATCAGGATGTAGGTTAAGAGAGAAGTGAACCAGAGGTTGATAAACTGGAGAATTGCTTCTATAAATAAGCCTGTGATACAGTGAGCAGCGGGTGCCGGCGCTGAGTCAGCGCTGAGTCAGCTGATCAATGCCGGCATCGATTTGCTCAGCCTTTGAACAGCCATTTGGGGGATCTATACTGAGTTAATGGTGATCCCACCTGCCCCAAGGATGCTGTTGGGACTTCTGGGTGGACACTGATTTCTTCAAATGGATTGTGGGAGAGCATCCTGCAGGTCGTGGGAAGTTCTGGGAAGCATTAGCACACATTGATCTATCTGGCTGCTGCCTGCCAGGTGCTCTGTGTGAGCAGTGCCACACTGGAGACAGCTTCTGCCAGTCAAACCAGCTCTAGAGCAAGTAAAGCACAAGTCAGAGGGCTAGAAATGTGGAAGGATGGCTGTAAATAACATCCAAGGGACAGCCTCATCTAACTCTTCCAGAAAAGGTCCTTTTCTGCTTGCATAATTGCATGCCCCTTGAAAACATCTCGGGATGGCTGGTGCTCTGTGACAGTGTGACAGGAACACGTTAACCTTCAGTTATCTGATGAGAGAAGCTGGTAGCTAAGATTATGTTGAAACCCTGCTGGAAAACAGGCTCTGGATTGCTGCAGTGCCAGCTGCAGCAAGTTGATAAATTAGTGTTATAACTTTGCATTCCTGGTGTGTGAAGTTTTGAACCTCTATTTACGGGAGGCACCAGGTGGCTTGGGCTGCCATAAAGCTCCTAAGAGGGTATTTCCAGCTTGTGCTTCTGCTGATGGGGATACAGCTGGATGTTCCCAGTTTGTGCCAGGTGAAAAGAATTCTTGTTGAAAAAAAACCAACGATAACTGACTGAAAACCAAGAGTACTAAATGTCATTGACTCACATGAAGTTACCACTTCAGGAAATAAGTATTACTGTAGAATTAGACCCTAAATCAAGAGATTATTCTCTGTATCAAAGCTTGCTGACAGTTCCTGCCTGGACAATTGAATACAGTTCAAGTTAAGCCACGTAGATAACAAGCAAGTTGAATGTTAACTTTTTTTTTTCCCCCAAATCCTAAAGTACTTTTGGTTTGTGAATTTAATTTATTAAACCGTTCTTCTTATTTAAATATCATCAAGCTGTAATAACTTGTGCATCACTTCCAATTTGGATTTTTAAATCCATGTTTGTAAGAAATATTCCTTATAAAGATAACTATACAAGGATAAATATAATAGCACAGTTTCTTTCAGAAATCCTTTGATAAACAAACTGGTGAGAGGTTCTGTTCTGGAGATAAACTGAAACACAAGCTTGGCTATAAAGGGGTTTTTTTTAGAGACTTTTGTTTCACCCTTTATAATTTGTGATCTGTATCATTCTCTAAATATAATAAATCCAAGGGGAGCCCTGGCTATATCCTCAGCTCTTACTTCATGTAGCAGCTGCACCCCTTGTCTCAGGCTGAGAAATTATTTATTATCCTGAAATATCCTTCCTTCTTGGCTTCTGCAGTTAGCCTGGCAGGACTGGGCTGGTTAAAATCACCTTTGCCATTTGACCTTTTTTCCTCAGGACTTCTTGACAGATTTAGTGATGGCTGAGGTAGATCGTTGTGCCGAACATGACGTCTTGATCTTCAGGGAGAACACACTTGCTACCAAAGCTATTGAGGAATACCTCAAGCTGGTAGGACAGAAGTACCTCCAGGATGCACTGGGTAAGAAACTCCCTGTCTGCCACCTGTTTGCACAGCAAGAGCTGTGGCTGCAGCTGGGAATGTGGGATGGGAAGGAGCTGCCTCAGCGCTCAGCCCGAGTGTCTCACACACTGACAGCAGAGTCTCGCTCTCAATGCCCTTCCTCCATGTGCAGGTGCTCTTTGGTTCCCTCAGGAGTAGCACCCAAGGCAAGGCAAGCTCATATTGATGTAGCTGAGACCCTCTTCAAGTTTGTGTTACCATGTTCTGTTTTTCTGGGTAACTTTCTTTTGTGTCTCTAATGTGATAAAGAGGTATACACTGCAATTTCTTTGTGAACAATGGTGGCTGTTCGATCTGATATACAAATAGGCCTGAAAAAGGGGTTTGGACACATAGTCAATTGAGAAACAAGGCCAGGCAGTGAGGCTGCAGAGCTGCTGAGCATCCCAGGACAGGAGATGAAGATGCATCCTGTCTGGGAAGCCTCTTGCCTGTGTTTATCCCAAGTGCTCATTATTCACTGACTGATTAAAACTGCCTGGCCATCCTGTGATCTCCTACTCCGTTCTCCCTACAGGGTCTTCATGGCCACTGTTACGTGCCAGGCTGAACTCTGATAATTTCGTTATTGCTTCCCCTCCAGCAAAAGGTTCTGCTCTAGTCCTAAACCAGTGCCTGGGGAATTCCTGGCCACACAAAGATGGCAGTAAAGGGGACCAAACCCAGGCTCTCTGAATTCTGCAGACACACCGCAGTTGGCTTTCAGCAGCTCTGCACAATCTCCCTTATCCACAGCTGCACAGTGAGCCACCCACCCCCTGTTGCTTCTGGGATGAAGAAAGCTTTGGAAATTGATACAAGAGAAGCAAGATCAGGCCAAGGCCAAGTCCCACACCACATCCTTTCACAAAAAGGAAAAAATAGCCAAGCTGCTTGCTTTCCCAGCAGTCTTGCTTGTCCTCAGCAATCCCAGACACTGGCAAGGCGTCAAGCTGGCTAAATTAGTGCTCCAAGGGTTAGTGTAGTCAGCTCTGGGATTATACCCACTTTGGCCATTTCTGAAGTGTAAGGAGCCTGTTCTGGTAGTCTTATTCTCCTGGGTGGAGCCACTGAGTGTTAAGTCACAGTTGTAGGCTCTCACCTGGTACAGAGAAATGAGCAGCCTGGTACTTTTGTGCTGTACTTCCCAGCAGGCTGAACATCAGCTGTGGGGCCACTCCATTATAGCTGACTGCATGCTCCTTAATGTGCAGTAATTGCATAAAATATTTGAACATTAATGACTTCTAATACATCATTTAGCACTGAGTGATGATGGTAAATTATAGGCAGGAGAGATGGAAAATGCCCCTAAGGCCATCCAGCTTGTCTGCAGCTCAGGGCAACTTTGCTCATGACAATATCCCCATCATAATTCTTTGTCAGGTTTTAAATGTCATTTTACTCAGCTGCCCTGTATGGTTGGTGTTAGCAATGTAACGTGTCTGTAAGGGAATCTTATATCTGATTATAGCAGGGTCTTGTGGGCCACAAAGAGTAAGTGTCAAATATGTTTAAGGATGAAAAATATTATCCAGTAAACAAGAGTTACAACAGAATTGGCTCAACAAAAGTGATGCCAGCAGTTTTGCAAGTAAGGCATTTAGATGCCCTCAGCAGGAATGTTTTGGACTGCATCACAAAAAAAAAAAAAAAGAAATTAAGAAAATGTGGTGCCTGCTTTGCTTGCAACAACATGAAGCTGAGATTTGGGAAGGGGCTGAGAGGTGTTTAAGGGGTTTTAGGAAAGCAAAGGCTAAAAACAAACCTGTTTTGCACAAACAAGCCTTGTGTTAGCTCAGAGCCAGCGAGATCATCTGAGGAGATGAACTTGAAAGACATTGAATCATTAAGCCAATGAATAAAGGGCTTCTCCTAGCAAACACCCAACAGTTTAAAAATCACTTGGAATGCCTGCATATAGAGGAGGGAAACCACTCAGTAGTAAATTCCAGTTTGTCAGACAAAGTCAACTTCATGTGGTTTGTATGTGAGCAGTTTCTGTTGTGATGCTGAAAGGGAAGAGTGACAGAAATGCCAAGGAGCTTAAAAGATACAGCCCATAAAAACGTTGTAAGGTGTTGATATAAGAAGTTGAGAGAATTAGCAGCATTTAGCTAGTGCTTGGGTATTCCTCTTATTCAAGAGCAAGGTGACACTTCTGAATTTTTTTTTTTAAAAAGGCACATTTAGAAATAATATAAATAAATATCATTGCCAGCACATTTCCTGTGGAAATTATGAAGACAAATAACACACAGCTTCATTCCTAAGACTGTGGATAATTTCATACTTGACAACACAGTTTGAATAGCAAGTCAAATCCTCCTCTCTCGGCCACAAGGGAGGTGCCTGCAGGGTTGCTAAGCAGAGCCATCCTGTTTTTGCAATGTGCTTGGGGACAGTGAGAGCACGGGAGGCTGGAGCATCAGGGACCAGGCTGTGCTTTATTGGGAAAGGGCTGGGAGGAGTCGTGGCCCCAACAGCTGGTGTCTGGAGGCTGAACTGCAGACACCCAGAGCAGTTGCCAGGGAAAGACATAAGCAGGATTTAAAGGTGTGTCAAGTAGGCTTTTCCTGTAACTACCCTGGTTCTTCTCCTCTTTTTCCAGGGGAGTTTATCAAGGCTGTGTATGAGTCAGATGAAAACTGTGAAGCAGATCCCAGCAGGTGCTCACAGAGTGAATTAGCTGATCATCAGTGCAACCTGAAAATGTGCTGTGAGCTGGTCTTCTGCAAGATTATCAATTCCTACTGGTAAGGCATCTTCCTTCTCCCTCTCTTTGTCCCAGTTTGCTCAGAGGTGCCTGTTCCTCCTCTGAGGGTGAGGGAGCAGCAGTGGGACGAGGAAGGAGCACAGCCCCATCCATCTTCCCAGGCTGTCTTTGTCCCCTTTCCTCACTGCCTTCCTGCATGAGAGTCCAGGTTGCAGGTGGAACCTGTGCTCAGACTGAGGGCTCCCAGCCCACAAACCTGTGGGGGCTTCTGCACCACAAATCCTCTGCCAAGGGAACACATACTGAGTGGGACTGGATAAGGAGGGAATAAAGTGAGGAGATAATAGCTTAGCTTGGACTTGGCATAAAAAGCTGCAAGTTTTGATGTGTACAGAAGACCTTTAGACCCTTCAGATGTGTGGAATTGAACAGGAAATCACAGAGAGGGAGCACTGGCAGAGAGGTTTCTATTAATCTGTTTCTGAGTAGCAGTGGAAGAAGAAGGGCCTTTCTGCTTTGGCATGAAGGGGAGGCATTAAGTATTGAGAGCTTAACAAGCAAGGTAAAACTGTCAGATACGGAGATGAGCTCAGTTTGGCTAGGTTTGTTTTCAGTATTCTAACACCCTGTTTGCTCCAGGGTAGCAGTGGATAAGTAGTTCTTAGCTTGCAAATCAGCATGTCTGGAAATGGCTTCCCTTAACACATATGAACAAGGGGTGCTTTAAAGACTACTTAAGTGCCACCAGATTAAATGGGGATCTATGAATAGATGCCTGATGACATTACCTAGCCTAGAGAGAAAGAGAAAAAAAAAAAGAGGAGGTAAAAAAAAAGAGCTGATGGGTTTTTGTTTTGCTTTTCAGCGTGTTCCCTCGTGAGCTGAAGGAGGTGTTTGCATCTTGGAAGCAGCAGTGCCTGAACAGGGGCAAGCAGGACATCATTGAACGCCTGATCAGTGCCTCTCTCTTCCTCCGCTTCCTGTGCCCTGCCATCATGTCCCCCAGCCTCTTCAACCTCATGCAGGAGTACCCTGATGACCAGACCTCTCGCACTCTCACCCTCATTGCTAAAGTCATCCAGAACCTCGCCAACTTTACCAAGTAGGTGGTGCCAGGGAAACTGAAATCTGCAGCGTGCCTGATCCTACTTGTGCTCACAGGCAGCTGATTCTCTGGCAAACTGAAGCCAGCTTTAGGAAAATGGGAATCTTCTCACTTAGATGTGAACACTCGAGACACCTCAGATAAATTCTCCTTCTCACATGCAGATTGGAGCTGTGTGGAATTCTGTGGAGGAGACACAGCATAAAACCAAGAAGGGTCATGCACTAGCATGTTAGTGTGTGTGCTGTTTCAAAGGAAAAGAAGGCTGTTCCCACCAAGGACCATGATTTTCGTGCTCTCTCCCTCCAGAATTCTCAGTTGAATGATACAAAGAGCATGGCACATCTACATGGGAGCAGGAAAAGAGTATCTGTGGGAGGGAGGGGGAAGAGATGTGATTTGTAATATAAACAGTGAGGTAGTAGTATTTAAGTAAGTACAACAAAGCAGTGAATCTCTTAAATTGTCTGTGTGGGTTTTTTTCCTCCAAGACTTCAAAATCTTCAGATTTTGAATTTTTCTTTTTTTTAAAAAATACTCCAAATCTTCAGAAAGGCAGATCTAAAGTAAAGTATTTAAGTAATTGTCTGTGAGCACTTGTACTCTGTATATTGTGAGGAGGTTGTTGACTGGGTTTCCCCCCCACCTCCCTTTCCTGCAGGTTTGGTATTAAGGAAGAATACATGGCCTTCATGAATGAATTTTTGGAACATGAGTGGGGAGGAATGCAGCGTTTTCTGAGGGAGCTCTCTAACCCAGATACCATCTTGAACATGCCTGGATATGACGGCTACATCGACCTGGGCAAAGAGCTCTCCGTGCTGCATTCCCTCCTGTGGGATGTTGTGTCCCAACTTGATAAGGTAAAGCTGTGTGGAGGCCCAGGAGGGCAAATCAGGGGATGGTACCATAGCAACAGTAAACACCAGGGAATATCAAGGGAAGCCAGGAGCTTTGGAGAGGAATGTTTGATAGAGCTATTTCACAACTGCTCCTTCCGTGATTCCTGATGAGTGGCAGGGCGTGTGAGGTGGGTGGGCTTCAGCAGCAGTGCAGACACTTTGCAGAGTCTTTAGGAGGGTCAGGTGCTGAAGGCATTGCTTAAAAGTGGACCTGAAATTCCCTGGGCAGCCGGTCCTTTCTCATAAGTGAGACATTTGGACAGGAAAGGCCGTGTTGCTGTGCCCTTGTGGTGCTAAGGGAGGTGCTTTGCTGCACACCAGGCCCTCCCCTGGTCCTGATGGAGGAAGGAGCTGGCCCTGCAGAGCTGTTCTCATCAACAACCTGATCCAAAGCCTGCTGAGATGCTCTCATTTCCGTAGTCCTTGATTTTGGCATACAAGGAAAGCCATGTAAGAAGTTGGATCCGCTCCGAGTGCCATCCTGTAGCAGAGCAAGATGCTTTCTGCTGTGCCCTGTGCTGAGCTCATACCAGTTCTTCTGATCCCTGCAGACACCACCAACAATGAGCACTGTTTCCATTTAGAAGGAGGGAAGGCAGAGCTTTGCTCTTCCTTAGCTATGTGGGTTTGCAGGAGCCAAAATCATTAAAATCTTGGTAGCAAAGGTACTTGATAAGGCCCAGAAAAGCTGACCTCTGTGTCTTTTTTTTCTTCCCAAGTGCTTGGAACGGTTCCATACTTCAATTTTTAGAGGTGCATTATTTTGTCCATGTTCCATGTATATTATTCTTTCTTTTGAAACTGGAGGAGTAAGGTGAATAGCAGTGCACTCACTTTTTATTGCATTAGGGTTTGCCAAAGTAGTTACTGGTTGTGTATCTATTTTTTCACTGTACATTATTCAAAAGAGAAAACAAAAATCTGAGCTTGTTGCATTAGAATAAATTGAAATGCCCTTGAGTCAAAAGGACAGTCCATCTATTAATCTTAGTTTCATGATAAGCTATGGTCTTGTGTTTCAATTTACCTCATACATGTACGCAGTGTGCATTCCAAATGTATGGATCTGCATGGCCCTTTCTGTAGGTTAGATGTATGGATCTATCCTAGCAGGCCCTTGGGAGCTGGTACAGTGGTTTCCCTAAAAAGAGAATTAAGGGGTAAGGTTACATGCATTATGGCTTTGCTGTAGGGAATGATTGGGAAATAATGAGAGGAGCCACCTTGGAGATTTTAATAGCCACAGTGCTGTATGAAAGTGTCTGCTAAGAGACCTTTCTCTGGAGCCAAGCTGGCTGGATACCTACTTATGGGGAAAACAAAGATATCTTGGAGAATAACATTGGGTTTGTAGCAGAATTTTAATTTTTTAATAAATCTGCAGCTCCTTCACCTTCTTCCTGCAGTCCCAGGAGCCTGGAGATGCCCTGTAGCTGTTCTCCCAGCAGTGGCCCAAAGGGGTGAGAAGCCAGGGCCTGGAGGAGCAGCCTTCCTTGCTGAAGGCCAGCTGCTCTTACCCTCAGCCTGGCCAGCACCGAGCTAAACTGTAATTGGAGCCACACATTTCATCCCATGCTGATGGGGTGATACTGGGATGAGGATCACTGATGCTCTCATGCAGTTATTTTTTCATGTTTGGGTAGGGAAGAATGGCTTAATTAATTGTTGATAACAGTGCTATAGGAGATGGCATCCATGTAGGGTTCCAAAAATGAAAGGCTTATGAAATGAAAACCTTCCCTTTCCCCATCACCCTCAACCCCTGCGATCCTCTCATGATCCCCCTCATCTGTTGGCATGCATTTCCTTTATCACATGTCACCCTTTGCCTGGAAAGTTTCCCCCCATACGTGGCTGGATCTGTAGCCTTTGAATGCCCTTCAATAAACAGATGCCATAGTTTTCACTTAGACCTCACCCTCCCGGGACTCAGTGTGCTTTGCATGATAGTTTTGCATTGGAATGGCAGTAGTTTTGTTTTATTGAGCATGATTTTTAATTTTGGGGGTCAATCCTAATTTCTTTTCTATTTCCTTTTCTTTCCTCAATGTCTGCTGCACCCCGTTTCGTCTCCTCCATCCATCTCGTCGCCGTCGTTGCGCCGCTCCATAACACTGCATTACGATCCTGGCACACCCGCACACAACCACCCACCCTCCTTCCTTCCGCTCCATCCCTCCGCCTCTCTGCACCGGTACCAAAACAAAAAAACCACCCTGGCGGATGTCGTGATGCTTGTATCCAATTAGGGTGAAAATTCCTTCCTACAGGCAACCGTGGCAAAACTGGGACCTCTCCCTCGTATCCTTGCGGATATCACAAAATCCATGAGCAGCCCTACACCTACGCAGCAGCAGCTGAAACGTTTCACGGAGCACAGCTCCAGCCCAAATGTCGCTGGAAGTCTCTCCTCGGGGCTTCAGAAGATAACTGAGGACCCCACCGATGGGTACGTCCCAGCTGGGGCTGGAGGGCAGCTGTGGGGTTGTTAAAGCAGCTGTGAAGAGCTGGAACAAGATGATCTTCGAGGTCTCCCTCCTGCCCAGACCATTCTGTGGTTCCAGGGGTTGAGGGCTTTGTCACCTGAGCTGGCTGCCCAGCCCCGCTGCGGAATGGGGAGCTCAGGCCTCTCTCACGGGGAATACACCATCCCAATAAGAGGTGCACAAGGTGGCACTGGGCACCTGGAGCTTTGGACCTGCCCAGGACTCAACCACATCTCTGGGAGTCAATGGCTTGAGCTGATAAAAGAGATTGTTCTGTGATTTACTGCCAGCCTGAGGGCACGGTCAGCCATCGTGTTTCCTTCTGGCCATCAGGCTGCTAATGGAAAAACTGAGCTGTAGGTGAAACTTATTACCTGTGGAACAGCAGAAATAGTTCCTCCTGTGTTTCATGCAGCATTTCCCCCACTGTAACAGCTGTAAATCTGGAGCTGTGACACGGCAGAGCTGCCAAAGAGCTCGGCTGCTGCAGGCCCAGAGCAGTACCTGTGCTATCAGGTACAAGGGCCAGTTTTGTCACGTGCAATTCTCTGCCCTCTGAGCTTACCTCCAGCTCTGAAGGAGCCTTCACACAACTCCTGCTGAATTTTAAGACCTCCATAGTACACAGAGTCATAGAATTACTAAGGTTGGAAAAGCCCTCTAAAAGTATCAAGTCCAACCATTAGCCCAGCGCTGCCAAGGCCACCGCTAAACCATGTGTGCCACATCTAAACACCTTCCAAGGATGGGCACTCCACCACTGCCTGGGCAGCCTGAGCCAGTGTTGACAGTCCTTTGGGTGAAGAAATTTTTCCCCAATTTAAACCATCCCTGGTACAACTTGAGGCGATTTGCTTTTGTTTATTATGTAATGGCAAAGGGTTGAATGGCATCTGCCCTGTTGATCTGGCACCAATAGCACTGCTAGCCTCAGAAGGGACTAAGTGGGGAGGATTTAGTGGGAATGGTTTAAATTTCACCTGTGGAAAAAAAAATAAAGATAAAGATGAAGGACTTCGTGAATCAAACACAATTCTCCAAGATAAGTGGTAATTAAGGAAGAGTGTGTTCTGACTTGCACACAAAGAGCTCATAAAAGGAAGTCTGGCTCCTTGAAGCTTTCAGTGGGGGGAGGTTAAGTGAGGTAGAAAGACTTCTCTGGGACAGATCTCTTGGGGTCTTGGCTGCTCAAAAATTAACCAAATTCCTTTCCACTCTGCAGTGACATAAACAAGATGAAGTCTCCAACCAAGGAAAACATAGATGGACATTTTAGGGGCAAGACTTTACTGCTGGTTCAGCAGGCATCCACCCAGAGCATGACTTGCTCAGATAAGGATGAGAAAGTCAGTGTCTTGCCCAACGGACGTAGCATCTCTCTCATGGACCTGCAGGACCCTCACACGGCTCACAGTGACACTGCTTCCATGATGCACGACGTGCCTTTGCGCCTGGCGGGCAGCCAGCTCTCCGTCACCCAGGTGGCCAACATCAAACAGCTGTGGGACACCCAGAGCACCCCCCAGAGCGCTCCCCAGGTCCGGAGGCCGCTGCACCCGGCGTGGAACCAACAGGGCAGCCTCCGGCCTCTCTCCTTCCAAAACCCGGTTTACCAGCTCAACAATCCGAGCCCTCCCACGGCCAAGGCTTCCGTGGACTCCAGCCCGGAGAACATGAGCTCTGCCAGCTCCCGGAGCCGCAGCAACAGCGAGGACTTCAAGCCCAGCGGGCGCAGCAACAGCAGCCTGGAGGACTCTGCCAAGCGCAGCTCGCAGAGCGAGGACTCGGCGCGGCGCCCCGCGGGCCCGGACAAGCACGTGCCGGTGGTGCTGCCCCGGCAGAACAGCAGCAGCCAGGCGCAGATCCGCAAGATGGACCAAGCCGTGCTGGGCACCAGGGCCAAGACTCTGAACACCCTGACTCACAGCCCTTCCCTGCGCAGCACGGGCAGCGTTTCCGGGGCCTCGGGCGCCGTGGGCATCGAGCCCGTCCAGAACGGGAACCGCTCCCGGCACCAGTCCTCCTCCTCGAGGGAAAGCCCCGTCCCCAAGGTGCGGGCGATTCAGCGGCAGCAAACGCAGCAGGTAAGGAAATCCTGCCTCCAGGCCTCCCCTTTGGTGTTCAGCTCCTTGGCCTCCAAAGCTTTCTTGACCTTGGAGTTGAGCTGAATCAAGAGAAGCAGCACTTACGCCGGTGGCCAGCAGCAGGTGTAAGGAATAGTCGTGCTTGTCACCCTCACAAACTTGGCAAGCCAGCTCATCTGTGCCACTGGGATGCTTTTGTACTAAAATAAAAGAAAAAACAAGCTGTTTTCCACTTACTAAGGTAGCAGCAAACCTGCTGAAAGAAGCAGGACTGGAAAATTTCCCTGAAATAAAAAAAAAAAAAACAGGAGCAGCTTTGTTCCAAATGGTAGTTCAGATCACCACGTGAGGCTGAGTTTGCCCTGTGGTGCTAATTTAAAAGCAGAGCTACCTCAGAACAGGGAAATGAACAAAGATAAAACATCACAGAATAACTGCTGCCAAAATAACAAATAAGCACAGTTGTCTAAAGTGGGGAGAAATCCATATTTCACCATGATGAAGCAATCTCTTGCTGGTCCTCAAATAAGTGCTGCTTTTTCATTAATCATCCAGAACTATGAATAATGCAAATTTTTTCTAGCAAAGGAGTGCTTATATCTACCAACTCCTAATGCAGGTCATCAGTTGTTCATAAGCAACTATAAATCAAGGCTTTCCTGTCAAAAAGCCAGCATTCCTTTGTCTCTTTTTTTTTTAAAAAAAAATAATTCTGCTGTGATTTGCTGTGTGTGAAAATATTTTCCTAAATTAGTTTAATTTTAAAGAGGAAGTGAGTATTTCAATGCTACAGTGAAGGTAGAAAACGTGATCTGCAGGTCACAGCTTTTGCAAGGGGAAGGCTTTGGGCTGTGAGGTGAAGCTGGCAGAAAAACCTCTGCTCTGCCCAAGGTGGGGCTTTCTCAGCAAACTCCTGAATGTTACAGGAAAACCTGGGTGATGTCTGGGAACCCAGGAAGAAATCAGGTCTTCAAAACTACTTTGATACCTCAAGTTCATTCAAGTACCAGACCAGAAACACTGAATCACAAACCAAATCTTAGTAAGCCAAGTTAGTAATACCCAAAGAAGTAATTATTATTTGAAGTGTGTGTGTGTGTTTGTGTCTTCCTGCAGTGTGTGTTTTACAATGGGCATAGGGGCATGGCTAGGTGAAGGGTGTTTATGGAATACAACCAGGCCTTGTGTGCTTCTGGTAGCACATTTTAGGCCAGTAACAAGGATAAATGTGAGGAGGATGTGCATCCACTTGTTTTCCCACTGTATTTTCTATACTAATCGTTTCCACTGGATTCTTTAGAGTACTTGCTCCTGCTTTATTGAGAGAAATCAATGTGTTCTCTACTTCCCCACACCCATGAACAACGTCTTGAACGGTGCCAAATCGAGTGGCCAACATTTTTTTCAAGGCAAATTCCATTGCATCCTTTTAATTGCAAATCTTGTTGTGGAATTCTGTTCTTGTTTAAAAAAGAGAAAGAGAAAAGAGAAGTTGGGCATGTTCTTTCTGGGCATGTTTTGTGGGCGTTATAATTATTAGACTCTGTTCTCTACAAGTCCCATTTGTTTCTGAATATAGAGCTGGGCCCTTTGTTTGCTGGGAGAGGTCACTTTCTGCCTTCCATTTCCATTTAGGAGGTAGGTGGGAACAGAAATGTCAGTGTGTTCCTCTGGAAGAGAGGCAAAGAGGGGAATGATCCTTGCAGACTAATTCTTTTTGTGCCCTTTATTAGAGAATAACTCGTAACCCATTAGCATGTGTGACTTGCCATCCACTTGGTCTTTGACAGCTTTCAGAATTTGCCTGCTGGAAATACTTTGTCCTACACTTGGAAGGTTGTTTGGCCAGCTTTGCTGCTGCTCAGCAGTCTGGTGAAGGGCTGGGGATGTACTTTGTAGTCACCTTTCTGCTGGCTGAGTCCCCTGTAGCTCCAGTGGGTGGTGACAGGGTTCATCCATCCTGTTCCTGATTTCTCCAGCAATTCACAGCCACTCATGGTCCGTGGTCTCCCTCATTCTGGCTGCCTGACAGCAAATGCTGTCAAGAAAATCTGAATTAAGGAGCTTTGTCAAGCTGCCACGCTACACCTAAGGGGCTATTACCTTTCTTGCTGGGACTTCCTTCTAGGGGAAAGGCCTTTGCCTAAATCCAAGGAATTTTGCCTATTTCCTAAGTCTTTTCTTTGCTTTTACATTTCTGCTGAGGCTTCTTCCTGAGCAGGAGAAACACAGCAGGAGGGTGACATGATCCCTGACTCCTAAAGAAGCTGTTCCTCCCCCTTGGAGAGCTTTTGGCTGAGACTGGGACTTCAGAAGCTCCAGCCAGGGAGCACAGTGCACTTGGGTGCACCACTGGGCCAGGCAGGGAGCTGAAGAGCTGTCTGGGCACAAAAAGAAGCTGCAGCTGGGGAGAAGTTGATCTTTTGCATTTCTCAAAAACATAAGACAATGTTGCTCTTTCAGGAGTAATTATGCTAATTCCTGCGCTTATAAACTTGTCTTTGTCCGTGAAAATTGCTTGGAATTTATAGCAAGCCATGTTTTCCCCACCCAGGCAGAGAGTTTCTTGTCTCTTTTTTTGGCTCCCTTTTTGGATTCCTTTGAAGAGGAGAGAGAGAGCTTCCAAAGAGGCTGGACATTTCTCCCAGTCAGCACAGCTGGCCCTGGCAGAGTGGCTGTGCTGCAATGGACCATCCAAACCTGGCAGGCACTGCCTGGATCATGTCACACCTCCCTGCCACATTCAAGTCCTGCCACGCTGTCCCAGATCCAGGCTGTGCAGTCCCATGCTCCACTGTGGTCTGTCCCAGCCTGGCTGAGGAAGCTGCTCCCAAGTTCAGCTCCTCAGCAGTCCAGGGAAAACAACCTGTCTCACCTGAGCACGCTGTGAGCAGAGCTTTGTCACGGTGTTTTCTGTGTGCAAGATGTGGCAGGGTGAGAAAGCCTTGCTGACAGCGTGGCAAAGGGGAGAGGTGGATGTGAATGGGATTGGGAAACAAGAACTTTTTCAGAGAGAAGCTCGCTTGGAGAGGAAGAAAAATTTCTAAAGTGCATTGGTTTTAGAGGGATTCAGGCAGGTTCTGTAGGTCCAAAGACAAGGGAGGATGAAGTATCCCTGCAGGAGACGTTTTGGGGATCCTTTGAGGCTGACAGATCCGTGGGTATCTTTCTCCTCCAGCTGAGCTGGGTTTCAGAGCTGGCTTGTGTGCAGTTTCTCTGGAGGATGCTAACAGGTTTCTCTGCCCCAGGTGCAGTCACCAGTGGACTCTGCCACGCTGTCCCCGGTGGAGAGGACGGCTGCGTGGGTGTTCAACAACGGACAGTACGAGGACACGAAAAAGGACACCACTCCAAACCTGGACGAAGTCAAGCATGCTGAAAAGGTAGATTTGATTCTGTGTGCAGCCAGCTTGGGGGGTGCCACTGTGTGCTGGGCTCCCCACAGCGAGTTCAGAGGGACTTTTGGGCCCTGCTGTCAGCGTCACACATTCTCACACAGGTTATATTGGTTATAGTGATCACTAACAACATAAATAAAGTAAATCAGGGTTGTTAACCCAACTGAGCATAGCTTAGGGCATGCACAGGGACTGTGCAGGGCTGCAGCTCAGCTTTCATCAGTAGCAGCAGTCAATTTTGTCTTGGGCTTCTCCTGAGGCAAATGCCTGTCACCCAGGTACTCACAGAAATCCACATGATCTGTTTTTGAAAGTGTGTGTTTTTTCAGGAGCAGATCCCATTTTTCCAAATACAGTTACAGCCATTTGTTGCTGTGGGGATGGAGTTGTTGTGTAAGAGGTTTGGTATTTTGAGAAGGCAAGGAGTGAGGATGAGAGCATTTAGTGGACAAAGAAGCAAAAACATAGGATTGTTGGGAAAGGTAAATGAACCCAAAATAAAGGAATATATTGAGATTCATGGCACTATTGCAGAAATGATTGCCCACAGAGACAAGAGCAAAAGCTCAACCAAGCTACCTGACAGGTTCTGGTTTGCAGTGACTGGTTTGCTCTGACCTGCCCTGGTTGATTAGGTCCTGAAGAGTGACTTATTTGGGTCACACACGGCTCTGGGTTTGTAAGTTTGGGCTGCCCAGGCCATTTCTGCAGTTGAACACTGTTAGCAGCATCTGCCTGAGAACTGCTGGAGTCTGGAGCAAGGCAGGATGTGACCAGTCAGAGCTGAGGAGCCATGAGAGCCCTCTGACTGCTTGAGTTGTGCTGCAGAGTGACACCCCACAGCATGGGAGCACCTTGATGCCCAGTGGGAGCCCACGTGCTCCTCTATGGTCTCCCCCATGTTTGCTTTTCACTTCCTTTGCTTCAATCAGCTTATTTTTCATTAAAAAAAGAAAAAAGAAGAATAGCATCAGAGCATTATAATGATCTAATCTTTGTTTTTTCTCCTTTGCCCCTGATTCCCTCCTGCCACCCCCAGTACGAGCAGGAGATCGCCAAGCTGAAGGAGCGCCTGCGGGTGTCCAGCCGCCGGCTGGAGGAGTACGAGCGGCGGCTCCTGGTGCAGGAGCAGCAGATGCAGAAGCTGCTCACAGACTACAAATCTCGACTGGAAGACAGTGAGGACAGGCTGCGCAGGCAGCAGGAGGAGAAGGACAGCCAGATGAAAAGTATCATCAGCAGGTGAGGCTTTGGAAAGCTCGGGACTGGGTGGGACAGGCGGATCCCCTGTGCCGCTCCATCCTTAGAGCTGAAGAGATGGTGTGGAAACTTGCCTGAGACTGTCAGGAAAGTAAAAGAAAATATTTAGGAACTTTTTAACTTAACTTTTTAACTTAGGCCTCTGTTGTACTTACTGTAGGTCTTTTGTTGTTGTTGCCGTTGTCATTATTAGGAATCTGTACATGAAATTAGTTTTTCAGAGCAGTGGTATTTTTGGCAATGTCCTGAAAATAACAAGGTTGGGCAACCAGGGGTGTCAAATGGAGAGATCAACTTTCCTGAGAGCAGCAGAATTCTTCTCTTGGAGAGCCAGGAGAAGTCAAACCAGCAGGGCAGAGTACCTGAAACACCTGGGAATAACATTTAACTGTCCTAATTTGTCCCTCTCTGTCCCTCATCAGACTCATGGCTGTTGAAGAGGAGCTGAAAAAGGATCACGCTGAGATGCAAGCAGTCATTGATGCAAAGCAGAAAATTATTGATGCACAGGTAGGTAAAGATCTCCCAGAACCTGTGTGTAGAACCTGTTCTTGGCCCCTCTCTCCTGCCCCAGCACTGTTCTCTGTCTGCCAAGCCATATCGGCCCACAGTGTCACACATGTCACTTATTGCCTCTGGGAGATAACTGGGGGCTTTAATTAATACTGTCTGACCTGGGCTTTGAGGCAGCCTGGCAACAAATCCCAGGACTGATCAAAACCTTTGCTACTTTGTGACATCCCGAGGGAGTAAAGGAATAGCAGTGCATTGTGTAGATGTTGTTCCAAGAGTGGGCGTGGGCCCTCTGGGAGAGCTGTGCCTCTCCCCAGCATAGTTCAGCTGCCATGTGCATGCATCTCAGCTGTGCCAGCAACAGCATGGCTTTGGACAGTGGAGTCCAGGAAAGAGAATGCTGCAACAAAGCATCGTCCTGGGAATGTCACATGTGGCATTTCACCCCCCCAGCCATCCCTGGCAGTCCTGGGGAAATGCCCATTTCCCACAGACCTGCAGCTCCCACCTCGGTCATCCTGGGCAGCTGTGGGGAGGGGAACCCAGCGGGATGTGCATGTGGGTGTATCCTGTGGGGTCATTCCAGCTTTTCCTCTGTGTCTGTGCTGATCCCACAACAGAACCTGGGACTGGTTTGTATCTGCCTGCCATGTTATGTTTGTGGTATTTGCATTTGGAGGGTCTCTTTCCTGCTTCTGGTCTTTTCAGTAGTTCCAACTGGAAACTTTCTTTAATAGTTTTTTCAGGAATAATCTAAGTTATTCCCTACACAAAGAGTGGTGGTGGGAGTCTCAGCTGAACGTGGTTAAACATTGGGGTATATTTGAACTCATGTGGAGCTGTAGGGAAAATATAAAGCAGCAAAGAATAGTGTTTTTTTGAGATAGGCACAGTCAGAGCATCTCGTGATTACAGACTTGGAATGGCAGCTCATCCAAGCAGCAGCCTGAATTCTGCAATGGGTGGATGCATTTTTCATCTGCCTCAAGAAGGTGGAAGGGGCACTGAGTGAACATGCAAAGTGATTTTTGGAGGGGAGAGATTGTGAGTGAGTAGGAAACTTGCCTGTTACCTGTGTGTGCCAGGAGGCTCTCAGCCTTGGTGTTGTCATGGGCTAGCAAGGTGGAGCATGGGCCATTGTGATCCCAGTGTCACCAGCTGGCAGAGGGGACCACTGCTGACTTCTGAGACTTTCAAACCCTCAGGGCTGTGGAAGAGTGTAGTCCTTGATCACACTTCATCAAGTGATGCAGCATTTATCACCTGTGGTGGAAACTGGTGAGAAAACAGGAGCAGAACAGCAGCATTAATGAGTTCTCTTTTTCTTGGGCAAGCAAGGTCACTGGCAAACCTCAAGTGCTTCACTGTCAGGCAGTGCATGGGGGAAGTGCAGTTGTCACTGTCCTTCCTCGAGTACCTGAGCAGAGGAGGAAACTGGTGAGAGATTCAGAACAGACTCACCAGGGGTGCCCTGATGTCTGCTGGGTTCTGTAACAGTTCCTTGAAGTCATGCTTGGAAGGTTTTATTTAGTCTGATTTCTTCAGTGGCTAGAAAAGGAAAGGTGTTTTTTGGAGTGAGATTCATTGAGTGGGGCTGGAACCCGGCTGAAGAGTTAAAGGCTGCCAGGAGCAGCAGTGACCTGGGATCCTGTGCTTAGGGACACCAGCCTGGGATGGTTGGAGGGGTGCAGTGCAGCTCCCAGCACTGCCCCAAGCACACAGACACGAGCTGCTCTCCTGGCTCTGGAGCCTGAGCAGGGACAGGTCTGGCCAGACTCTCTCCTCGGAGCTGCAAAGAGAGCTGGCCCAGTTGCTATTGCAAGTGACATCTCCGCTGTGTTAAATTACAGGTCATAAATGGGGATGAGATAATTCCAACAGGCAAGTAAACCCAATCAGTTCTCTAGCTGAGCAGTACCCAGTCCTGGCCCAGCACACTGACCTCCTACCCATTCCAGCTCTCCTGCTCCCTGTGCCTTGAGTGTGTCACAGATGTGCCTGCTAGATCCAGTTTTCCTTTCAGTGAGAAGATGCCTCTACTCACCAAGATCGTGCTTTTAAGATTGATTTTCCAAGTGTGGATTTCCAGCTGTTTTGCAGACTGGCTCAGTGAGTGCTCAGCAGTGTCTGAAAACACCCAGCCTTTCACTCTCAACTCTTTGGAAAGATTTTTTAGAAATTTTTTCAGGAAAAGTTTCAGAAGGAAAATTTTCATTTTAATTTGTATGTTCCAGCTGAAATACAGTCGGAGGAGTAGGAGCTGTGCCTGGCTGAGGAGCACATTCCTGCTGAGGCTGTTGTGTTCTGCAGGGTTCATTTCAGCATGGGAGGAAAGGCCTGTAACTCCTAGGCTCCATATTCTTGCTCCCATCAGCTGCATTGGGATGAGGCCTCGTGCCTCCTCCACCTCTGCTGGCTTTACACAGAGCTCAGTGTCTTCAGGGCAGTACCAGAAGCAGGATTTAAATTCTGCTTTGTTTTTGCACCCCAGCACTCACCCCTGTGGGGGAGCCTGCTGAGAAAAGCTGATGAGTGCTGTAGCACACACTGATGTGCTGGGATCCGAATCCCAGGGGGCTGTGGTAGCACATGAGTCTCCTGAGCAGTGTGTCTGAACTGTTCCTCAGAGTTTATGCCTTCTGAGCATCATTTTCCCCTCCATTTTGTTTCTCAACGGGCTGGACTGGGAAGAGTTCCCACGTGCAACTTGTTTTGGTTGAGCAAATGAGACATTTTCCCTTCTCAAAGAACAAAATCAGCTGATGACATGGAGAGCACAGTTACCTTCCTGCTGTCTCTAGCACTGCTTTCTGCAGTTATTATTCTTTTTTTTGAGAAAGATGGAAAATGTCATCTCTGATTATGCCAACAGCTCCTTGGCTTGCCCCTCTGGTGCTGTACCCCACTGCAGATACCCCACTGTTAGCAGGCTGGGTCTGGTGATGGGTTATGTCAATTTAGCATCACAATCCCTGAGCTGTCTGCTCCGAGTGGAGGCTGGCACGTTCCATGCAAGGAAATCAACCGGGCACGTGGATTTGTGGAGCTGGAATGGGTCTAGGAGCAGCGTGTTCCGTGTTTGTTCTTTGTGTTCTGTCCATGGCATCTCCCCTCCACCCCCAGCGCGCTCTCCCCTCACCTCCAGTAACCCCCAGCGTTAGCTTTGGCTGCTGCTTCTCTGTGTTGCTGTTGCACCGTCACCGCAGGCTGCCATTATCTGCTTTTTTATTATTATTATTATTTATTTCTTTATTTATTTTGAGCATCCCATGAGTTTACTCTGAGCACACTCCATCCGAAACGCAGAGACAGCGGTCGGCAGACACCACTTGCACTTTTCTCTGCCAGATAAAACCCCCCACAACCACCACCACTTTTATTTTCTGCTGCCTGTTTCTGTTTTTCTAATCTACTTCTAAAACATAACATCGAAATTGGCTACTGTTGTTACTAACACCGACACCTTCCCGCTCCCCTGCCTGGCTGGGTGGAGCCTCCCTGCCCGGATCCGTTCCCCGCTGTAACTCGGATTTCGTCGCGCAAAAAGTCCCGGAGGGCCAGAGCGGCCGCGGAGGAGCCCGTGGCACCCCGAAAACAGAAAGAGGCAGACAGCCCATCTCTCCAGGGAATGCTGGCCCAGCTGCCTCTGCCCCGAGCCCGGGTGAGCAGCAGCTCTGACGCTGTGGGGTGTCTTTGCAGGAGAAGCGGATCGTGTTCCTGGACTCGGCCAACACGCGCCTGATGAGCGCCCTGACGCAGGTAAAGGAGCGCTACACCATGCACGTCCGGAATGGCAACCCTCCCAAGCTTTCCATCACGGAGAATGGTGAATTTAAGAACAGCAGTTTCTAATTCTGCAGGTGCTGCCAACCACCTCCGTGGAAGAGCAAGACGGAGCAGAGCCAAGACCCCTCACCGCCACTGATTGTTGCACATAGTTCTTCTGTACAAGGAAAATCGTATTGTTTGAAGATTGTATTGTTTGAAGATTGTTCTAAAATTGTTTTAGAATTGTATTTTAAAATTTTATTTTAAATTGTTTTAAGATAGTATTGTACATTCAATAAAATTTAAAAAGCAACTCTGAAGGGTGGGCTTTAATTCCCCACTCAGGGCCAGGAGAACCAGGCTCCCCAGAATAAGTCCTTGTGGATCACTGTGTAAATAGAGGGAGCTCTTGGGTTGTGTACAGAAAAATGCCAATGTAATATACCAAAAGGAAGTGAATACTGTAGATTTTTTAATTATTGCTATTTTTTTTATTATTATTATGTTGTTGTTGTTATTGTTGTTATTGTTGTTGTTGTTGTTTTTCTCTTGTTGAAAGCACTGCAGTCCTGGGAGGAGGAAGAGGGGAGCGTGTGTGTGTGTGTGTGTGTGAGAGCGGTGAGCAGCGGGTGACCCGAGACAGCAGCTGGCTGATAAAAGGACGTGAATGGAGTGGAATGAATTCCATAGGAAAACTCATCAGCTGGGTTTATTCCCCTCTTCCCCAGCTGCTCTTTAGCTGAATGCAAACTTGATAGCAAACATTTTAGCAAGAGAACTGGCTCTTGCTGTGTCCCGTACCTGCTTTTGATAGGACTCTGTCAGAAAACAGCCTTTCTGAAGAAGGTACAAAGTGGGAGCAGCGAGCTGGATTCCTGGAATTTGCACAGTCAGGCTTCCCGTCAGACAGAGGGAATCTGCAGGATTTTGTGGTAGGATTCTTTCTTTTTTACCCCACTTTTAATGCAGTTTTATATTTTCTGTTTGGAGGATTTACAGACCTGTAAATACTTTTTTAACGATTTCTAGCCAACCCCCACCGTGTGGCCCCTGCAGCGGCACCCTGAGTTCCCTCTCTGCTCTCCATCAGGAACAGACAGGTTAATCCTCTCGGGAAAGGGCTAACCAAAGGGTGCCCATGCCCAGCACAGGAAATTCCATATGCAAAAGTCCCTTTTTCTAGAGGATTTCTGTATTTTAATGCTTACTTATTTTCACTATTTCAGCCACTTGCTTAGCCAGTGTACTTCCAATGAAAGGTGCTTTCTGCGCCTTTGTTGAAAGATCTTCCATTTCTGCTGAAATTTTCCTTTCTCTGGATACTTTAAAGGGATTTTTTTTTTTTAAGTTCTGTACATGGCAGGTTTTTTCAGGAGTTTTGGCTAAGCTTTCATCTCCAGTTCCTTTCAGTTGTGTTTCATAGAAGCATGATTCCAGACTGTGTGTGAATGGGATATTGCTCCAAAGTGACCTTCTCCTGGGAGATAGTGACATTCACAACTTGTAACAGATGAGCAGTAAATGGCTTGGTGTTTTCAATTCTCATGATTTCAGCAAGTGCCACAATATTTAATCTGAGAGAGGGTTGTTGTTGTTGTTTTTTAAATCCCAGATTCTGGAGTCAAGTGTGAATTTTTACTTCCATCTTTTGCTGTGCATTTCTAGCCCTCGAACTCTCACAGTAAATGAAATTATCGCAGCATTGATTGAAACTGTTAATTACAGAAACATACCAGTAACAGCCAGTGTGATTAACCATTCACACATGCTGTGGAAACTGGAAAAGTTTACTTCAGTTTGAGACAAAACCTTGAGGGTGTTTTCACTGAGAGGTGCTTCATTGTGGGATTGTCTCACGAAAAACGCAGGAGTGTCTAAGCCAGTTCCCTGCACATGAATTATTGGCAATCCTGAGACCCAAACCCGGTGCCTGTTGCCAAGTTTGCCTGGTTTTTGGAAATGAATTAATCCCAGCTCTGTGGCTGATGCAGGAGGTGGCAGAGTTGGGGTTTGGGATTAGTGCTCAGCTCTTTGGGATCAAAGTCCCGGCTGCTCGGCCGGGACTCGGTGCTGCCGGCACTGGCACACCTGGGGTTGTGCTCTGCATTGGCTCAGCACTGGTTACTTTTCCATGCTTTCCAAACTGTCTTCCAGCTCTAGATCCTTGCTGACCTCTGATATTTTATTCCTCAAACTGTGCCTTTGAGTTCCTCCTTTCTCCCTTCAGGCATTGCAGCCGTATCAATGTCTCCAGTTTGTGTTGAGCTGTCAGGTGAGGGCCTCTTTTACACAAACCCTTTTTGTGGGCTGTTTCTCTGGGGTCTGCATGTCCCTGTAGCCAGGTACTGTAATTCCCCAGCTGTAGCATGGGGAAATGTGTTCCCATCCCTTTTGGGAGCTGCTCCCTTGTGGCACCGTGCAGGTGACGTGGGTGTGCTGTGCCCGAGGTGTGAGCGAGCGCCCGTGCGGCTGCACTGACAGAACAAGGGAGGAGTGTTGGTCAGGGGGAGTTATCCCAGCATTATTTCAGGAAACACCTTTCCCCAGAGCTCCCCAGAGCTGTGGTAATGTCAGAGGTCGCTGGCTGAGCTGTGTGGTTTGGTGCTGAGGGCCCACTTTGGTTTCTGCAATAGGGGCAGCATTTCAGGCTGGATTTTTAGAGGGGAAAGAATCCCTGCCCCAGTATTGGTGAGGTCTTTGGTAGTGCATCGTTCCAATTCTGTACCTTCTGTGTGTTTCTCAAGCTTGTAGGAAGAAACAGTGGCTCTCTCAGAGCCTGACTCCTCTCTGTGGTCTCACAGCTCGTTGCTAGGCTGGCTGTCTCTCTGCTCTTCCAGTTTCTCCCCTAAGGTGCCAGGAGTGCTCCTCCAGCTCCTGCAGCCCAGGAGTCGCTGCCTGCAGACCCAGGAGGGGTGAAGGTTGTAAAGTCAGTGCTGCAAGACTGGAATTGATCTGCTGCAGCACAAAACACTGCTCCTGAGTCCTGCAGGCAGCTGTCTCTCCTAGTTTGTTACCAAGCAGCCTTCCAGAAAAATTTTCAGCCGCCTGAAGCTGACAATATGTGAAAATGCCAGTTTCTATTTTGTCCAGAGTGATAAAATCCAAGTGGCACTAAAGCACGTGTCTGTTCAGGAGCAGGAGCCTTGCCTGGGCCTGATCACGTTTGGGTTTAGACTCGTGGCCAGGGGGTTCTGCAGCAGTGAGGGAGTAAATGTGCAATGTGTGATGGGAGGTGCTGGCTTTGGGTTCTCACTCTGAGCAAAGGCTGATGGCTGTGTCTAGTGCTGTGCAAGGAGCTGCTGCTCTCACTGGGGAACAGAGGAAGTAGTGCAGGAAAAATTGGATAGCCTGGAGGAGAAACAGTCATGTTCCTCAGACTGAATAGGAAAGTGACCCCATCCTGGTGTCTCAGCCTGTGCTGGCCACGTTGGTACCGTTCTAGGAGGCTTCTCCCCAAACCTCAAAGCCACCTGAGCTTCTTGAGTGCTCAGGAAAAGCTTGAGGCCAGCACAGCAGGGCAGGGAGACAGAGCAGCCTCTCGTGTGTGGCCTCTTGGCAGGTTGTGTGTGGTGTGTGAGGTGAGCAGGGTGACAAGGGACAGGCTCTGAGGGGACAGAGGGAGCACAGCCTAGGGGCAGCATCCTGTAAATCCCTGTTCTTTGCAACTCTAGGAATTCTGACCTTTTTTATTTTTAGGGGAAATAGACTTCACACATAGGAATTACCAACTGTTACTTCCCTGGTGTATCAGAAATGGGCAGCTTTTTACAAAAGCACAGATTACACAGCTACACATTTTGCCACTTTCCTCTCCAGTGGCATAACTCAGGCAGGGAATCTACAGGAGCATGGAAAGAGATGTGTGTGTTTTCTAGTTAGAGAATATGAGGTGTATTCATTAATATATTATTTATCCATCTAATAAATCATCAAAGAAATGGGGTTTATTTTGTGTTCATGTAATTGCTTTGGTTTGGCTGTGAGTTTTCCCCCCATGATATGTTCATTTCCTATTTTGATGCTTGCATAAACCCACCAGATTTTAACTTGGAAGTCCATGAATTTTACAGCCATGTCCATGGAATGTGTCAGCAATACTTGTGTGGATGTTTGTGTTCTGCAAAATGTCTGTGTTGTTCCTGGAGAACAATTCCTGTCTGAGTTGAACCATGATGTGCATTTCCATCAGTGGTGGGCATGGTCAGCCACAGCTGAGTCTGCAGAGGAAAAAGGGTTAAATTTTGGGTGATGTTTTTAGGTGTTTCCTTCTCCACAGTCAGTTAACTCCCAGGAGAGTGAGCATGTCCTTACAGATCATGCCTGCCAGGAATCCTACCTGCAAAAATAGATTTTCTGTCTCAAGGGCCTTAATAAGAGTGTTACTACACAGAACTGTTCTACAATGATAGCTCTAAATAATTTATTTTTTATTTCAACAAAGTACACCTTTAAAAAGGAATAAACTTGTTTTTCAAGCCGTATTTTTATGCTTGTAGCACTGGACTGTTTGGTCTCTGAGATCCATTTCTGCATTTCATTGCCTGGGTTTGTTCTAAAGAAGATTTATTTTTGTTCTGTGAATAATTTTTGAAGGTTCTTGTAATATGTACAGATATAGATACATTTGAGGACTTTTATTGATATTCCTACAAAGAATACAAATAAACTTTAACTTTAAACAGTTTGGACTCTGTGAACTTACACTGATTTAAGGTCCCCCCTGTTTTTTGTGCTCGGGTTGTGTTTGTGTAAATGCGGAGGGTGGAGGGGAAGGAATTCCCACTGGGACAAAATGTTTGGGACAGAGCACCCTGAGCGAACCAAGGGCTCCGGGCCGAGGGGAGCAGGATCAGTTCTGTGTCCAGAGGCTGGGGAATGTCTGGCGTTGTGGAGTGAGAGAGCGACAAGCTGTGGAGACTGGGAGAACTGCTGTCTGCTTCCTTCAGCCGTGGGGTTCGCACTGAGCGCTGAAATGGCCCTGCATTAATTCCCGAGGTTATTGCCCCCACGGGCATTATTGTCCCCACGCCAGGCCAGTGAACTCGATCAGCCCGGTTCTCCTGTCCACCCCATTCCTAAATTCCGCATTGTCACTCAGCAGCCCAAAGCCGCATGGTTGGAGGCGCGGACATGCCGGGATGTTATTTACGGGTTCTCAACAAGTGCTGGTTCTGATATCTGTTCTTCACATGTGGATGGAATCTTATGTACAGTGAATGGGAAAACCTTCCAGAGTGAATTTATCGAGTGTAAAATCCGTACTCAAGGGGCTGTACCGGAGCTGTGTCCGGGCTGTACCGGGGCTGTGTCCGGGCTGTATCCGGGCTGTACCGGGGCTGTACCGGGGCTCTGTCCGGGCTGT
>NC_031777.1:3080316-3083627 GCF_001522545.3 Parus major | reverse complement strand
CGGGCTGTACCGGGGCTGTACCGGGGCTGTGTCCGGGCTGTACCGGGGCTGTACCGGGGCACGAAGAGGGAAGGGATGGGATGCGGAGCTAGAGGGAAAAGCGATGCCAGTGTCGCCTCTGCTGTCGTGGTTTGGTTTGGGGAAGGGAAGAGGGGCAGAATCAACGGGAGAGGGACGGGAAGGAGGAAAGAAGCGATGGCTGTGCCGAGGGAAGGTGAAGTGAGGGGTGAGGAGCCACAAATGCCAGTGAGGATGGCACTGGGGCAAAACAGCGACATCTGGGGCAGGTCTGGGCTTTTCTGTCCCAAACTCTGGTGTTCTATCTGTCCTGCAGAGGGCTTTGAATTCCACTTTACCCCACTGTGTAAAACTGCACGTGAATGTGCAAATTCTTCTCCCATTTCCAGCCACTCTGGGTGGCTCTGGCACTCAGGGCTCTGGAGCCTGTCCTGCCATTCTTGCAGTTCACTTGGGAAATTCCTTGGGAAATTCCTCCCCTCCAAGAGTCCTCCTGCCCAAAAGATGTAAGTGTACAACCTTGAGTGATTTCCAAGGATGTGCACTGCTGCTTTACATTGAGCAGCAGCTGCTGCTTGGATCCATTAGCAGATGGAACAGCAATTTGCCTACTCTGAGATGAGTGTCAGGACAAGAGTCCATGGACCCATCTCACGTTTCTGTCCTTCACCTTTCTCCTGGTCCCACAGATTAAATATCCTCATGTCTCCAGAAGATGTATTCAATTCCTGCTTTTTGCTGCGAGGGGTAGATCAAATATCCTGGTTGTAGACATGAAACCTGGTTACCTGTCAGTTCTTCCTGCAGCCAGCATGAATTCCTCGTCCTTACTCAGCTCCACCCTGCTGACACAAGGGAAACACCAGTTCTGTGGACCCGAGCCCACTTTTCAGGGCCCAGCTCAGTAGCAAAGCAGCCTGGGCTGAAATGGAAGAAGTTATTACCAATATTGCAGATTCCATGGTGGCTGCCAGGAGCAGGGCACTGGGGATGGATGTTCCCAGCACCCTCCATGGGACCCCCGAGCGCTGTTGGGTCACGGGTGGATGGGGATCACAAGGGACAAATACCCTGTGCTGACCCCAGTGGAGGATGATCCAGTGATGACAGAACCTAACTCAGAGTGAAACGTGACCTGCACAGAGATGAGTGACATTTCTCACTGCCTTTTCTCTGCTGTCCAGGCTTCTGTTGGCAGCAGGATGCAGACAGTGGGAGCAGTTCCTGCTCTGCTTGGCAAGGAGCAAGTTCTGCCTGCAGTGAGGGAGGAGGAGTTAGAGCTGAGCTGCAGGATGCAGCCACTCAGCCCTTCCCTCCCCTCACGAGGATCAGACAGGGACCATCCATGCTGGACCTGAAACTCCACCATGGATTTTTCCTGTTGGAGGGGCTGCTTTGAGGATTTGCTCTTCCTCCCTCAGAGCTCAGGTGTCACACACAGGCTGGGACACCCTGAGCCTTCCACAGAACATCCTTCTGCAGCCTCTGAAAGGAGGAGCTGCCCTTACCAGGGACACAAACTACGAATGTCCAGTAAAAAACAGCTCTCTGAAGGCTTTTAAAAGATGCTGGGTGGATTTCAGCTTCTACCAGTGAGAGAATTCACTTTGGCCCCCAGTTAGCTGCAGTTCCTGGGAGCACACATCCCTTTGGACATGGGGCCTTGCCCTTGGGTTTGTACCTTGAAATGTCCTTTTTCCCTGGCCCTCAGCTGTGGGTCCATGTGACACCTCTGTCTCTGGAACACTCACTGGTTCCCTCAGCACTTCCAAAGGACTTTTTCCAGGAATTCCCTGGTGGGAAGGATTGGTGGACAGCTGACTTCCCTTTTCCTCAGTACCAGAAGGAACTGCAAAAATTTCCTTTATATTGTTGGATGGTTATTAGGATGAGGAAGGCTGGAAGAACTTGGACCTGATACTGTCATAATTGGGATTAAGTAGAGCCTTTGAGATTTTTCTCATTCTTTGGGAAACTGAGAAGCAGATCCCAGTCATGCCAGGATCTGTGCTCTGCTGGGGAGCATTTAGCAAGTCATTGCTGCAGCAACCAGTAAGGCTAAAAAAGTGGATAAAATTCTTGCCATCTCCCCCAGGGCTGACTGAAGGGCAGAGAGATTGTTGCTCCCTCAGTTCCATGTTTTTTGTCATGGATTTTTGTCATGGATTTTTGTTGTAAGGTTGTTTTTTTGTTTGTTTGGTTGGTTTTGGGTTTTTTGGGGGAGTGGTTTGTTTTGTTTTGTTTTGTGGGATTTGGGTTCTTTTTGGGGTTTTGTTTTTTTTGAGGGGGGTTTGGTTTTTGTTTTGGGGTTTTTTTTTGAAAGAAACACTCTCCCTCTGGGCAGATTGTGGCTTTGGAAAAACAGGGATCTTAAAATGGAAAGTCCATCTGCCCCAACTGCTGACTTGACAAGTTTGCTGCTGGGATCACCTTGTGCCTGAAGGGGAAGATGGAGAGGCTGAAGGAAGCCGTGACCTCCTCTCCCAGCTCATGACAGCGATGCTCTGGGAGCTCTGCCCAGGTGCTGCTGTCTGGCAGCTGCTGGGGGCTTTTCCTGAGGGTGTTTGCTGTGATGATGTGCTCTGGAGAGCATCCTGTCCCCAGCTACTGCTCCCACTTGGCTGCAGGGACAGAGGCTCGGGGTGTTCAGGAGCAACTGGGGATCTCTGGGTTATCCCAGAGATCAGAAATCCTGGGGAAAAGAACCACAAACTGCTGATGGTGGCTTTTCAAATGCCTTTCCAAACCAGTAAAATGACCTGATCAGCCAGGAGCCGCTGGGTCCCTGCCTGCAGGCTGCAGCCCCTCCAGCCCCCAGAGGAGCTGGGTGGGTCCCAGGCAGCCCTGGGGGGAGCAGAGCTGCTGTCCTGCCCCCAGCCCAGGGCAGGAATGAGCTGCTTTGGCAGATTTCTCCTCAGGAAGCAGCTTGGACAGTGCTTGGGTCAAAAATACACAGGCATCTGACTTGAGGATGATTGTAGGATCCAAGTACTTGGCTGGTTCTGGATGCTGAGATTTGGGTCTGGTGATTTGGCTCTGTGCAGCTTTCCTGGATCACACCTTCCCTGCAGTCTGCCCAGCTGTAGGACTGTGCTACTTATTATTCTGATTTATTATACTGATTTATTCACTCACTGGGGCAGGCCTGGTCTCATGCTCCCCAACAAGAGATGCCCTTCTAGAGGGGGGAAAGAAATACTAACCTGGACTGTCCCTGGCCCTAAATAGTAAATAATGAGAGTAAAATAATAATAGTAGAAATAGAAATAGAAATAGAAATAGAAATAGAAATA
>NC_031777.1:3052456-3080276 GCF_001522545.3 Parus major | reverse complement strand
ATAGAAATAGAAATAGAAATAGAAATAGAAATAGAAATAGAAATAGAAATAGAAATAGAAATAGAAATAGAAATAGAAATAGAAATAGAAATAGAAATAACAATAAGAAGGAGAAGAAAATAGGATGATGATGATAGTAATAATAACAATAACAATAACAATAACAATAACAATAACAATAACAATAATAATAATAATAATAAATATAAAAGCAGTTTTTGCTCCAGATACATTCATTGCATTCTTTGGCACAAGGCAAAAGGGGGGTTATTGTCCCACAACCTTTGGAGCATCAGTGCTGGTACTTTGGCTGCTGACCCACCCCCCCCAGACACAAAGCAGGATGCAATCAAATAGTTTGAGAATTTTAAGGTGACAATGAAGTTTTTATACCTCCCAGTACAACATTTGCAGTTGACTTTGATCAGGGATTTGAAGGTGAGATGTGCATCATCACAAAGAGACCATCCTGGTGGGCTCACCAGAGGCCCAAAGGTCTTTTCTCAGCTGATAGAAAACCTGGAGGAGCCCAGAGACCTTGAATCTGCTTTACTTGGACCTGGCCCCAGCCCAGTTTGTGGCAGGCTGGCTGCTTTCCCTGTGGGAAAGGAGCAAATGTAGTGAATCAGAAGTTTTGGCATTGTTATTTCAACCTACCTGTAGTTCTTCCATGTGGGGATTGGCGCTTTCCTTGCCAGGGCTCCACAGGGAACCTGCAAGTTTTTAATTTCATTTTAGTCTCTTTAATAGCTGTGTGAGTGGTGAGTGAGTACAAACCACACTTGTGCCCAGTTTTTCCTCATTTCTCACGTTCCTGCTGCACTTGGAAGGGTCACAGCTATCAGAGGGGCCTCTACTGCAGTGAGTCTGGAATGAATTTGATAAATGATTCCTACGCAGGCATGACACGGACACACTCACTGCTACAAGTGTTTCCTTAACCACTGCTCCCTTATCAGCATGAAAAACAAGTTTGTGGAGTATCTTGGGCAAATACACTTGTGCAGATGCTGGGAGAGCTACAAGCCTTATCAGCAAACAGGTTCAGTGGTAACATTTGCAATCCAGCCCTCTTGGATGGGCTGTCAGTGTCAGCTCATCTTTCCTGGGAGCCTTAGGCCATCCCTGCTAGCTCCAGACCTCTCTGAGACCACATCAAAATCTGTTGCTGTGACAATGTCCACAGAGGCTTCCCACTCATGCTGCCCTCTAATTTCTGTCCCACTGAAGTCCTAGGAGCATAAAAAGCAGGGCAAAGGAGATGCTGCCCAGCCAAACAAACCTCTCCTTCCTACCCACAGGGCTGGGCTGCAATATTTCTCTTAAAGAAGTGATGTCTATCAGGAAAAGGGAGCTAATGAATCATGGCTGTGCAATAATGTGCTGATGTAAATAAAAAGCCTGACATAAGAAGTGGACACAGAGAAATAGTCACAGGCTTTGCTCATTTCCATGAGGATGAGCTGGAAACCTGTGAGAATTAAAGGCCACTGCAATCCCTGTGGCCAGGGAGTGCAGGACAGCCCAGCTCAGCAGCAGAGCCTTGGGTTGGGGAGGTTGGGAGGTCCAGGATCCCTCTTGGGCTGTCCAGCAGCTGCCACAGAACGCTGTGGTTCACTCTGAACCCAGGCTCCCAGGTAATCATGTCTTCATTCTGGAAGAGATGTGACAATATTTGTGTCTGTAGCCTCCCCATTTGTATTTCTGAGGGCTCCTCACTGTGGAATCGACTCTCCCATGGCAAATTCTCACCCCAACAAAAAGTCAAGAGTCTGGGAATAAAGAGCCTCCAGGAATATCTCCTGTTTGGGGTCAGGGGATTTCCCCATGAGGGATATGCAGCAGATCTTGCTACCTCAGCTTTGGACAGAGCCTGGATAAGACATGGAAAGCTGGTGCTTTGAGTGGAGGTCAGAAGATTGCTGCCAGAGGGAAGGTAAGGCTCTCTCTGGAAAGGAGGACAGTAAATGGTCATAAACTGCAGTTCCAAGACCTTGATTAGCATTTACTGATTTTGACCTGGGGATAAACAGCATAGAAATGCTAACAAGACTGTGGAGGATGCAAATTTGTGAGATATCTTCAAACATGTGAAGACCAGAGCATCTTGGAAAACAAACTGAATGGGCTGGAATAAAAAGAACAGGGTTCAGGTGTGGGAAAAGGAAGGAAAGTACTGAAAGTAGAACTACATACAGTAACAATGCTGTGGCTGGATTTGGATGTAGTAATTCGTGATTCACTGTGCAGAAATGTGTGAGGGAATCCCAGCTGGACAGACAGCTGGACAGACAGCAGGCACAGAAAGGCTGTTCCACATGTGGCCATGCAAACCAGACTGGAGTCATGGCAGAACCACCCAGTTTGCATCTCCTTTGCAGGGGTGGAAGTTTGTTACACACATCAGGGATTTTAATTTCTCCCACGTGTCAGTAGAAATCCTGAGGGGAATGAACTACTGTCACATGGGCTGGATGCTTTGTTCACTGGAAACAGGGCTAAAAAAAAAAGAGATTCAGCTTTTGTGCCATCTCAGACAACGTTTTGGAGGGTGCTGATTGCACATTTCAGTGTGTTGTTCCAAGAGGGTGGGATCCTCTGAGGACTGGCCTTTGTGGCTCCATCCAAAATGTGTGCTGGGCAAGCAGGACAGATCCAGCCCTGAATGAAGGAAGTTTATCTGCATGTGAGGATTTTAATACCATGTTCCCAGCAGAGGCTTTGTGGGGCTTACCTTGGCTTCATGCTGAGCTACAACAACACGACCGACGACTTCCACCGTGGAATTTGGTGTATTCACTCCCTCTTCAGGCACCCAGTTTGCCAGGAACAGAAAACCAACAGAGAGGCAAAGCTCAGGATTGTCTGGGTTGTATGCTGTGAATTGTGGAGGCAAGAATTTAGGGAAGACATGTCCCTTCCCTGTGTTTCCTGCTGGTGCCTCTCTCCTGGTTGTGGAGCTGGACAAACCCCCTGCAGAGCTGGAGGCAGACAGGAATAGTGCTGCAAAATCCCCCCAGCTCAGCTCTGGCTGAAGCATTAGTGGTTTAAAGCACAAATTTATCAGAGCATGCAGATTTGTGAGATGATGTAAGCAAATCCAAAGGGATCCTGTGCTGTCCCTGGGACACACAGCTGTGGCTGTTAGGAGCAAAATCCCTTATGTTTGGCTCAGTGGGCTGCTGGAGAAGATGTTTTGGTAACAATCTGAAACATTAAACACTAAAGCCAACTCATTCTGGTTTATGGTGGCAAAAACCCAGTCCAGGGCACGTTGCAAATGGTGAGAGCCAGGGCCATTAATCCTTGGCACACCCCCTAAAACTTATCCCAGGGAGAAAAAGCCAGGAGACCAAGAAGAACCTGGAAATTGCTGCTGTTCAGAACTGGCTGTGTGTCATTTCTCCCGTGTCTGCTAACGCTGGGATCTTCCACATCAATTGCTTCTGCAGATCACACCCCAAACAAGCCTGGCCCCCTTCCATGCCGCTCTCATTTGCATTCCCTGGAACACCAGCTCTAACAATTACATCTTTTATATTTGCATGCACCTTCTGAATGCTTTTGAGCTGATTGTAAAGGTCAGGCTGAGTGGTGAAGTGCAGGGAATTTAAATAGATCAGTCTACCTCAAATGCTTGAAGAAGAAGAAGTCACTCTGGGCTAGATTCTGTCCTGATACACAGCTAAGTGTCCTGGCCCTGAATACTGCAGCGGTCCAGAAATTAAATAAAGCTGATTTTACAGTCCTGTCTTGTCCTCCCCACGCTGTAATTTCAGAAGCACACAGTCTCAGCCACTGTGTTTTGTAGACACCAGGTGATGCAGGCAGGAGATAAGGATCATGCAGCCACACCAGATTTTGGATGCTTATGTCTCTTCCTTAACTCATGGATCTGCAAAATCAGGATGGAAAACTTGCAAAGACTGAAATACCTGCTCCTTTTATCTCTGCTCTCAAGGTAAAATGTAGATCTAGAACTGTTCAGAGTGAATCTAGCTCAATTTTTTTTTTTCTGCTACTAAAATGGTTTCAGCATTACAAGATTTTAGCAGGGACAGCATTACTTTCATGCTCCCCAGTACAGCTTTATGCTCCAGAGTGTCTGCTTCCAAAGATTCCTGTCCATGCAATGTCAACCAAGTCACCACCAGCTCAGCTGGCATGTGGAAATTGTCAGTGGCAGCACTTCCATGCCCTGAAGCTACTCCCTTCCTGCTGCCCTGTATCCCATTATCTCTGTGCAGACTTTCCTTGTGTTTACCTGCCACGTTCCTGCCCTGCAGGCCACTTCTTCAGCAACTCTCCCCAACAGTGCAGCCTTCAGGTGCAACCTCAGTGCCTCTGGTAATTATGTTTGAAGGTTAATGTTTCATAAAAATATCAAAGCTTTTCTGCCCCTGATTTTGGAAGAAGCCAGGGATTTTTTTTCTCATTTGTTGTGGTCTAACAGTTACATGCTTGGCAGCTGCATGCTTGTTTTTTATCCAGGGTTTAATCTACCTGATAGAACTTTATTAAAATATGAAGTGTGGGTGTGGTAATCTTTTGGAAGGTGAGGGGCTCTGAAATGGCTTTTTTTCTCCCTGAAAATTCCCCTGAGTGCTAAGGCAATATTTGGAGCTGTGTCATCAGGCTGTATTTGGCCAAAGATTTAATGAAAGGCCAGAAATGAGGTGCTTGTGCTAGTGACTGAATGGCAAACCCCAAAATATTTATCTTCTGGCTTTGCTATATGACATATGCAAATATGACATAGCAAATATGAAATAAAAGCTGTTCTGGCTGTAAAGTGAATAGTTTTTCTTAGAAATTTGCATCTCTTGCTGGTTTTGTTTTTGCTACACAGCCTGGTGGGAGGTGGGGGGGAACCCCACTTTCCATAAAAATAAAATTCCTGCACTATAAAAATACTTTCTGCTGACAAGAATCTCCAAATCCACCAGCAGCACTGCCCAAAAGGGAGGTGGGCACAGATGGAGGGAGGGTTACTTCAAAGCAGAGGGTTCTCAGACCTCCCTTGGCATTGCATTGGTGCTAACAAGGGGTGAGATTTCGAGGGGTTTGATGATAAAATTCCTGTTGAATTCATATGGAAGAGAAGCAACCACGTTTTCTTCACCTTGCCCCCACTTCCCAGGCTGGCAGTGGTGTTTGCTAGAGCCCCCATGCATTGGCCACTTCCCTTTCTCCTGCAGTGCTTTACTCAGTGCAGTGCACAAGTTGTTGCTGCACATAAAACTGGTTTGATCTGGGATGAGCTGAAAGATTAAATGGCTGCTACAAAATGCCGTGAAATTCTGGTTTTACAAGTTGGATTTTGCGTGGGAGAAGGGAAGATGGCTGCATTTTCTTTTTTTTTTTTTTTCATGTTGTTTGTGTATCCTTTCCAAGCCTTAATTGATGAATGTGATATAGTTTGATAGCTAAACATATCAAACCAGTTTTGTGGTGAAAATATTATTAAAATGAAAACAAATATGGGCCTCTCTACGTAGGTGAGAGAGAACACACAAGGAAATGCTTGAAGTGAATAGGTTTGGAATCTTTTCAGACTGGAAAAAACCCCACAGCTTTGCTTACATGCAGCAGACATTGGTTAAAATATATTTCAGCTTTTGCATATGTTTTTGAGTATTTAGCTAAAAATGAGGCACTGCATCTAATTAAAATCTCAAAACTCTCAGACAAATGCTACAGGCTCAACACTTTGAAATGTAAATAGAACCACAATAAAGATCCTGATACGGGGGTGATAAAGAGGTAAAAATGTGACACACCTTCTGAAAAGAGCACCTGGGGCAGGTTGGAAGGACCAGAGCAGTGATGAGAAATAGAATAAAGAGCTCTAATATTTTACACAGGACTTGAGCCTAAGTCTAATGCAGAACCTGCTCCCCAGAGTCACAAAGAGGCATTTCTGTGCCACCCCGAAGCATCCTGCACGACAGGGACACTGAAGGGGTTTTGTGCTGGGTGGAGGGACAGCATTTGCCTGAGCCTCACTCGTCATAAATTTGTGCCTTAGAGCCTGAGAGTTTCTGATGTGTGTTTGGGCATTAATTAGGTCAGACATGAACTATTTAATTATTGGCCGACCAACAGAGCTGGAGCTTGCTTTTAATGACAGGAACCTCGAGAAATTCAAATTGCAACTTCATTTAGAGAGCCAAACTTGGGCAAGAAAACCATTCCTTAAAAGCATCCCCAATTCTGAAAGTTATTTGCAAGAGTTATATCAGCAAGCAGTGTCTCATCAGAGAAATAGGAGAAATGGCTAAAAGGCAGGACCAGGAGCTAGAAAAGAGAAGTTTTACACCCGAATCCCTCCCAAAATCACTGCAGAGAGAGGCGTGGTCGCGGTGCTAAGCCCAGCCAGCTGTTTGTTTGGATAGACGGTGAGTGAAATGCTCAAAATTCACGAAGTTTACGAAGTTTATTCGCGCAGTTTCTGAAGGCACAGCCCACAAGGGAAGCGCCCCTGTGGCCGGGAGCAGCCCAAGCTGGAAGGGGCAGTGCCCATGCGGAGGCATCCAGCGCTCCCTAAAAACTCAGCGTGCTCCCAGAGCAGGGCAGGGGAATGGTTTGGGAAGCTCCTGGTGACCACAGGGTGGAGCTGAAGCCCTTTCAGCTGGTTCCTAGCTCGGTGCTGATGGAGGAAAGCGGCTCGGGGTGCTGGCAGCCCCTTGGAGCGCTCCTTATCCCGGTGACCTCGTTCCGCTCCAGGGGAGCTCCGGGAATGCGCTCCGGGGCTGGGGCCGCTCCAACAGCGAGCGCTTGTTTGGATCTCCGTGTCGGACACAGACAGGACTTGTGATGAATCTGTAGCACAATCAGCCGTGTGAAATCATCCTTGTCTCCGAGTGCCTCTAATAAAGGCTCTGACCTGAATAAGCGAAGGGGAAACACAGCTGAGAGGAACTTGGCGGGGTGAAGAATGTGTGTGTTAAACAATAAGTTCTCTTTGTTTCTCAATTCGGCTTTTCCGCTCGAAATGATTTGGAGTGACAGCGCCGGATCCATAAAGGACGAGCTGGGAGCTTGGATCTGGGCGGGCGTAGGGAAAATAGGGCTTGTTTTGAAAACAAATTCCAAGCAGATGGGCAGGGCAGCGGGAGGGCGAGCGCTGTTGTTCGGATCACTCCGAGCTCATTATTTGTTTTCTCCCGTCCTGCTCACTCGGGCTCCAGTTCCCTGTTTTCCACCTGCAACCAGACTCCCCTTATCTCGCTGATTCCTGCCCTCGACTGCCCTTTTCCCACAGCTGGCTCGGAGCACAGCCTGATCTCCTGGCGGCTGGCCACGAGTTGGGGACATTTAGGAGCCTTCTGCCCTGCCCTGGAACCCTCCAGGTGTCCCGATGCCCAGCCGAGGTGGCACCAGGGCTGTTTCATGCCCCTCCTTGGGCAGCAGCTTCCCGAAGTGTTTATCCCGCTCAGGAGCTCCGGTTCGTGATCCCTGCTGGATTTGGCTACGTTGGATGAACAGCTCCATGCCTACAGCCAAAACCATCTCCTGGGGGTAGAGCAGAATCCAGCTGGGATGGCAGCTCCAAGCTCTATCCCTGTGAGGGTCAGCTGTGCCAGCAAAAGCTGGAGGTGTGGATGTACCGCTGGTGGCCAGCTGTGCCTTGTTACCTCGATTTTGTTGAGGCCATGAAAAGACACATTGCCAGCAGCTGTGACCGAGGAAGTCATTCCCACAGCAAGCAGCTGTGACCGCTGAAAGGCCTTCTCCTCCTCTTGTTACTGCTCTGCTGGAGGCTGCAGCCCCTTCATGTGCCCTGCCCAGGTCCAGGTGAGGTTTAAAGTGCTGATCCAAGTGGTTACAGCTCGCTCATCCAGCTTTGTTCCAAGTGTGAGAGCGCTCACAGACTTCTGGGGGTGCTGATGGACACCTGTGAAGCAGAACCTCTTGGGCCAGCTCAGCCAGAAGTGCTGGATGAGGATGTCTGTCTTTGGCCTCGGGAGGCTGGGCAGCTCCAGCTAATCCAGCAGAAAAGCATTTCCTGTTGGCCACATCCTAAAATGAGCTGACACAGCTCTGCAGGTACAGGTACAGCTGTGGACATATCCCTTGTTTTCACTTTTGAAATACTTCTGGACATTTTCAAGATGTGTGAAGTTTTCCTGCCAGTCAGTGTCTCCCTGTCAGAGCCCATTTCCAGTCCCACCTCCCCTCTCCTCCTCACTTCCTCTGTGTAAACCCTTGTCAAAATCAGTGTTCCCACTCCTGACGGCTTCTGGCTCCAGCTGGCACCACTCCTGAACACGTTAAAACAGAGAGACATCCCTGGTTTTGGTCCCTATTTCCCCTGTACTTTTTGTGCTCTACCCAGGGTGGCTGCTGATATTATTAGTGTAGACCAACATAATGTATAATTAGGCCATGGATCAAATGCAAGTGTAATACAGCTTATGGTGGAGGAATCTTCCAGTACCATAAAAATGCTCAGATGTGAGGGTGGTGATGTGATTGTAATCTTTGCATCTATTCCCTGACCCAGGAGATGATGAAAAGGGATAATTATTACACTCATGAATAATTTAGGAAGCTAAGCAACAGCACCTGGAAATTAGGTGTCAATTTTGCAGGATTTCCACGGAATGAATAAGGACAAAAAATAGGTCAGGCACAGTTATGCTTTTGTCATTTTGAGGAGGGGAAGGAAATATTTTTAGCAGGAAGAAAATGCTTTCTCTCCTGGCTCTGCAGCACAAGTAGGTGCCCGTAACTGATGAGGTTTCTCACACAGGATTGCTCCAGGCCTGACAGGTCGCTGATGATCTCCCCAAGCACTCACAGGAGTTGGTCTGCCTGCTCCTGTGCTGGCAGCCTCTCTGTGAGGATTTCAAGATTTCTTCATTTCCTCCTTTTGGCTCAGAGTTTATAGTTCCACAGGGCTGTGTTCTGCCGTGGATTGGTGTCATTTCTGAGTCATTCTCCCAAGCCAGTGTCTTAGAAAGCTATTTCTTAAAGTTTATTTCCCTGAAAAAAATATGAGGGCAATATTCACATACTCCTCTGTGTGAGACAAGGAGGCTGTGCTTGGGCTGATGCACAGTTGTAAAGGATGGGAGAGACACAGCTCTGAAAAGGGCTGGGGTGCTATGCTCTGTGCTGCCCATCCTGCTGCAGCTTTTATTAACTCTGAAATAGTCCTCTCTTTTGGTTTTTAATTCCCCATCTCCCTTCAGGCTGGCAGTGTGGATGGTGAGTATTTAAAATTGCTTTCAATATTATTTATATAGTTTATGTCTAAGAGTATTATTTAAAATGAGAAGCTGAATTGTGGCATTGGGTGATCATGTTAAAAAGGAAAACCTCAATTTGTAAAAATATATTATAATTCTAGCTAAGGAAAGACCATTTTTCAAATTAAATACACATAAATCACACCACTCAATTATTTCCCAGTATACAGCAGCACAATATGGATACAGCAGCCAATTAATTGCTCTGCCTTATGTGTTATTTTTTTTTTTTCCTGGCTAGCTTAAGGACCTCTGCAACTCTTCCTTTAGTGCTTTGTGGCCAGTGGGGCTGTGGTGGTCAAACCATGTCTTACCAAACCACTTATTTCCAAAACAGAAGCCACACACCTTCCCCACTGTGCATTCATCTCTCCACTAGCAGCACATCCATCTCTGGAAAAGTACTTGGGAGCATCTCACAGGACACAGCAGACATCTTCTGATCAGCTGGATTTTTTTTTATTTATGTAATGTATTTCATTATTATTTTATTTATTACGTATTTATTTAATTATTTTATTTCTTTTAATGTATTTTATTTTGCACCTCAGCTGTTGACAAGTCACTTTTCTTTTTTCCATCCCACAACACCTCAGCAATGTGAAGCTTGTATGGTTTTAGGTGCAGTATTTCTCCATTATTTTAGGTGAATATTTCTCCAAGTGCAGCTGGTGGTGGGATTGACATAAATTTTTATTCTTTATGTACAAAAGGGTGGCACAGTGACTGTAACTGGAGAGCTCAAATGCAAATAAGTGTGGAGACACAGCAGGCTTAGAAGGTAGGCTAGGTCCTATCATCTTTCCTTTCTAGGCCAGGGGACAGTTTTCCTGGGGTAGAAGAGCACATCATAGAGGGTTTTGGCATCACCAAAACCAGTGCAATCCATAACTGCATCAGGAGAAACTTTCCCCAGCACTGATTAGCTTGGGTCACTTTATATGTCATGTTTGTGTTCATTGTATCACCTTGTGTTTCATACAGATATATATAAGTCATATTTCTAAAAAAACCCATTTTTTCCTGCAGCTTTGGGATTTTAATGGGGAATTATAAGGTGTTAGAAGCTGCTGCTATGTTCTTTTGCAGCCTCAGTTCTGAGCAGCAGGAAGTGTTCTACATCATAGAAACCTCAGTTTTACATAAAGCTGGTGGGCAGGATTCCTGCTGGATGGGTCCCAGCACATGTGTGTTTACAACTATAGAGATTTTTATTTTTTTTTTTAAACATACTGTTATTTCAGTGCTTTTGTATAAATTTTATGATTCTGAGATGCCTTTTTTAAAGTTTCTAAGAAACTGAGTTGTGAGTTTTACAGCTTCTCTGTCGAGAAGGATGTAGCAGATTACTCTATCCAGAAATATCAGTATTCCCAGCTGTGTTTATATGTATGTATGTGAGTATGGCCCTCTGGAGTAACACCCAGTGCTGGCTGGTTTTATTGCAGTGAAACTATGAACATTATTTATATGTTTTATTACAGGAGCCAAACCATTCACTGGGCAATATCGATATTTTCTTAATAAAGTCTCATTTTACTGTTTGTTCAACCTCACTCCTTAGGTTAACTTTCAGTGCCAGCAGTGTTTACATATTACATAAATACACTGGTACCTGTAATAATGTGGTGTTTTGCTTCCTGAATTCATTATAGGCTCTTAAGCACTTAATCAAATTCCTTTGGATTATCCCGTGCCTCCTCTTCTGCAGGCAGGTTTGTACACCAATTTGATCATCTTTATCTGGGGAGTGCTTTTAACCTGAGCACATGTGGGACTGTTTGTTCTGCTCTTACAAATCCTGGAGAGTTGCATTTGCTCTTGGGAGCATGGCTTGCCACATGCTTACATTTCAAAGAGTTATTAGGGTTTCTTTTGTTTTAAAGTAGACCCCCAGTAATATTTTATCCTCTTGATGCAATTATTATTATCTTGATGCATTGCACCGCAGTAGCTGCATTTCAGATTTCAGTTCATTCCTGTTTATTTCTTTACATAGTTATAAAGCTTTCTTTTTATTTACTCTTCAATTTGTAAACACTGCAGGATACCCAGGGAAAAAAACGCTTTTTATTATAAATAGAACATGTTCTGAATGTATTTTTTTGATGTTAAATTCCTTTCCAATTTGGAGTGCAGTGCATTACTGCTCATTGCTGCCTGTTGGCCTGACACTGAACCCCTTGTACTGCTCCTTTTCCATGTGTGACCATTTTTTTGTGACTTCCATTGTGAAGAAAATCTTTCCCCTCTGTTTAGCTACCCTTACATTCTGCCTGCATGCACTGATATGTGTTTTTAACCAGATACACTGTCTTGGTTCTCATTAGATATTTCTGATTGTCCAGCTTGCCACAGCAGCAGCAGTTTCTCCTGATGTCTGTCCATGGCAGGATCAGAGCCAACAGGAAATGTGACATTGTATGTGGTACTTTGAACATTCCTGATAACTTTAACCTGTTTATTAAGAAAGGCGAAAAAGTGAATACTTGTAAGATATGAATGTGTAAGGAACATGAATGTATGTGTTTAAATTTGCACAATACCTTGTATAACTGAGAAAAGTGGATGAGAAAATTATCCATTTTAAAGTCTCATTACTTTCAGATAAGGCATTTTATCAAATTCTCTGTCCTGTGATATTTTTGAGGTGTCAGACTTCCCTCTGTCATGTAAAGGGCATGCAGCTGGCAGTTTAGACATCTTCAATTGAGGTGGTGACTGCTGGCAGTACCTCAGGTTAGATAAACAAACATGCTTTGTTCATGTGGTTTAAAATGTGAAAAATCCAGCAAATAATTAAGGAAAATTGTTGACTTCACATTAGTGAACTGATAATTTCTCTGTAGAAACAGAGACTTTTTTGGGTTATGCAGCTTTTTATCTGTAATTATTTTTATCTCCTGTAAGCAACGGGTCCAGATTAGCATTCATGGCAAATACAGAACCAGCCAAGCAAACATCCTTTTCTGCAACTCAAAAATTCCATTTTTTTTTTTCTTGAGCACCTCTAAGTGTTTTTTCCTCTTGAGCACATCCTCTAAGGATATTTGTAATTGCAGCTGCATAGCAGAGTTAGAAAAGGGCTAATACCATACAGCTGGGTCAAAGACCTTGTATTACCATGCAGGTTTAAGGTCACCTGGAGGCCTAATCTTACTGTGTTGTGATTCTGTGCTTCCTTCTTTGTTGCTTTGTTTCATCTATCTTTTGTTTAAAACGTTTTTTATTTTTTAAAAAGAGTATGCAATTAAGAAATCCTTGTGCTTCTAAGAGAGATTGCTGCTGTCAGAAGCCAGAAGACCCCACACCCATGATGATTTTGGGTCATGGATGAAAATCCAGGGAGCACCACTTTCAGATCAGGTTTAGAGTTGCTTTGATGTTTTTTCTGTTTTTATAGATTCCAGCTATGTGAATAAGAACTTTGTGAAGCTTTTATTTGGATTTAAAAATACAGGAGAAATGAGATGAAGAAACTTCTTCCTATTATTCATGGTTGTACTTTTCTTTATAATAAGCATTGAAATCTGGATTAAAAAACTCTCAGGAGTGACCCACATAACATAAAATCTACTCTGCCCTTCCCTCTAAGTTTAAACACAGTGTAGTCCCAGTTGTGTGGATTCTTCAAGAACTGAGTGGATCCTTGGAAATCCTTAGCAGTCTGTGAAACCTGAGCCAGATGAAGCATAGTAACCCACATGAGGGCTCAGAGTCTGGAAGAGAAAACCAGCATCAAATTCCTTCCAAATTTGACCTGTTAACAAACAGATTAGGAAAGGGCAAGACATTGGTTGTGAGCTTCTGTGGCAAAATTGCAAGGAGTTTGTCTTTCCTGTTGGATGAGTTGAGAATACTCAGATTCCTCTTTCCTGACCATTTTGTGAAAATGTCAGAAAATTTTATAACCTCACAAAACAAAAGCTGCAAAAGCCACCAAAGTCATGTACTACCCCCTTTCTTTCTGGTAACACTGGACTGAGAAGCCAGGGGTTGCCAGGTGTTTTTGCATGGTTTTGGCAGTGCAATGGCCACATCCATCCTGTAGCTGGGTGATTGCTCAGCCCAGCACAGGCCTGGGCCTGTTTGGGAGCCCAGCTCCGCCTCCAGAGCTCGGTGTTTACTCCTCGGGAATAAAGCCGTGATGGAGCTCTGGTTACACACCAGCACAGCATTTCAGTGCAGGCCTGGGCTGTTCCTCTGGCAGCCCTAAGCACAGCCATGCTGCTGCCCAGGCCATGGCAGACATCCCAGCCGCGATTGTTTTCACTTCCAGTGCAAAGATGCCAGTGGAGTTTGGCAGTGGTGATCCTACCCTGAGACCTTTGAGTACCACAGGATAAAGCCAAGCAGTTTTAAAGCTGTTTGGCTGCAGAAGGATTTCCCAGGTGTCAGGGGAGCTGTGGAAAGGGTACAGCTGTGTAGAAAGCTGGGAATTATCCTAATTTCTCTGAGACAGGAAAGGGCATAGAGGGAAAAGGGCATGGCTAGAGCGCTGCTGCATTCTGCAGATGCCCTGGGGACACTGCAGATAAAACAACTTTAATTTGCTCCTTAGATCCCATCTGCTGTCTGGGACATGAGGAATCAGGTAATCATTGAAAGAGGCCTGTCTGTTGTGTGGGGATAGATGGGACAACAAGACAGGGCTGAGTTGTGGGTGTCTAGACAAGCCCGCTGAGCTGCCACTGGACTTGGTGTCTCAGATTTTGCTCAGCAGTGAGGATCTGCAATGCCAAAGGATTTAGAAGAGGTAAAATCCTCCTTAATGTCCAGTCTGTTCCTCTGAATAGAAAGGAGAATGACACTGAAGGGACATCTTGATGGGTTGCCCAGTGAAATGTAGCTGCATCATATTGGGGACACTCTAAATCTGATAATGTCTTTGAAAAGCTCAGAAACTATCAACATTTATAGAATTGGAAAATTAATTGGGTTAACACAATGATGTATGATCTGTGAGACTGTTTTGTTGCTTGGAGTTCAAGTACTATTTGTATTTATTTTCTAGCAAACATTATACATTGTCATGGATAATTCTTCCATTTGAGTGTTTCCAATGTGTCTGCCTCCCTTATTTGTACCATGAAATTCCTAGCTGAAAATGAAAATTATTTTAAAAAATGGTGGTGGCTTAGAGAGTGACCTGGAAATGGAGTTGGGTATGTCCACATGTCTTCCAGAAGTGCCACAATACAGATCATCAACTGCTATTTAGGTACATCTAATGTATAATTAGCCAAGTGCCTTGTTCCAAATGAAACAGATTAGATTAAACCACCTTCACTGACTATCTTGTTTTACTGTGTTGAATAATACAAACGTTACAATTATCACTAGCAATTTTCTTATGGAAATCCTTTAGTGCAAAGGGTATTAATCAGAATAATTGTATTAAAGACAACTTAATAAGAAAATTATTTGAGTAATTTCCAAAAGAGTTAATGGGAAGGAAGATTTATTTGAATTAAGATTCCATAGATTTTGTCTTCCTAAAAATTATGCTGTTTTCCCTGTCCCACTTGGAGGACCTTTTTTTCAGACAGCCTTCTGCTCTAATGTGCACATTTTGTCCCTTGATTAAAGATGCTTCATGTCCTGATCACTCCTGATACCATTCTCAATGTATGCGTGGAAGATTCTGTATTTTTCTTTCCCATAGGGTTGTATAGAAATGGGCAGTCAATTAAAAATGTACATGCACTTAGTTGTATGTATGCATAAAATCCACAAGCTTAGAGTATATTTCTTTATTATGTTTGGTGAAAGAGGAAGTCACACACCTCTGTTTTGCTTAGAATGCTTTTCACTGAAGTCATTCCTCTCTTATTAAAGCCTGTATTTCCAAACTCTTGACCCAAGTAAAAAAGCATGAGCTGTTTGTCACAGTTACCAGTCTCACTGAGATGCTTGAGATCTGGGAATAAAAGACCTGAACACAGCTGTGCTGAAAACAGCACAGTGGCTTTTTCAAAGGGCTTCACCTGCAAAATAAGTGTTCTCATGACCTTGGAGATCCAGCTGCTATTTACTGAGTTCAACTCAAGGTTTCTTATGTGCTCTTAAAAGGTTTTAGTAATACAGGGTTCTGATCCTCAGTTTTTGTTCCTCTTATTGTGCTGTATTAAAAGAGAAGCTCTGGAGAACAGGATGCCCTGGGAGGGGGAGGTTGTGACCTCCAAGATGACAATCGATGGCACCTGACAGCCAGCTGAGGCCTCAAATCCCTTGGGTGACTTGTCACCAGTGAGGCTCCAACCTCAGATTTCCTACCCAGGGCCTCTCCAGTCAAAATGTTGCTCACCTCATTTAATCTGCCATGTTGCTGATGTGGGTAAAGCAAAAGGAGTTTATTTATATGCTTGGAGGTTGGTTTTTTCCTAGTTTGAAGACCATAGCTTTCTTTCACAGGAGTCACTAAGGGGTTTTGAGAAGTAAGTTTTAAAATGCCTGTTGACATTTCAAGGATGAAATGTGCTACACTGATGCTGAGTTTCTGCTCAGCATAAAACTCTGTGTTAATACCTTGTGACCTGTGTAGTGTAGTAAATCTGCCACCTAGAGAAACCATTCCATTGCTGCTCCTGTCGGTGAGCTCAGTGGGGAGGGTGACACCGAATGACGCTCGGTGTTTCCCAAGTGAGAGAACCTGATGGAACACGCTGGGAGCCGGCGTCAGGGAGAGCATTAGGCAATGAGATGTGACAGTGGCTGTAATGCCAGGATATCCCTGTGCAGGCACAGGGAGTTGCTGGGCACTGGGCTGACAGCCCGACCTGACAAATGGTCTGTTTCCTGACAGTTTTTCTCTGCATACATAAAAAAGCTTCACTGTAAACAGGCAAGAGCAGAGCTTTCTGAAAAACTCTCACAAATTTTAATGTCAATGATTTTTTTTTTCCCAATCTTCTCTTGCTCTTCAGTAAATTCCAGGGTTGATTTTTTTTTTCTTTTGATCAATCAGAAGAGACAAGGGAGCAAAATTAATAATTAAAAAAACCTGTGAAAAGTACCTTGGCATTGTAAGTGGAGGGGAAAGATGATTGCAAGCTGTCTCCTGATTCTAAGACTCCCCCTAAAAAATAAAAAAAAAAATCTTTATTTGCAAACTCAGGATACGTGGAAGCTCTGCAGATGTTGTAAAGAACAGTGAAGAAAACAGCAGTACTGCTCAGCAGGATTCTTTTGCACCTTTTAATTGCCTGACATAACGTGGCTAGCAGACACTGCTGCTCCGGGAAGCATCTCTTCCACATCCATAGTTTCTTCCCTCTTTGCATGACTGTGTGTGGGAGGGGGGATTAGTGCATGGCCATATGGGAGGGAGCTCACACAGAACAGTTTCTTACTGAGCCCTGCTGCAGGAGCTGTGGAGAGCAAAGGGAGCAGGAAATGATGGAGGAGGGGGCAGGGCTCCAGTGGCACTTAATGGAAGGGATGCAGAAATTCCCTAAGGAACTGAGGGACTGAGGACATGGAGGCTGTGACCCCTCCATATGCCTCACAGACTCCTACTGGAGAGGCAGCTTTAGCAGTGTGAAGTCCAGAATGGGTTTTTTCCCTACTTCATGGGATTTTCCACTGGACATGAAGGAGAAGTATGTGTATTACTTAAGAGGAAGCTGAAATGAAGGTTGGCTGATTGATAGTTCTTGTGTAAATCAGTAGGCTGGATCATAGCTTTATGTTCATAATAAAGTGAGGAATCAGCTACTTTCAACAACATCAATCCTTCTTCCTGGGTGCCAAGTACCTGGAAACTCCAAATGTGAAGGGTTGGGGAGGGGGTGGGTTGTGTTGGAGCAAGCCAGGACTTTATACTTTCCTTGTTTCATTTATCCAGGATCAAATCCTCTTCCACATTTCTGAGGCAGCTGCAGACTTACTGACCTTGCATTCAGTCAGTGACCCATCAGTACTGCTTGGTTTAAGAGAGCTGTCCTTAAATCAGCATTCATCCTTCTGGCCAAAACTTCCCCATGGAAAAACCCCAATGCACAAATGAGCCCCAGCTTTTCATCTATAGAAGGAAATCTCAGTGACAGAATTCTTCAGATTGTCTCAGATCAACAAAAGAGTGAGGTCCCACTGAAATCTGACATATCCTCTGGGATATGTGGGAGTCAAGGACAGTTTTCCCCAGGCAGGCAGCTTTTCCAGCCAGCTCCCTGGCTGCATGGTCTTTCTCTGAGACACTACATGGGAACTATGCAGAAGAGATGACATGGTCGTCTGCCAGTTAATTTTTCCTGGCACATTTCCATGGGCCTGAAGAGCAGAAAACATGTGAAGAAGTAGGAGGGAAGATCTAGCCCTGTGTATTTTCCTGAAAAGGTAGCTCTGTTCCACACAGTGGCTAGTGGTTCTCTCCCTTTATATTTTTTCCTAATAAAAAGAGAAGCATGAAGCTACTTAATTATTTTCCTAAAGATGTTTTCTGAGCTATTATGCATATTCTGTTATTGCTTTGAATGTGTTGCCTGTTTTATCGCACAGTGGCATTTATATTCCCTTTATTCTCATGGGTCAGTAGACCAGCTAGAAAGTCAAATTGCCCTCATTCTGTTCTGCTTATGAAAGATAAGAGTGGAAACTGGGTGATATCTTCTCAGTGTTCTTCTGTAAGCATCCATCCAACCTGCTGCCTTTCCTCATGGCTCATTGTGCAGCAATTGGTTTAAATTCCTGTCTTCACTTACTTAATGGAAAGAAACCAGCAGAAGAGATTTATTAAATTGAAAGGGAAAAGTCTTGAGAGATGTTTTCTACCTGTAGGGATCCAAACATAAGCACTTAACTCAAATGGGATTAGAGGATACAAGGGAGAAACAGAAGAGCTTTTTTCTAAACTCCTAACTTAATGTTCTTTTTCCAAATATGCAGTGACATAAATTTCACATATGCACATGCCTATTCCCTCTGCCTTCAAGCAAAATTGATGCAGTCTGACTTTTTAATAATCTGTTATATATAACTGCTTATAAAAAACCCCAAACACTAGAACCAAGGCATAATGAACCTGAATTTTATGTAAAATAGATAAAGGAGATAAATGTCTCTAGTGAGTGATCAGTTTATGCTGTGAAGCATCACCAACAGTAAGGCTTCCACTGTCAGCACATTGTTATTATACATGTATGTGTCTAACTATTAAAAAAGTCTTTCAAGTTCTTTGTTTCCTCTGCTGAAACCATTTGTTCTCTGGCAAAGAGTCCCAGAGCCAAAGTACATTGCATTAATATGCATCTAAAGAGAGTAGAAACTGTCACCACCTGCAGATGTGTGTACCTACAAGTGCATTGGCCTCCTGGTGTCACTGGAGGATGATGATGATAAAGGAAAGAAGAAATTTGTCTCTCATTCTCAGTAACATCAATAGAACAAAGCACTTAAACACATTATTTCTAGTTTCTCTTGTTTTACAGTCTTCTCTTGTAGTTCTTTTAAATTTTATTCATAATCCTTTTATTTTTTGATATGGATTTTGAGCCAGAAGGCAAAATGAAAAATAGTGTTTAATCTAAAGATCTATTGCTAAAAATATCATATTTTTCATGTTTTCCATATGTTCTGTTTAATTATATAGTACTTGTATCCGATTCAATTTTTATTGTCGTATGCCCATAATTAATAATTACCCATAAGCAAACTGCTTAATTTGAAATTCATCTTCTGAAATCTGCCCCCAGCACCAAGTCTACATTATATCATATTTCTCTTCTCTCCAGAAACCCCACCTGAGCTGCTGTTGATTGAGACAGAGGTTCCCAAATTCAGTTTGTTTGAACATTATGCAGAAGTCCAGAAGAATGGTCCTTGTGATGGACCATTGGAAAACTCTGATTTCTGACTCAAGTTCAGTATGAGCCTCTTCAATCTTATCTTCTCTACTGAAGACCAAGAGTATGTTGAGATACATCTAAAACACAAAGCCTCACAAAACAATGCAGCTTATTTACCCTTCTCCAGAGAGAACAAAATAATGAATTGGTCCAATTTCAGTTGCTGTTCATAATGTGCTGAAAAGTGTTCAGATTGTGTGTTGGCAAAAGCAATGTCATAAACTGTCATAAACTGCTCCAATCCTACATTATGTCAGAATAATTGGTGGGAAAGTATCTTCTCCTGCAGCTCTCAAAGGATAATTTATAACAAATGTCTAGTTTTTCAGGGTGAAATAATGCTCCTTTGAGTCCCAGGTAGGTGTTTTTTTCTGATATTACATGGCATACAGAAGTAGGTGGAGAGGACATTTTAAAGTGATTAACTTAGATTTTAGCAGTGTGGAATGTTTACTTCTAATGTATTTGTAGAAACTATTAATCACAAACTGTCAGAAACTCTCTTTACAAATCAGTATCATGGATTAGATTCCTTGTCCTCATGATGGATGGGTCCTCTCTTGAAAAGTAAAAGAAAACTCTGGAAACAGAGATCTCATCCTCTCACAGAGTCAACATGTGTCTTTTTTTAGGTTTGTAAGACTCAGATTTCAATATTTAAATAAATCTTTTAATCTTTCCAAGGATCTCAATGGGAAAGGATGGTATGCAAATGATAATTATCTCATACATGTCAGGTTTGGCCACAGACTCAATCAGACTGCAGTAAAACTTTAGGTGAACACCAGCTAAAGTACAGCCATTGTATTTTTGAAATTTGCTTGCTGGATGTACTTTGAAGCCTTTCCAGAGTATACAGGAAAAATCTCTTCAGAATTTCCGAAGTTCAGAAACCATCTCCAGCTGAGTCACATTTATAAACACTGGACCGTTTAGTCCAAGTGCTGCAGGTCAGATGATTTTTCTCAAGAAACAGGCCTTGCTTCTGTACACACTGACTTATTTACTTTAAAAATATATTTATTGCTGTGGGTTTTTTTCACCTATCAGAAGCTATTCTGATGAATGTTAAAGTGACTTTTGAGTATGAGAATTATAAGGATGTGAAAATGTCATTATTATCCTTTCTATTTAAAATTAAATTTTGAAAACTCTCCCCTTTCCCCATAGTGTTTGTATTGGTAAGAAAAGCCTTTCATGCCTTAAGACAGAATTTGGATCTAGAAATCTGGATTAATTTTATACATGGATTTCTCTGTTTGGGTAGAGAATACTGAAACCTTATGCAGGTGTTTTCTTAAATGTTGTCTTTTCCTTTGGAAGTAAATTGTCTAGAACAGTGTTTGCTAAGTCCTAACATTCAGCATTTTCTCAATATCCTAACTCTGTAACTGAACCCAATCATGCTGACAATACCCAAGATACACAGAAAAAGTGCAGTACTTGGAGTAGCTGAGGCATTACCTTTTTCTGTTTGTTTGAAAATGAGTGAGGATACTGTAACTCAGCTCTCTAACTTTCACTGAGGCAGGTATGGAGCAAAACATCATCCATCCACCTAAAAATAACAACATCCACCTAATTCCAGCTCCCAGCAAAGCCCTGGGCATGCAGCAGCATGGTACCAAAGGGATTACCAGCAGCTCAGACTTACAGACAAGATCCACAGACCACAGCAGATGATGGCTTGCTGCTCTGCTTAACCCAAAGGTATTCCCAAGACAATTGTGTAAGTTGTTCTGAAAATGCTGGCTGTAAAACAAGGTAGCTTGTCTATCTTAGTAATTTAAGCAATGGTGTTTATTAAATCTAAAGCTGAACTGCCTGACCCTCTGTATCCTTCACAGCAAAGCCCCCCAGTACATTAAAGGCAAGGCCTTTAGTGGAGCTGCACCTATTTATACCAGTAGAAATGATAGGCCTAGATTCTCAGACAAGGATTATTACCTGAGGATAAAAAAGCCATGGTAAATTTGCCTTGTTATGCATTATTTCTGAAAATACTTCACAGTGTTTTACAAACAGTACAAACAATTTTGGTTTCCCATCTTTGCAAGCAGTAACAATTATAAATGGTAGGGGACAGAAGCAGCAGAGTAAAGCAGCCAAAGGAGCAAGGACTGAGAAGCAGAGGTACCAAGTCCAGTTACTTCCTATGAAGCTCAAGGGAATGATTAGGTAATATCCGTAATTTCTTCTACATAGGAGAAAGCAACAGCCCAAGAAAATAAAGTTTGACAAAACTCCTAGAGAAGGGATGAAGCAGTTTTTTTAAATGACAGAATTGTCATTGCATCAAGCCTCTCCTGTAGCAAGATGCTCAGTGCATCTCTAATACCTTTCAAGGATTTCAAGGCTCCGAATAAACACTAAGAGATGGATTATGACTGACCATTCTATGGCTACAGAGGGTGATGGATGTAAAGTGCTCCCCTAATTAATGTGCCCACATGAGGATCAGCAGGCTGCAGTCTTGCCCAGAAGGCAGAAGCACAGGATCTGTGAAATTGCTCTTCTTTGGTTCTCCTCACACAGAAAAGAGAGCGAGCTGGGGCTCTGTCCTTCCTGCTCCTCCATGTTTGGACAAGGAGAGGTAAGTACAAAGCACATCTCAAAGGAACACAGCTATCAAGGCTTCCCACAGCGCAAATAAAGAATTCTAGGAAGTTTCCTTCTTTACAAAGCAAAATGCTTCCTGATCTCCCCATATAACATTACCTCTCAATGACAATTTGACTGATTAACTGAATGGTGGTTCAATCTGCTCCAAATTTATTACACTCCATAACAAAACTACTTGAATCTATAGGTGCAGCGTTTCCTGTTGTACAGTGAGATGTAAAGATTCCTGGAAACTTCAGCTGAGCATCTCACTAGTAACATTCCCAACCAGAGAAAGCAATTGAGAGCCAAAGGGTTTGTGGGTTTGGTTTTCCAGGTTTTTTCCAGCTGTTAAACATTGGCTCAAAAATGGAAAAGTACTTTTTTTCTTTCCCAGATAGTTGTTTAATCACTGCTTGAGGGTGAAAAGAAGTGCATAGGAGCAGATGGCAAGAACATAGGATTTAAGCAGGAGACAGATGTAACCATATTAGGGAGCCTGGAAGATAAATCTCTTGAAATCTTGTGACAGACATGATCATTACTTTGTTTACATAGATGAAATATAACTTGTTTCACTTAACAGTTGCTGTTAACCATATTTGGTATCTTTCCCCTTCAGATGGTCATTAAAACCTGTTGTAAATGATCATGTTTGTGCTACTTCCATACTGTGCATAAATCACGTAGGCATCCCAGCACCTCCATCCTTTTTGGAAAATGTGTAGATAGATATTTATACGACATAAAAAATGGTGCTTGCTTCCTTTTAAGCAGTTTACCAGTAGTGATGTGCTGTCTCTGGTGATGTACCAGGGAAGCAGAGAAAGAAGGACATCTGCATTCAGCCTCTGTGCTGCCAATCCAGGCTTTGCCTCTGGCTCCCTCCCCGGTGATTCCAGCAGCATCCCTGTTGCAAGCGCGGTTCTGGGTTCCCTACAGCTGCAGCGTGGGAAGGCAGCACAGCAAGGAACAGCATTCTCCTTCTGTGGAAAAATCCATAGGTTGTGTGAGAAACAGTGAGGAAATACCGTGTTATCTGTGTGCAGACACGTGGAAAAGCCTTTGATGACCTTGGGAAAATAATGTTTTGCAGATGTGAAGAGGAAGTCCTCTTAAAGCGGCTGTGTGTGTATATACTCACTTTACATGTAAATATATATATTTACATGTGTGCTTGGGAGAGTTCGGAAGCTGCTGCTTGGATACAGTCTTTTAAAAGTTGTGATTTTAAAAATAGTAAGAAAAACCCCAAGCTGGTTCAGACTGGTCTCGTGTTGTTCTAATTCCAACTCATCACTTCATTGTTGTCGGAAATGAGGAACCAGCAGATGTGTGAGCCCAAGGAGGTGTTCTAGCGTTAATCACAACACCTTTGGGAACAAATATTAGCACATCAGCTGAGCACAGCCAGTGAGAGGAGCTGTGAAACATCCATCTACTCTTCAGCATAGCATTCTTAGTAACATTTTTCTCTTCTGGCTCTAAAACTCTAAACACATAGGGTGTCTGGGTTTATTTTTACCAGATTTCTCTGGAACAGACATTTTTATCAATTTTTTTTTTTTTTTTTTTTTTTTTGCTTGGTTTCAAATTTAACTGAATGGAATGAAAATTTCATTTGGTTATGATTGAAGTAGGAAGCTCATCTTCCTTATTAAGGGGTAGAAACTAATATATGTGTATTATGTATTAAGCAAAAAGTATTCCTCCAAAAGGAAAGAGGAAGATGGTGGTAGTTACAGCAATGTTATATTTATCCCATTCTGACTCCTATTTTCCCCTGTAATGAAAGCAAGGAAATCACAGAGGATCACAGATCAAAAAGTAGGATTATGTAGGTGTAAATGTCATAGACTGTGCACCTTGCTAGAACCTGAATATTAATTGCATAATTAATATTAATGGCACTGCATTTATAAAAGACCTGTATAGGTAAGCACTCTAAGATCAGGAAATAACAGAATTAAGGTGGCAGATACCACAACTGTGCTGCAATTGTGAGAAAATGGTTACACAGTTTCAACAAAAAATTATGTAATTTTCTTTTCATAAGTTGACAAGTAAATTTAGCAACATTTTGCATTTCTTTAGTGTTTCTCACCCTGATGTACTTGTGTGAATTAAGTACAGTGAGACTCGTGGAATAACTTAGTCAAAGAGTAAGAATAGAAAACAACATTTACAGGTTATATAAATAAAATATTTTCTACTATATTCTCATTCCTTAGGTAACTATATACTTTAGCAGACATCCAGTTAGGACATCTTCTATCAAACTGATTTTAACTGATGACTTTTTATGACAATAACTGTTTCTAGATTCAGGCAATGATAGAAGAACTTTACTTTAGTGCCAAGCAATTAGTAATTAATGAACAAGGTACCAAAATGTAAGATACAATCTTTCAAAGCATTTGTTACAAGATTAAAAAGGTACTTCCCGGGTACTTTTCTGCAGTACTCAGGAAGCTTGGATGAAAGGCAGCAAAATTAATTTGATTTTATATTAATGTATAGTTTTAATATCAGAGCATGGTATGTCCACTCATAATAAAGCACTATTTCTCCTTTTTTCTCAAATTGTGTAGAATAATTTGGGTTATAATCTACACAAGTAAAGCTGATTCCATTAAAGTAACCTATATTAGGAATTTTTTATTCTAAATTGCTTGTGTTACCTCCTGTTAATGAAAAAGTATTATAAACTGTACTCTGCTGGCATTTTTATAGACTTAAAATTTACATCAACAAGTGCCCTGGATTACAATGTCAACATTTCAGTACAGCTGCTCCTGCAAGCATGTTGTAGTTTGTGTGTGGAAGTACAGACGTTTGGTGTAGCCTAAGGGAAAAATGGTTTTCATGTGTGAGATTAAAAACAGATAAATTTCCTCCTCTAAATTGGTAGATTATGTTGAAGCTGCAAAATGTTGATTTCAAAAGGAAATGTTATATCCTTTATCATTTGGGATGGTTGGGTACAGTGAAGTTGGTGACAGTTTTGTAGGGAGATGCAGCTTGTTGGGCAGTGAATTATAAAAGTAACCATCCCTAATAAAATCTATGATATCTATGTCCAAAAAAGCCCCTCTGAGATCCATAGTAAATAATTATTCAGAAGAATACTGCAAGCTGGCCAGATAAATACCATTCCTAAATTGCTCTCTTGGGTGAAAGTTGATGATGGCAAGAGTGGTGTCCTGTGGGCTGGAAGATTTTCAGCTGTATTCATTCAGACCAATTCCCATGAGTATGTTGGCTCAGGTTTGTCCCTCTGCACCCATTTCCCTCCCAAGCTGCCAGTCACAAGGTTTCCTGTTACTTTTGACAGCAGCTTTCTTCCTCATAACTGACTATTTTGCCACATATTTTCATCTAGTTGTTTCCTCTTTTCACTGCTTCCTGTGATTTGAATATCTAACAGCACAGCTGCAACACTGAACTAATAATGTATTTTAAATGGAATATTTAGGAAAATGGGAAATATCTGTATCTATTAAATAATAAGGAACATCAGCTATGCGTATAGAGTTGGCAACTGAGTATTGGGAAGTGGTTTCTTGGAAAAGATTCTGGAATCATAGGTGAAAACCAGCTAAATGTGGGGCTCTGGTGTAATTCTGTAATACATTCTGTAAAACTTTTTAATATAAATGATGGCAAGACAGACAACATTTTCTTGTTTTCTCATTTTGTCTCTTGATGTGCTGTGTGCATGACTGTGTTCATAAACTGTGGAGAGATTTCTACTGAAGCACTGCCTAGGATGCCTGAGTATTTCTTAAATGATTTCCTTTGGTTTAGAACCCTCTGTGATGCCTACTCAGAATTCTTTCCTCCAGTATCCACTGTGTTGTACTGATGATTATTTATCAATATTGAATGTCACTACATTTTCTTCCTACACAGCTGGGTCACTCCCAGTATCTTCACAATCTGCCCCAAAATTTGGAGTAATGTTGTGTGTCCTAAAAATGGTGTCTCCTTCTGTCTCCACTTTTTCTCTAGATTATTTTAAGGGCATTTACAACAAAATTAAAGCTGCCTTACACTTTTGGATTTTCGCGTCCTCCTGTTCAATCTCTGTTAGTTTTTGCTCTATGACATTGCTTTTTTCCTCAGAACCCATTAGGAAGTTTTTCTGGAAGCATTTAGTGAGAGGATTGTAAAATGTCTTTGAAAATTTGTAACCTAACCCATATATACACCCCTAAGCTTGTTTTACAAGATAGTTTGTCTTCTGCTTTAGTGAAGGAGAATAGCTTACAAAAAATATCCCATTGCTTCCCCCTTCTGAGGTGTTTTTACTACTATTTCTTTTCTCTTATTCCTCAATTATTTTAGAGCTCTTTTTCAACCTTAACAATTCTATGATTCTGTAGTATTTTCTTATTTCTATATTACAAATTGTTGTGTTTCCAAATCTGGTGAAAGAATTTTTCTACCCACTGACTTACCTGTTGAAAACCTTGCAGCAGGATGGCATTTGGCATTTTATTTTCCTTTCATTTATTCTGGTTCAGAATGAATTTGATATTGTGCCAGATTAATGGAGTGGAACAAAACAAACAAACAAACAAACACAAGAATATCAAACACCCCCCCCCCCAAAAACCCAAAGCAAAACAAACAAAAAAAAACCTACCCCGAAAACCACAAGAGGAAACAGTGTTCTCTTTCTAGGCACAAAGCTTTATTAAAATTGGGGAAATGGCACTGTACCTAAAAGTAATGCTTTGCTTCACTTATTGTCAAACTTGTGCCTGTAGTTTCACAAATCCTTCCTGCCTTAGTTCCCTGTCATGGATTTAAAAGCTGGTATGTTCTTTCCATCCTACTGGACTTGTTTAATCTGGATCATGGTACCTGTACTCTCACCAGCCTGCAAGTCTATTAAAAATCAGGCATTCTGCATAGCAGGTGGCTCTATATTTCATTAAAACCCATAGCAGGTGGCCATAGACCCAAAGGTAGCAGTTCCAGTATAGGAACAAATTACTGACTCCATCTCCCATGGATGTGAGGGAAGCAGTGTCTGTTTTAACTCCACGACAGGATGAAAATAAGTCAATGCACAATTTAATGAGATTAGGCATTGCTTGCAAAGCATTCAGAATATGTACAAATGATAGCTATTAATTATTGCAATAACTCGGTGGGGTCAGAGCCTTGCCTGGTTGAAGCTGCAGATGGGAAGGTGGTGATGCTGACTCCTGTCCCCAAGACAGCAGCACTGCCAACTCTGGCGACTGTAGAGCAACTCTTGCAAAACCTTGTGGTTTTCTGAGGGTTTTCACTCCAGAAATGGTGTGAGCACCTTGAAGGCCTTGCTTTCCCCCCATAAGCTGATTATTCCCTAACGACTGTGGGAGCAGAGAAGGAAATCATTAAAGTCATTGCACTGCATACCCTGAGAACATAGTTATTAGCAATGTAATAGTTTTTATTTGGGGGCCAGTTCCTTTCCTAGCCCCTGTTGTCTTTTCGCTCTTTAGGGAGCGGCGCCTCACGGAGAGCTCAGCCTGGATTTGAGGAGTTTCAGGAGGGACCTTCTCGCTCTCCACAACGCCCTGACGGGAGAGGGGGGGCAGGTGGGGGTCGGGCTCTGCTCCCAGGGAACAAGGGACAGGACAAGAGGGAATGGTCCTAAACTGCACCAGGGGAGATCGAGGTTGGACAGCAGGAGGAATTCCTTCACAGAAAGGGTGAAGTTGTAAATTTAAATGAACTTTGCAGCCAAGGTGGCAGAGCAGTGGAATAGATGCCCAGGAAGGGTATCTCCTCCAGGAAGGAGTCCCCCTCTTAGGGACACGTTCCTGTGTTACCTGCTCCAGGTGACCCTGCCTGGGCAGGGGGGTTGGACCGGATAATGTCCAGAGGTCCCTTCCAACCCTAACAATACTAGGATTCTGTAATTTGATATTGGAACGGGCTGCCCAGGGAGGCGGCGGAGTCACCGTCCCTGCAGGTGTTTCGGGACGTACCATCGAGTACCCCCGGTCTGACCGATCGCAGAGCTCTTTTCCAACCTCATCGATCCCGTGAGGGAGCGAGCGGCAGAACTGCCGTCCCTCAGCGCCGGGCGGGAGGGGCGGTGCTGAGGCGGCGCTTGCGCAG
>NC_031777.1:2938110-3052377 GCF_001522545.3 Parus major | reverse complement strand
GTGAGTGAGTGAGTGAGAGAGAGGGGGAGCGTGGCCGCGGCCGCCCCGCGCCTGCGGAGCCGGGGGCGCGCAGGGACCCGCGCAGACACCGCAGCCCCTCGGGCAGCACCTCCGAGCGGCCGCCCCGCCGTCATCCATCCCCCCTGTCGCAGGTGAGCTGCGCTGTCGCGGCGGGGAGGAGGAGAAGGAGGTGGAGGAGGAGGAGGGAGCCGGCGCCCGCCTCCGCGGGGCTCATTGTCCGGCTCCTCAGTGCAGGAGGAGGAGAGAAGAAAGGAGGCTTCAACCCGGCTCGCACGCCGGGCCTTGCAGGGCTGTTGCCGGCCGGGGATTGGAGGCGCTCCGTCCCCTCCCAGATCCGGGGAGGGTCCCGGCCCCCCGGGGCTCCGCCGCCCACCTGCCGCCCTCTCCTCCTCCTCCTCCTCCTCCTCGCACGGGGGTGGCGGGGAGCGGAGCCCCCTCTCGCCGATGTGTGCGCGGCGGGGCAGCAGCCTGGCTGCGGCACCGAGGGATGCGGGGCTTCGGGAGAGATGTTCGCCCCGCCGGTGCCTGCTTGCGGGGCTGAAGAGTGGGCTGTAAGGTGGACACGCCACCGTTGCTGTGTGTGGAGCCCTCGGGGACGGGGGTGTTGGTGCGTGGGGACGGGCAGAGCCGAGTCCGCTCGTGGGGCACGGCGGGGGCCGGAGGGCGGCCGGGGCGGAGCGGGGGCTGTGGCGGTGAGATACCGCTATCCATCCGTCCTGGCCGAGGGATGGGCCCAGGGACCGGGGAACCAGGGCCAGGACAGTGCCCAGGGATGGGGACACGGGTGACAGGGCAGTGCCCAGGGATGCGGACACGGGCGACAGGGCAGTGCCCAGGGATGCGGACACGGGCGACAGGGCAGTGCCCAGGGATGGGGACACGGGTGACAGGGCAGTGCCCAGGGATGGGGACACGGGCGACAGGGCAGTGCCCAGGGATGGGGACACGGGTGACAGGGCAGTGCCCAGGGATGGGGACACGAGAGACAACATGGGCAGTGGCTGTAAGAACACCACGTCGCACCACTTTCATGTAAACCAGGGTAATCTCAGAGCATGTTACCTTCTAGTAGACGGGAATCTTCTTTAGAAGGTGGATAAATAGATGCTGTTTATTAGACGTGAGGCATGTTTAGCATTGTTTCTTTCCTGGCAGCAGGTGCTGGAAAAGCAATTCTGTAGATATATTTTAAATTACGGTGAGTGGTGATGACAGGTAATAGTTTAGAGTAACTTGCCCTGTGGGTTTAATAGTAGTTACAGGCCTGGTGAAATTCCGTGGATGTGTATATCTACTTGCAGGTTTCCTATACTGACACTGTTGGAGAGATCCCTCCACTGAAAAAAGGTGCTTTTGCACAGGTCTTAGTCCTTCAGCCTTCCTTCTGTGCCTCTGCTAAGGTGCTTTGCAATCACAGATAGCTAGAAGAGGTGGGGACAATTTATTTTCAAATGGGATTGGCAGATAACCAGGCAATCAAATGTTTGATAGGCCTACAGCTTTTTGGGTTTTCTCAGGATTGGAAAATATGGGATGCACAATGACTATTTCCTCTTTTTCTCTTATCACTACTTGCTTCTGCAGCTGACTTCATTTTAGTTGTACTGTGGTGGTGTTTATTTCTAAACAGAATGGGTATAACATTCTGTTCATGACAACTGGTGGTGTGAGACCCTTTTTGGTATGTAGACCTATTGCATGTTTTACTGCTTGTGCATAATTTTTTTAAATGAACTTCAACTTACCAGATGTTTGTTTTAAAACATTGTTAACACTTAACAGGGCATTAGCAATAATACATGGACCAAAGCTTGAAAACTACTCGTGCATTTTTTTTCATGTAGTATTGTAAGATGTAGTATCTGATAGCAGAGCCAGAGGACTTCCATAGGCACTTTTTCATGAGTTGTGCTGCCTTGGACCCAGCTTGTGGGAGTTGATATGATCCACATGGGTGCCAAAAGAGCTGAACTGAGTTGGCACCATCAAGTGCCACGGTATAACATTGTACAGAACTTGATAAACTGTGATTTTGTTGGGTTTTTTTTTTCCCTAACAATATTTTCCTCTGGAAAATTTTTACATTTCTCGGCTGTATAAATAATTTTTATTTTTTTAAAATTTTATTTCTATGGTGGGCTTTTTTTTTATTATTATTTTAAGGAAATTCCTTGCAGAAGCAGAACTGTTCCTGCTTTCCAAAGCCTCTGCACATCCCTGCTCATGGGTTGTCTGCAGTCCTGCTCAGAAGTTAGCTAAAGCTGGGTCACTGGAATTGAGAGGGTGCCCTCTGGTGACATCTGTGTTTGGAGCTTGGGCCGCATGTAAAAGAGCACTCTGGCTAGTCTGGAATTAAATATTCCTCCCAGCACAGCTGGGGGTGTGTTCTGCGTTGAGATGCTGGTGTGACATGGGGGACAAGCACTTGTGAATTTATGTGGAGGAAGTACAGCAGTCCCTTGGTGTTGGTGAGCCCTCTTGTGAAGTATTCTACCTTGTAATTTATTTTGCTGCATTTTAATAAGAAATGTTTAACTCAGTCCAGTGGAAACAACGGGCTCCCCCCAAGAAAACCCCCTTCATGAGGTTATCCTGTTTACTCACCAGTGGGTTTTGTTGGGTTTTTTCCTTGTAGAAATGTGCAGGTTTTTCTGCAGAATTTTGGAGAGGACTTTTCCTCTTCACACTTCTGTCTTGCCTGGTGACTGTAGATTAAAAATGCCAGTGTTTTGATGTTTTATTTACCTTTATGCTGCTCAGCACTAAAGAACAAGAATGAAGATACAGGGTTAACTTTAACTTCAACTACTTGTGTAAACTTTGATTTTTGAAATTGACTGTGTTTGTATAGAGAAGTAATGCAGTCATAGTGTGCTGATATTCTGCTTGATGTGTTTGAATATTAAAAGATTTGAATTGACAAGCCACACCTCCATCTTAATCAGTTTGTTCCACTATTTATTTTTTTTAATTGAGATTAGGGGTTAATATTTTCCTTTATATTTGCTTGAAGCTGAGTCATTTGAGCTCCTCCTTTCATTCAATAACTAAAGCTGAGTTGAATATCCTTTAAGGGTGGGGAATGTAATTGGTTGAATTTTTTCAAATTATAAGCCAGCAAAGGCATGATGTATTTCTCAGTGTTGATTTACAGCTCGTTAGAAAACAGACTTAGAAATACATCCTCAAAATAATGAGGAAACCTTTCTGTTAAAAACCTTTGCATTTAAATACCTGGAACTGCTGCAGTAGGAATCATCTTTCAGTATGTGTGTCATAGTTACTGCATGAACAGAAGCTTTGTAGGCTTCATGTTTTGTCTCTTTATGAATTAATCACCTTAAAAGACTGCTGAAGCGAGCGTGTCTTAATGTTGCGGTTGGGCGTTCTAAGCAGATTCTCTGTATGCTCAGTCCCCTGGAACATGTGGATGTGTGACTGCAACTCTTTTTTCCTTTACAAAGATCCAGAAAAACCTTGTAGGATTCTAGGGAGAATGGCATTGGAGTCCTAGCTGTGGGCAAGCTGGTCCCACCTGGACTTCTGCCCAGCTGGAAGGGGCTATCCGAGCTTGGAGCTGGAGCAAGGCAGGGTGAAGTGTGGAAGGGCTCCCAACGCTGGCTGTGTGCAGTCAGGAGGAGCTGTGTGAGGTGGAGAAGGTGGGGGAACAGAGAGAGAGGGAGCTGAAGTCCTAGACAGGGAGCGTGTACCTTGCATCGAGGTGTTGTGAACGCTGGAGCAGTTTGCTGTGACTCAGAATGGCATAAATGATGGGCACTGAACCGGCTTGTGGCCAAGAAAGGCTGTTCCCAGTCTGTGTTTCAGTTTATAGGAGAGTTTGTCTCAATAAAGAGACCTGTTTGGTAAATCTTAGAGTAGAGCAAATAAAACCTTGGGAAGTCTTGTGAGTCACCACAAAGTATTTTAAAATGCAGTTTTCCTGACCTGCATATAAGGTTGATCTTTATTCTCTTGGACTCACTGCTCTGAGGTGTGCTGCTCTAGTAGGCTCTCAGCTGGTGTTTTCAAAACTCCCCATGGGCTTCCAGATGGGTTGTAGACTGTCATATGGCACAAGAGGTGTCTTCCTTGAACCCATGGAGATCCCCTGAGGTTGCTCACAGAACTTCCTACCCCAGCCTTGTTGTCACTGTAACCTTTTACATGTCAGTAACTTCAGCACAGACAAACAACAGCTCGATGGGTAAGGTGTCCTTTTCCATACAGATAGGATTCCCTTTTTCTTCCCATGTCTTCATTGTCCAGCAGTCTTGACTACAAGAATGACAGTTTAGGTAAAACTGGGAAAAGATGCAGCTGTGTACCTTGCAGGGCCTGGAGGTATTGCCCTTATTTCTGTGGGTCTACACTGTTCAGGTGTGTTTTGGCTCTTTGTATCAACTTTACCAACAAGTCAAGGTTTTCTGCCACAGAAACTCCTTGGCTGTGCTGCAGTGTGCAGCTTTGGCTGGCACTGAGAAACTCCAGAGCTGTTTGGTCAGAATATCAAGAAATGCTCTTAGAGCCCCTCCTGAGCATCATATTTGCGGTTTAAACACCTGTCTATTTCTCGTAAAGAGCAGCCTCCTTTTTTAAAGATTAAGGCTGTAACATAACAGTTGATTTGATGCCAGACTTGAGAGAACAACACATCCATTGCTGCTTGATGGTCAAAGGGAAGCCTTTCCCATTTCTCTTTTGCAGGCTGATGTTGATTGCAGTCCCTTATGATAGGAGAGATCTTGATTCAAACCTTTAAGAATAGTTATTCTATTTCTTTGAGATGTAGGACTTGTGGCCTGTTCTCCACACCTGCTTCAGAGTTTTATTTTTATTTAATAGTACACATATATCCCATAGGCAAGGGAAGCTTGAGATTGTGTGTGAACAAATGTGTGCCTGCCCTATTTTCCCTGGTCTGTCTGAGGAGACTGTGAGTCTCTCCCATGTATTTCAAGTGTGACCACAACAGTTAATGTAGCTCAGTGCCTCATCAGTATGTAGTTGAGATTTGAACATGGATTAGAACAAGCTGGCTGAAGTTCAATCCATATAAAATATACATGATGATGTGGATGTAATTATCAGCCTCTCTAATTGAAGGGCTGCATTTGCCATTTGGTAGAAGCGTTAATGCCCTCTGGTGACTCACGTTTATTACTTGTTCTTAGCAATCATATTGAAGCAGTAAAATCAGTTTTTTTAAGTCTTTGACTGGAAGATTGAGACCTCCCCCTCAACTGATTAGACCTGGAAAACTTGACTGGAAGTTGTCTTTGCCCTTCTTCCCATGGATTCAGATATTATTGTAGTGCCTAGTTCAAGTAAGGAAGTGTAACAAGCCTGGGTCAGTTAAGGAGTTGAAACCAGCAAGCCCAAGGCATAGGCAGAGCTGCCAGCGATGGAATTTGATTGTTGAGGTTTCTATGAGCTCCTCTGCCAAAAAGCGGTTGGCCCAATTTATTAATTTCTTGGAGCTTGCAGATCTCTTGACTTAGAGTGCTTGTCCTGAGTGTCTGTCAGCTGTCTGAGGGCTGAAGTGCTCAGAGAAGAAATGGGTAACAGGGTTTGCAGAGGAGAAGCTTGACATATCCTGGCTCTCATGCTGTAATTCCATTTGAAAATGATTTGGATGCAGAATGTGGTGTAGAAGGTTTTGCTGGCTTTGGAGCTGCCTCAGTGGCACTTTGGGATATGTGTGTGTCACCTCTTTTCCTCTTTAATGGAGCTGTGCTGGTGGCAGCAATCAATTAAGTCTGAATTGACCTAGGTCTGGCTGTCCATGCTCTGACCATTGCTGTAGTAGTGTGGCATTAAGAGCTGTTTGATTTGTTCCTCCCTTATTATTCATTAAGGGACAGCTTGGAGACTGTGGAATCGGCTCTCACTGAAATGGGCTCAGATTGATTGTGCTGGGGAAGAAGGATATTGATCTTTTTCAGGACTTGAAGGTGTATTTCTTAGATAATAGTGGCTAGATAAAACTGGCAGAGAGCCTTAAAAAAGTGATCTTAATGCAGTTTGTAAATTGGATTGCTTTTATCATATTATTAATGTGCCCGGGGTTTGGGGTAATTGTCTAGACTATAGTATTATATTTTCATTTAGATTTAGAATTAGTGGTATAATGCCACAGAGTGACTGGACTCAGACCAATAATTGAATAAACAGGACTGGTACTAAGCACATTTTCTGCTGTGATACATTCTTTTTAGATTAATGTGTAGGCAGGCAGAAGCCTCCAGTAAAAAGCTGAAGGTCTCAAATTACTTTTTATTAGCTTCATGTATGAATTTGTCTGAGGAGGTGTGTAAGCACAGGTAGACTTGTGAGTTCTGTGTAAAACTCAAATTTATAAACTCTGTAAATGGTTGGTTCTAGTCCACTTGTTTTATTGCCAGGTTGTTTGTGCAGTCTTCTAATTGCTCTGAATTTCTGCTGTTTGCTTGATAACTTTGGGGTCCCCCACAGTTGTAACTAATCTAAGTTGGTTTGTAATTGAATTAGGTTGTGACCCCATGTGGAGTGATGCAGCTTATTTATTGACTGCTCACTTCTCACTGTGTACTGGCAGAAATAGATAATGCAGTAGAGAAAACTGCATCAGGAAACTTACCCAGCTAAGAAATTAGGCTCCCCCCTTGCTTTGTTTTTCAGTTTGATAGTTCCCCCAAACTATTCACTTCAGCTATACAAAATTTTGGGTTAATGTTGTGGCAGAGAAAGGAACAGGAAAAAGCATTAGTGGGGGAGATGACTGACAAGTATAAAATCAAGTTGCCATAAACCAGCTGAAATCAAAAGTGGGTCAAATGACACTTGTATCCTTAGCTGGGTTTGCAAGTCTGGGAGTTTGGAATAAACTTTGTTTCAGACTTTATGCAGAAAAATATGAGGCACTTAGGATCCTTGTGGCACTTCTGAAAAATCCTTTTGCATAGAGCTAAACTGTACATCTTTTATTGTTGCATCTTTTACAGTAGGCTGGTGAAATGAGATGAGAGTGATGATGGTGTTGGTGGAAAGTAAGTATAGTATTGCTAGTATAGTTGATCATATGCAGAAGTCTGTAAAGTATTTTTTACAGATTCCAAAAGCACCTGCAGTTAGCAGATGTGAGGTGTTAAAATGCTGGTAGCATTGCACAGTTTCCTGCGTGTTCATTGTGGATTTCAAAATGCACATAAATTCTAAGTGCTGTATCAATAAAAGATAAAAAGGTCCAAAGATTCAAGCTGCTCACTCTCACATAGCTGCATCACTGTTTTGTGCTGTCACTAATTAGTAACCTTAATATTGTGAAGTGTATTGATAAAGTACACAGTTACGTGGATGATTCATAATTGCTGTACTTCCTCTCCCACTGTCATGAAATTAACTTTTCCTGTGTGGTTAAAGGGCACCTGAACAGTGCTGCTGTTGCTGGCAGGTCCAGAGCACTCTGCCAACAGCCACTTTTCCCATGTGCTTTATTGGTAAGTCTACCTGAGTAGTGGCAGCTATCTCGTTTATTTTTAGAATGTTAGTCATGTACTTTCAGACTGACCAGTTTGTTTAGGCATTAGTCATAAGGCTTGTCTGGTAAGTACCTCTAAATAATTTTGATATTATTATTGATCAGACTTCTACAGAAATATGCCAGCAGGCATTTTGGAAAAGAGTAATGGGTAAGAGTAGAACTCATTGAGTTCAGTCCTTTCATGCAGTTGAAGTGATTTGCAAGTGTTTTCTGGAGCTCAGAGTGCAAAATTACTGAAGTATTAGCAAGATTTCTGCTTAGCTACACACTAACCCTCTGTTTCTGAGAGACCTGAGTGTGGTGGACAGTGAGCAGCCTGAAACTTGAGGCATTTGTTAGGGTGGGTAAAACCTGGCCCTGGCAGGTCTGCCTCAAGATAAAATGAGGTTAACTGTTACCTACCTATAAGGCTTTATTATTATTACCTTTTCATATGTCATTCACTGAGTGTGTCAGATATGTGGTTTCTTAGGAAACTGTTTTCTGTGTTACTTATGTAATAGCAAATGTCTCTCTGTGGTAGAAATGTTTTTGCTACTTTGTGTTTGGAAAGTGTTTTGCTCACTGCCCCTTGCTGGTTGTCTGCTCTGTTGATGATACATAATTTCTTGTAATGTTCCTTTGGGGATTTTTTTTCCTTTCTAGGCTGGATTTTGGGTTTATTTTGTACAGATTTTGCCAGGATGCTCTCTGATAATAGATTTTGGTATTCGTAGTGGTATGCCTTGCTAAGTTTTTAATGGTGTTTTAAACAAGTACATATTGTGTTACTTTGGACAAAGGAAGGTGGCAGTACCAGATCTAACTGCAATATGAAACTGTGATTCTTTGATTATATTTATTACCCTTAGGTAGCTGTAGGTATGGGAAAGATGATTTTATTTGTGGAGGTTGTTCAGCTCTACTGCTAATATCTATTGAAGTGGTCAAGTGTCCACCTGGAATAATTTTAAAGGAATTTGGAGAAGAAAATTATGTTAACCAAATTGTTAGGAGGTGAAACAAAAGGCAAGCTTGATAAGTTTTCACTGGAGATGGGTGTCAGAGGTACAGTGTTCTATAAAGCTGAAGGCACATTAAAGCAATATGAAGTGAGAAAAGCTACTTTTGAGGTACAGTATTTCTTTACCTTTGAGGAATAGCAGGTAAGCAGATGGAGTGCTCTAGGACCTGCTTGTGAGCAGCTTCCTCAGTGCCTGCATGTAATGACTTGCCCTTAAACTTAATTAACTTGCTGGCTTTTTTAAAATGTGGATAGGGTCTGTGTGATGACAGAGCTTGAACTGTATTTCATGCTGTGACTTGCCTTTAATACTTCTGAAAAGTCAATCTTGACTCTTTTCTGAAGCTGTCTTAGTGGAGGGAAGGCTTCTTCAATAGGACCTAGTTCATGTTTCAGATAAGGCAATTTAATTTATCTTCAAAGAGGTATTTCTATAGCTGTGTATAAGCTGGTATTCAGAGACACGAATTTGTTAAGAAGAGAGGTCTAAAACTGTTTGAGACCAGCAGTTGGAACTGTTTTAATTTCTTCTTGTTTTGGTCATGAATGCAATATGCCTGAGACAGAGAGAGGAAAGAAATATCCACATATTTGTTGTTGCACGTTGCTAAATTAATTTTTTGTATGTACAGCGGAAAATTTTAAAGTATTTAAGGTGACATTATGTCAGGACTTATAGAAAAACTCAGCAAGTATGCAAAACAGGTATGAATTTTTAACCATGTTTAGACTAAGAGGAGTAAACAGTATGCACTATTGATTTGAGGCTGATGTGGTTTTGTTGAAGAATAATTCTTAATCTGAATTGTATCACTTATAAGACAGTAAAGACATTAATTGAAAGGCTACTGTTGAGGCCAAAGTCTTTTATAGAGGGTAGGTTTATGAAATTTGTTGTGCAGATCTGTATGTTGATACAATTCAGAGGTGTGTTGTATTTGTGTTGCACTGTTAGACAGATATAGAAATCCAGTTGGCTTCTGTTAAGTGATACTGCTAAAAAGGGAAGATAGCTCCTTGCATTATTTATCAGACAAACACAAGAGAGTCTTGCTAAGCTATTGCACCCATAAAATTTTTTTTAAATCCCTCATTTGTAAACAAAGGTATATGGCAGAAGAGTTTAGACCTTTCTTTCAGCTGTACCTGTTTTGTTTTTTTTAAAAGCTAACTCTTATTTTCCTGACTTATGAAAATATTTTACTTTCATTTTTTTCTTTTGTTTATGAGGTAATAATCTTAAATGGAAAACAGAATCAGGCAGTAGTGGAGTTAGACATAGACAGAGGTGAGATCTCTCCAGCGACCAGGAAAAGAGAGGTTTGCTTCCCAATGCCTTGGGATTTGCTGGAATTCTGTGTTGCTTTCAGGTGTCAGATTTCTGTGTCTAGTACTGAATGTCATGGATATCTTCTTGATTTTACCTGAAGTGAGGGAGAGAAGATGCAGAGAAGTGATGGACTTCAGCAACTGAAGTTTTTGTTGCTTGTCTCTTTCTCTGGTGTCATCTTTCCCTATTACATTCCAGCCTGTTAATGGAATTGGATATCTTTTTTTCCCCAGGGCAATAGGGTGTGTTTCTATGATCTTATCATTAGACTTGCTGATCACTGCTTCTTTGTGGCTTTTTCTGTATTTATGATTCTCCTAAAGTTGGTAGAAATATTTTGCTTACAGGAAATAAACTGCTGTATTTTGGAATTCATAATTGGCATCTTCTCTGTGATGAGGCTGATGATTTTTAATGTAACAAACTTAAAATCAAAAATCATAGGATGGAAGAGATAAAGGAGTTTTGCTAGGTTGGAGATGCCACTTGTGAATTGTGTTCTCTTTTGGGTGTGGGGCTGGGTTGATGATGTGCTTGGGTCCCAGGGTGAGCTGATGTTGGATTGGCTTCATTTGTCAGTGAGGGAGCTGGTTTATGTAGCAATCTCTGGTAGAGCAGCCCTGCTGTCCAATGTTTGCAAGCTCTGTCAGATTAATGGTGTTTATTAGCCACACACAAGTCTCCTAGAAAGCCCTGCTCGGTTATTTGTGAGCAAACTAGGTTCTTCTGTCAGAAAGACCCTGTAAATCCCTATATGAATATTGCATTTAAATTGGTAGTTGTGTTGCCTGTTTTTGCTTAAGATAGTTTTTCTTTGTTGTCTAGGGGGTAGTGAAAGATAAATTTGTAAAGGTCATTAAAATATCTTTGCTTTTAAGTGATAAATCTGTTTCAAAAGTATCACCTTCCAAAACACACTAACCATGTTGTGGCTGGTGACTTCAGGATATTTCAACAGTAAGGTACTAATACCCTATTTATGATGTGGCTGGTTCTCCTTTATGTTTAAATAACAGCAGGACCAGCATGAACCTCCCCTACTTGGCAAGCTGAACATGAAACTAAAAGATTAAAGTGTTTTCAGAGTGCTGCCAAGGTATTGACTTTTTCAGCCATTCTTTCAGCAGGTAAGAGGCAACTTGTTTCCATCTAGTATTGAATAGGGAAATGCATTACTAATTTGTGTTTTGCTCTGGATTTCTAGTTTGATGATATGGATGATCTTGACTTTGAGACAATACTGAAAGCTCTTAATTAGTTTAGTTTATACATACACACACACACACACACACACATATATATATATATTTAATTGGGTTCCCTGTCAAACTCTCCCAGCTGAGTTTGTTTCCCAGCACAGCTTTCTCTTCAGTGGGGCTTTTTTGTTGCTCAGGCAAGGCTGCTCTCTCTTTGGTGTGCAGCTTCCACTCATCCTTCTAATGTTGACAGATTTCCTTGTACCTCAAGTACAAGGACAGTTTAATGACAGTAATGACAAAGCAGTATCAAATCCTTGCCCAAACTGTAACTTAGGCTACTCATTCCAAATACTTAGAAACAATTGCTCAGACCCTTTCAGTTCTCTGTGTTTGTTATGGCCATTTTTTTTTTATTTTTCCCTTCTATTCAAGGTGAATCTTGCATTAGAGCAAAAAGGCTTGTGTTAGGTAAGGTACATGTTTATGTGACTGAATTTTTGTTTTAAGGCAGCAATACAGGGCATGGCAGGGCTTAAAGAAGTGTTGTATTTTCATTTAGATTTTCATTTAGATGAGGTTAAGACTTTACTTCCATTGGTTTGTCCAATGAGCAATGTCTGTTGCTTTAGAAAAAGCCAGTGTTGTTGGTTATTCTGGGCCAGAAGATGTCTTCTCTGCAAAAAGGGGAAAAAAGATATTTGTAAAATTTAGGATAGAAGTCCTGCAAGATTTCCTGACAGAAGATGCCAGGGAATCTTTACCTGGTAGATGTCTTATGATCTGAGGATCTTTGCTTTAATTCTTCTAATTGTGGTTTTCCTGAGCTTCATGCTACTTTATTGCTGTGATTTGTTTTGGTGAACCTGGAAAGGAAAGCATTTTCTAATCATTTTGCTAAGATTAGAGATTTTTGGCTATTAATATTAGTGAAATAGCAGATAGGGGATTCTCTTGGGGGGTTCTAATCTGTGAGCTTTTTAAAGATCAAGTTACTATCACCTTGTGGTCACATGATAATGGGTTTTATATCCCTCCTTGTGATAACCTGCCCTGTCATGCCATGCACTTTCTTGCACTGGAGCATTCTAGGTTTACCTTTTATCAGTTAAAAGATTAACAAAAAAGATGAATGTGACTATCTTTTTAGTTAAATGAAATGTTAAATTGCATGATTTCTTTAAAAGGAAAGTTTTACCTGCTGTAAACCAGTAGTTTACATTCAAAACATCATTTTCCTTCAAATCTCTGTCACAACTATATTGTGTACAGGATACCTCTGTCATTACTCTTGGACCCAAGTTTCCAGCTTGCACATATCTGCACTTAAATCAATCTTTAATGTCTGCTTTCATTGATTTGGCAGAAATGGATGCAGCTGTGTTTCATAAGCTGAAGGATATGTTTGAGTGGTAATTATCCAGTCATCCACTGAATAGCTCAAATATCCAAGTAGTTGGGTAGGATATCACTTGTGAACATACTGTGCTGAATTCATAGTGCTGGAATAATCTTAAAAATCCTTCTTGACAGTCTGTGTCGAAGGCATGTCATTAATCTTACCCCTGCAGTGTCTTTCTCTTGGTTTTGTAGCAAGAATTTAGGGCTTGCCTTTACTGCCCTTAGAGGTACACAAATGATTTTGTATTGCTGGTTCTTACTCTTTGCCAGCTGTGCTCTTCAAATTAATGCTTGTGCTGCTACATTTCAGTGTCTTTTTGATGCCTTCTGGAAAGCATTGTATTCTACATCAGTTACACAAGTTCTGTAGATGTTTATTATGTCATTCCCTCTTTAGAGCAGATCCTTTCATCAATAATGCAGATAGATGGCTTAGAAATGGCTCCAGCAGGGCTCTCATTTATATTGTCCATTTACCTGAAATCACATTGAGATTTTTCTGGTGACTGGACTGTTGTTGTCAGTGCACAAACAAAAAATGGGTTTACCAGAATTTCAGGCCTTCAGATAAATGCTCATCTACCTTGAGTGTCTAAAGAGACACCATTGCCCTGTGGTCTATTATAAGTTTCTATTTTAATAACAAGAAAAAAATTTGATACCATCTTAAAAATACAGTGTCCTCCTTCATGAAAGCATGCACTCTGAATTATTTCAGTTGAAGCAAACATGTTCTTGGTCAGCAGTTTCAGGCACTTTTGAGTGGGTCACTGGTAAATGGTGAGGCCATCTGACTGTTGGAGTCCTGTATTTGAGTTAACTTGGTTTCTAGGTTTCTGTCTAACTTGGTTTCTGTCATGTTTTATTAGGCAGATGCTTTGGTGGTCACCAGTTGCTGACTGATCTTGGGTGGAGAAAGGTATTTAACATTAAACAATGGATATTTGGGTTTTTATCTGTTCTCTGCTGGGTTGGCTGATTCACTGAGGCCCTTCCAAAGGGAGTTAGAAATATGGAAAAGAGGTGAGTGGGATGCTCAGATGAAGAAGCAACTGGTTTGTGTGCTGTTTATTTGTTGAAGTTGGCTACCCTGGGCTTGACACGCTTCCAGAAATGAATACAGGGGACAATGACACAGGCAGAAGATCCAGCTCTCTTCCTCAAATGTCTGTTGTAGTTTCCCATAATAGTCATCATACCAAACAGGCAATTCATAGGCTGATAGATTTTTTTTCCTGTTAGCACCATTTCTATAGCAACGGTGCGTATCAATGCATGATGTTCAGAGAAGAATTATTACAGAGAACATCACTGAAGTGTTGCTGTCCCAGGTTTTATTGATAAAGGCTGTACTCATCTTTCTGAAAGCTGAATTTCAAACCAAACTAAGACAGTCTGTGTCCTCTTGGAGAAGGGTCCTTGGTGTCTATTGTAGCTTAATAAAGAAATACAGTAAAATGTTTTCTCAACAGTATTTTCTCTGAGTGAGCAAGTCAGGCATTCAACAAGGGCAGAATTTTGACTTCTTTTCCTTAAATGTCAGTCTTTTTTTTCCTTACTGTACAAAGCAAGAGTGCAGTCAAAGCTGGTGGATGTACCAAGTCCTTAATTCTATGGATTTGGAGGTTGTTACTCAGCAACAGTTGGGACTTCCTAATATCTCTCTTGTTAAAAATCCATCCTAGGATGATTAGATCATCTTAATTTTGGTTTAGCTGTTTAGCTCTTCATGCCTACAGGAGTAGGCATAGAAATTTGAGTTTTCTTTGCATTCCTGTGTGATGTATAGGCTTACACAGAAAAATTCAGGGTGGATCCTCAGGCTTAGTTTTTGTCAGTTTTTTTTCTTACATGTGCTTTTGGCATTTGAGTGGTGGTGATTGCTGGTGTCAGAGTTCCTGTAGTCTGTTTGCAGTAACAAAGCTCAGGCTGTCAGTTGTCATTCCTGTCTCAGAACTTACAAGTGTGCCATTGTACGTAAAATTATATTCAAATATTTTTTCCCAACGCTCTTTCCTGAGAAATACTTTCTGTTCTGAGAGAAGGCATGCCACCTGCATGGATCATTACAATGATTTTCTTCAAGTCTGCCTTCTGCTGACATTTTTTGTGTTGCCTTATTGAAAATAATAAAAGAAAAGCTGGGAATATAGAAGGCAGTTTTAGAGACTTTTCATTGTGAGGTGTGATATTTTTGCTGGTGCACAGTCTTAATAATTCTTCCCTATTTGTGTGTTGTTTGTGTTGTCCTCAAACAAAGTCAAACTGGATCTAAGTCCCTCTGAAAAGAATTTTTGGATCCTGAAGTCCATGTTAGCAGCATTCATTGCTCCACTCTTGTATGCTCTTAAGTATGATTTCCCTGTTCAGAATGGTGTCCACATATGTGTTCTTCCTTTATTAATTCAAATGATACCATGCCTGCACTTCTTAGGCATAATAACACTTTGCCAACTGAGCATCAGTTAATCAAGAGGACATTAATCATTTACTGCTCTTCTTGTTTGCAAACAAAACTGACAGCTGTATGGCCATGTGGTGGAGGTCTTGGAAAATCTGACTGGGGAAAGATTATCATCTTACAGAACTGCGTAATTAATCAAAAGTATTTGCTTCTAGTTTAAATTCTATTTATTTTCTTTGCCATCTTTTTACTTCTTATTCTTGAAAATAAATATTTCCTTCAGAAATGTCTCTAGGTTATGTTTTCTCCTGCTGTGTGTCTTTGGGGCAAGGAGGGATTCGCCTCTGGTTCCTCCCTGAGCAAATGTGGATTTCTTCTTCAGGATGAAAACAAATTTTGCTCGAAGAGGTTAAACTTTGGGCTGGCTTTATTCATGGGAGGGAGATGAGGAAGGTAGAAGCTTACACTTCTGATGTACTTTCTGTGGTAAAAAACTTCCCTTCTGCCTACTCTTTTGGCATATGAGAGGGAAACCATGCTGTATCTCATACATTTAGAGTTTCATTCTTCTCGTAGCAATTGCAAAGTAAGAGCCAGATCCAAAGGAATAAAGCTTTCTTCTGTTCACTTTTCTCAAGAACTACAAACAGAGGCTTCCTGGTGATCTCTGAAGGAAGAAGTGCCAGGGACCTGATGATTTGTAAGCAGTTTGTGAGCAGAAAGCTCTTCAGGTTTTGTGCAGTTGTTGTTTCAGTGTGCCTACATTTTGTCTTTCAACACTCAGACATGCTGGAGAGGCCTTTTGTTAGCAGAAAGCCAACCTCTTATGACCTCAGGCTAAACCTAAACCTAAATAGCACCTACACATGTTCACATTTTTGGCTTACTCCATTTGTTGCCTGCAATGATCCTTTCCCTTCTGCTTGATTCATGCCTTTGTGAGGGCCTGGATCTGCCACTGCTTGCAGCTGTGTACCAGTTCTCCCACTAAAATTTGTTGCCTTGTGCTAGATAATCTCCCAGTTAAGTCTTGGCCCTGAGTCAGTCCACTGAGGAAAGCTGCTTTTGAGTGGTGGAAGTCAGAGTGGTAAGGATCTTCTTATTTATGTGTAACTAACCTGGAAAATTTTCCATTTTGGGCTGAACCTCTTGATTGTTGTTGCAAGTTGATGGCAGACTGAGCTAATGGTTTGAATTTCTAATAGGATTTGGTAAACGAGTGACTTGTGCCCTGTAGAAGGATATTCTGGCTTTCAGTTTTGGTTTTTCTTTCTTTATCCCATCTGAGGAAATGGGAGCTACAAGTTGTACCAGTTCTTGAGATTAAAAAGGAGAGCACTGGGTACTGGAGAACCACAGAGAAGAGGCTTAGAAAGCTGGAAACCAAGATATGAATCAGATAGAGCCTTGCTGTTATCTTAATGTTATCTCTCTCTATTTCTTTCTTTCTCCCCCAGCCTCTTTCCATTCCCAGAGTTGGGGAATGAGGTGCATAAAAGCAGCAATAGGATGTATTCAGAACAAATTATAGTGAAAGTGCTCAGTGAATAGTGTCTTCTTAAAGAATAATAATTTTACCTAATTGACAGGTAAAGCCTTTCCTAAGGTAGAAAAAGAGAATCTAAATTTAAATGAACATATTTAAATGAAGCTTCTTTTTTTATTTAAAACTTCAGTGTCAAACCTAATGAAAGAATTTTTTGTTCTCTTTCTTGCTATTCTGTGGATTCTAATTTCATCTGTCTTGGAGCTTAGCCAGCTGATACTGCTTGTGACTGTTGTGCAACAGATGCTCAGGGAAAGAATGTATGTGTGACAGAAGTGAGCTGTGTGAGCACAGAAGTGCTTTGAGTTTGCAGCAGGAGTTTGTGTCACTGGGTCAGCTGTGCTGCTCCTGCAGCACTGTGTTACACAGCTCCTGTCAGGAACGAGTCCAGCATGAGCTTAAGCAGCTATGAGATATCTGCTGTTAGTGGTGGTGTCTGAAAACTCTTCAAGAACCCAATTGCTGTTATTCAGATTTTGAGCATGAATTTGCATTTTACTCTTCTGGTTTATCTGCATTATATACTTTTTGTTTATTTTCCTGATAGTTAAACATGGCAAGTGTGTCCTTGTGCAGATCTCAGTTTCATACCATAAGCATGCTGAGGTCTCGTGGGTTCTACTTAGGAAAGAAGTTTCACTGTCTTCAGAATATCTGCAGAACACCTGCAAGCCCTTCTGTGCATTTTTTTCATGGAAAAAGTTTTTGGAAACAAGGTGACCAGAACTGTGTAGAGTACAACATCAGTGTCTCTTTTGCAATGTTTTTCAGGTAGAATTGGTCTATAACTAAAGCAAATATCTGAGTCTCATGTGGTTACTTCATGTTTACAGCTTTAGTGGCTGAAAACTAAAAATTTAGTATCATTTCCAGCTGAAATCAACAGCAGAAATTTTACAGAAGTCAGCTACGAGAGTCCTTTAATGATTGACTTTTTTTTTTTCATTCTTCTGTCCATCAGATAGTTTTATTTGTCATGTGTCACATTGTTTTCCTGTATTTCTAAATGGTTTTTGTTCTGATATCTGTAGTGGTATTGCATATTGAATAACTCTTAGTAGTCTGTTTTTTTAATATTATGCTCCCCTATCTGTTTTTGTCATGTCTCTACCCAATGTGTGTCTTCTTGTGCCTCGTATCTCAGTCTTTACAAGTGGTAAATTAGGCTTTACCAAGATTCACGCATCTGGAGATTTTATACTGTGTGAGATTTTAGGTCTGGGATTATATTCTTTTCAGTGATAAATTTCCTGCAGGAGATTGGAGTAGTATTAAGTTGCTTGAGCTTTTATTTTATGTCTTTTGTGGAAGTTACTATTTTTATCAGTTTTACTATCTTAATATTATCATGCTTACCAAAAACTGAATTAAAGCGTGGCTTCAGGCAATTTTCATTTCTCTTCTTTAGGGATATGTACATAATATCTTTATTTGTACAGTGCAATAACTTGGTTGGGTTTCTGCTTTGGTGGATGGAATGTGAAACTGAAGGATATAGTTTGGAAGGTGCAGTTTGTTTTTTCTTTGTTGTTCCTTGCCTGTTCCCTTGGTGACTCTGCTCCATTGTGGGGCTTTTTCATTTGTTGGGTCTTCTCATTTTGGTGTGGGGTGTATGCTTTGGGTTTTTTTTTAGTATGTTTGGTTTCTAAGGTTTTTTTGTTGTGGGTTGTGTTGGTTCTTAGCAGATGTCTCAGCTTTTATCTTTTAGATGGTAAGTTTTGCTGCACTCTAGATTCCACAAAGATTTTTTTGGTCCCTAAAGTCTTTGGTAGTGCCTCTGTGTTTATAGTTAATGATGATCTATGCAAGGCAGTTTTGTTTTCCTAATGAGGATCTGTGATCAAAACAAATGATACTTTGTATTGACATTATGAATAAGAACAAAGAGGATATTGGTCATCTTGACTCTTGAGCTATTCCTAAAACTTCACTGTGTTTGTTTCCTCAAACCTTTTGTACTGTTCTGGGCAGGAAGTTTCAAATATAATTTTAAGGTTGTCTTTTAAAATGCTGTTTATACAGTATTTCTAGGTCAGTGTTTGACCCAAACTGAGTCAAGAACATCTGTTGGAAAGGAATCATGTGTAAGTGTTCTGTAAGATGTCTCTGAGAGCCCACCACTCTCTGCTCAGTTCTCTCAGATATTCCACACATGGAGGGTGTAATGCTTAATGCTAGATTAACCATTTGAATATAGCTGATGTCGCAGAGTATTTCTGATTTATACAAAATACACTGAAATCGAGATACAAATGCAAGTTCAACTTAGCAAACTCCAGCAATTGCAGTATACAGTTTCAACACACCACCAGTGAGATCCCCACTGCTGGTCCCTGGAGTATGCTCACTGTCACGATGCTCGTGTCCCCAGGAAGGAATACGTGGGTTGAAGCCAGCTCAAGCTCTCTGAAATTCCTTGCTTCTGTGGTTTCGTAGAGCCAAAGAATGGTTTTGTCACTGCTCCCCCGTGTTGCTGTAGCTAACCCCGGTCACTTAACAAAGAGCTCGGGGAGAAGCATTTGCAGCAGCAGTTGATTCACTCGGCTGGGATGTTGATGTGCTCCACTGCCAGAGCTGTTCATCTGAAGCACAAAGGGCACTCTCTGTTCCCCTTTGTGCAGAGATCAGGCCGGCTCTGCAGCAGCTGTGCCGGGCACACCCTGCTGCTGCCTTCCCTGCAGGGGAACTCACTGCAAGGGGATGGGCAGCACCACAGCCTTGGGTGAATGGGCAGAAAAAACTCGCTGGAGGCAGCAGACCCTGCTTAGTGTTGTGAAAAACGACATATTCGCATATTTTTATATAGAATTTCAAAGTTTAATAGACATTTAGGAAATAAAAATCAAGTGTACAGATATGGCCGGGTGTCTCTGCATTCAGCCAGGAGAGCACACCTCACTAACAAAGCACTGTCCCTTAAAAACAGAACCTTACTACATATTCATAAATTCTCATATATATTCAAACATTCTTCTTAAGTTTTGGATGTTTCTTTGTTTAGTTTTTGACTCACCCCCTTCCCAATAAATCGATCTTCTTGGCTCCACCGAGTTTCACATTCCCTGATAACAGAAATGCAATAAATTCCTCCCCCAGAGCTCTGGTCACTGCTGTCCTCATCTGGACAAGATAATCTAAGAATGGAGGGGGGGTCTCTAACCATCTTTTTCAGTCTTTGGGTTGTACAAACAAAAGTAGTTTTTGTTTTAATGCTATGCCATAGCTCAACATATATGTATATGATACCACTATTTCTATGTTTCATCAATAACAGAAATAGAAGGAAGTATATTAATATAGCAAAGTTTTCTAACCTTATACATATAACATTCATTTTAATATTTGCAAAAAGCCAACAACATAATATGTATCTATAACAGTGTTGTGCTGGCTTTGGCTGGGATAAAGTTCATTTTCCCCACACTATCTAGCACGGGGCTGTTTTGGATTTGTGCTGAGAACACTCTTGATACCACAGGAATATTTTGGTTACTGCTGAGCAGGGCTTACACAGAGTCAAGGCCTTTTCTGTTCCTCATCCCACCAGCAGGTAGGCTGGGGTGCACAACACACTGGGAGGGGGTATGGGCAGGATAGCTGACCCCAACAGGGTTATTCTAGGCCATATATATAATAATATAAATCCGGAGGAGGGGCGTGGAAGAGATGACATTTAGAGTGGCTTTTGCCTTTCCAAGTCACTGTTGCACAGGATAGAACACCTGCCTGCCCATGGGAAGCAGTTAATGAATTCCTTGCTTTGCTTGAGCACACAGCTTTTCCTTTCCCTACTGAGCTGTCTCCCTATCAAGATTTTTCGCTTTTATTCTGCTGGTTCTCTCCCCCATCCACTGTGGGGGAGTGAGTGAGTGGCTGCATGGGGCTGAATTGCTGGCTGGGGCTAAAGCACAACAATAGTCTAGATATTTTCATTGTTTGGGTGTGATGAATATTTGTATCAGTATTTTTAGTTTGCTTTTTACTGTAGAGTATGAATTGAATGAAGAGGTAGGAAGATCCCACAGCGTGTCAAGGCTTCAGGCTGGCATAAATGCTGAGGTATTTTGTGCATCATATAAAACACTCTCAGTTCCACATGTAATTCATTTCTGAGCACAAAGGCATTTACTAAATTGGAGAGGAGAAACTGACTGGAAGTTCAAATTACTCAGTGTAATTCAGTTTTGGTAATTGGATATACAAGGTAGGCAGTGAGTACTGTGGCTCACTATTGCAGTGTGGTGACAGTGATTCCACAGGCCCAGCTGTGCTGCTCTGAACTCTGCTCATGATCACTCTCTGATATTGCTGTTCACAGATTATTTTGGTGTTGAGCAGAAGGAAGCAAATGATTTAGTTATTCTGGTGTGAGGATTTTTTCAGTATTTGTCTCTAGTGGCACATTGACCAAAATTGGTCACAATGTTGCTGTGACTGTTCCTGTTATGGGAGTGCTGATGTACTTCTGAAATCTGCTAGACATGAGAACATTGTAAAGGTTGTATTTTATAAACTCCATTTCCTTTGCATGGAGGGTTTTTATTTTTCTAAGTGATTTTCTACTTATTAAAAATATGAATTAAACCAGTGTTTGTGTGCCTCCTAGAAGTCACCTCTCAGCATGGTGGCCCACAGCTAACTAAGAGACAGAGTTCTCTCAACTCCCATCACAATAACCAGGTGGAAAAGGAGAACCTGGATCAGAGTGCAGCACTGCTGTTCCTTCCAGACAGATGCTCTGAGGTGGAAAGTTGGTCAGGAAATCTGGGGAGGAACTTCCTGTGGGTTATGTGAGAGCAGTCATTGAGGAAACTGGGCTTTAACATTTGCTGATAGAGGAATTAGTTTGTTCTTGTTGATGTGAGGCTGAGCTGCCAATTCCATAGGCTTCTATGATATGTGTAATTTCTTTCAATTAGCACTATCCAAATACTTCCCCCCAAAAAATCTCCCAGACCTCAGGTTTTTATTTTTCCTTGCACAGAAGGACATCCCTAATTTTTTCCTTTTTTGCCTCCCATTAATATTGGGAGGGGGAACAATTGAATCCAAACCAAGGGTCAAATATATAACCTTAATTTAAGATTGCACTATTTCCTCATACTCTCCCTAACTGTATCATACAAAGCCAAAGTATCTACTTTCCTTTAAAATACAGTGGTTAAATAAACCCTGAAGTTTTAAAGGGTAAGGGTTTTTTTAGCAGAGGAGATTACTTTGGGATAAATGTACCATTTTGAGCATGTGGAGGGCCTGGATCTGGTTTTGAAGATGTGATACCTCTGTCCTCTACTGTCACTACATAAATGAAACTTGTAACACATCAGTTTTATTTCTGTGCTTTTCCCTTCAGTAAATGAAAAAGCTGTAGGAGAGAGGCACTGGGGAGCTGTGCATTTGGCTATAATTCCACAAGACAATCTGAAGGGTAATTGAGATGGGGAAGGACAGGACAGCGGTGACACTCAGAAGCCAGACATGAGATTTTTTTTTTTCTTTATGTGGTCTGTAACTCAAAGTTTAAGTGCAGATGAATGCATTTTTAGTGGAGGAATCAGTGTTAATTAAAGCAGATGGGCTGGGAGTGTAGCATTAAAGTGAAATGTAGCATCCTCTGTCCTGTGAACCAGACAGTTCCCTCACTTTTTCCAAAACAACAAAGGGTGGAATGTGGGTGGCTGTCCTGAGCTGCAGAAGCACAGCTCGGATGGTAATACTCACAAATACCTGGAAGCTGTAGTGTTTGACATTTGCCACACTGCTCTCTTTCATTACTTTTCTTTCTGTAGTGCATTCTTACAGTGACACATTAAAATTTGAGGATGTTTTATTGCTTAAATATTTTTTTTTAGGATATTTTCTTATTTAAATATTGTAGTTTCTTGCCTTCCACACTTGCCTGTCTGACATACTTGGTTTAGGCCACTTGGAGATACAGCTTTGCAGATTATTTTATTTCATTCCTTAGAGACATTAAGTATGAGCTGTTGTAATACTGTTTTGTCATGTGGAATTACCCAGTTACCTGTCACTCTCCATGTATTTTCAGACCATGCAATAGTTCTGAATTAAACTGCAAACCTAAAGTGAATTTCATAAATAGCAACAACTTTGGAAGCAGTCACATGTGCTATAGACATAGATCCATGGAAGCTGATTTATAATAGTTTTCACACTAGAGGGCACTAACAGCTCATTAATTTAAGCACAAACCAATTTTTACTCTAACACTTTAGGGTTGGGTAGTCTAGTTTTCACAGTGGATGCCAAAGGCTTTCATTTCTTTGCAGCATTTTCTCTGCAGAAATGAAAGTCAGAATATTCTTGCAAGGATGCATTAAAAGTCAGTGCGTGGACTTTTCCTTTGTGTGTTTTTCTGTTTGGGGTTTTTTTACTAAGCAATAATTTGGGTCATTTGTGGATAAAAGTGTATAAATTCCACTTGTATTTTTAATTGCTTTCAATGTGATAATTTTCACTTGAAGCTGGTGAAGAGTCCTATAAGATAGGAAGTTATTGGATAACACCTTATTAAAGTTACCTAACAGAGTTAACATCTGGAAAATACTTTTTAAAGTTGGTAATAAAGGAAAAACATTGTATGTGAACTGATGTTGCAGACCTCAATTTGTTAGGGCTACTGCATATATTTACATATTGATTCCTGCAATAGAGAAAATGACAGGGGAAAAGAATATGGTAAGTCAATACTGCCAGCAACTGATGGTTCTTAATGGAACATTCAGCTTTTTATGTTGGTTTTAAGTAAGTAATTTTAAAATACGGGTTAGAATCTGGACCTCAGACTGGTGTAGCCATTTTGGAAGTCCTTTATTTTTGTTAAGGATTTTAAGCACTGAATCTTGATTCAAACCCCTGCAGAAAGTGGTTTCTGATACCTTTTTGCTCTTTGTAGGAATGGTTATTCAGTTGCCTTGGAGATGATCCTGCTGCTGCACATGTAGGGCCGAAGATTAATGGTGTGGGCAGTATGGACCTAATGAACGGACAGCCCAGCAGTGTTAATATTGCAGCTACTGCTTCAGAGGTAAGGATTGAAATCCTCAGTTACTGGGTAACTAAGTACTCAGTTTTTACTTTAAATGCACTAAAATGTAAGTTTTTCTTTTAGCAGTTCTCATCCAACAGATTCTTGTTCTGTGTGTTGGTTTCATAAACCCCGGTTCAGTGCGAAGAAAATTTTGAGTCCTGAACTTGGCATACCAAAATAGAGCATGAACTTGCATGTACCATAGCCAAGGCTGCCTTTTTCCATGTTCTCTTCCATCACATCTAGACAAGGAAGCTTTTCTTTTCAAGTTTTAACAAGAATAGATGCTCTTAGCACATTAAGCTGGGTTGGCAAGGCCGGTGGGAAATGTTCTTTTCTTTGACAGGTACTTGTGTGTGCATACTGAGGGGCAGTCTGACACAGCAGCAGTGGAATAAAGTTGTTCCCTTTGTCTCTTGGACTTTATTCTGGCATAGGTAGGGATCCCTCCTGCCCATCAAATCTTCTGCCCTCTAGAAATGAACAGCTTGTGAGTTGAGTGTGTGCATCAGGCAAGCAGTGCAGATTGGCCTCATCTGCTGGTGCCTCTTATTTTGAAGCGAATGTCGTTTTCCATTTGTCATCTACTTGTTAAGGAAGAGGCTTGGGCTGAAATTAGAACACTACAAAGCCAATAGTGATGAGAGCCACAAAGTCCTGACTGTAGTTGCTTCCTTCCTCGAATCTCTGGGCTGTACCAAAGATGTTTTGTTTATTTATGTATTTACAGATTAATTTTGATAGCAGTTATGTGTGGTATGCTCTTGCATATGGTTCATACCACAAACAAGGTGTGAAAGTAAAATTGGAATCTCCTGTTACCAAAAGGAACCAAATAATCTTCACCACAATTTCACAACTATTGTCAAGAAAGCTGGCATCAGTCTCCAAGATTATTGTTTGTTTTTATATAAATTCTTGTATTCCCCTTATAATTCCTTCATGAATCATTGACTATTTTTTGGCATGCACCTGAAAAATTTTCTTGGAGGAAAGCAACCTTTTTACTCAGCAATAGTCTTGAATGTTTATGTGATGTCTGATAAAATTGAGTAAAATATTTTTTGGCAAAATTGCATGAATTTACTTTAAAGGAGTGTGGGGTTTTTTTGTTGTTTTTTTTTTTCCTGTCTTGACTAAGAAGTAGGAAAGGGGAAAGGGGACTTGAAATGCTTCTGTAAGCATATTGGTTACTGAAAATGCATGTCTGGTTTGGAGTTGGTGGTGGTGTTTTCAAAGGCAGATTTTTCAGAGAGATTGTACTGTCAGAATCTAAAAGTGGACATGATTATTAAAAAAGCATTTTCTTCATGATGTGTCCTTATAACAAAAGTGCTTGAAAATGGACATGAGCTTAGTTCAACTGTCTGAATTCTCTAGGTCCTATGTCCACTGTCTTGAAAGCTTGCAGCATTAGCAGTAAAATGGCACAGACTATCAGATGGGGCCTTGATTGTGTTGGTCCCCCAACAATCCCACCCTGTGCATCCCTGGGAGTGTTGTCCCAACCCTCCTGGAGCTCTGGCAGCCTTGGGGCCCTGCCCATTCCCTGAGGAGCCTGGGCAGTGCCCACCACCCTCTGGGGGAAGAACCTTTTCCTAATATTCAAACCTAACCTCCCCTGACAGAACTGCAGGAATTAATAAACAGAATCTAGGTCTGCATCTATGTGCTAGAAGAAGTGACTGCTCATTACACAGATGTATTGCTTTAATGTGAAAAGTGTACTTGAAACCAATATGAAATGTTAATTTTTTGAGCTGCATATGTATTTTGCAGAGAAGCAAAATCTCTGTTCTGTAGATAAATGTTTATAGAATGATATCTTAGGATGTGGTATTTTTTGAAAATATGAATTACTGTAATTTAAAAACAGCACTAAAGTTCCTTCTGCTAAATGTCTTCAACAGAAACATGTGTAGCTCAGTGTAATTTTTATAAGCATCCATGTTTTTAAGAGAAAGAGGAAGAGAATTGATAACTATTCCCTTGGGGTAGATGGTGTCTTTTTCCTTACCATCGTGATAGTTTTTGTGTTTGAAATTCAGTATGACTGTATTGCTTTTGCTAATATTGTTGCTGTTATTACCTTCCCTGACAATAAAATTGGAATTTAATTGTGCTTTAAAATATAACTGTTGTGTTTTGAGGAATTCCTTTGAAATTGTGGAATTACTGAGATTGGAAGGGATGGTAAAGCTCATCCAGTACCACCCCCCTGCCAAGGACAGGGACACCTTCCACTATCCCAGAATGCTCCAAGCCCTGTCCTTGGACACTTCCAGGGGTCCAGGGGCAGCCACAGCTTCTCTGGGCACCCTGTGCCAGGGTCTCCTCACCCTCACAGCAAAGAACCTCTTCCTAATATCCAACCTAACCCTGCCTTCGTTCAGCTAGAAGGAAATCCATGGAAATCCAGATGTCACTTTGAGGGTCTGATTTTTTGCAGTCCATGTCAGGAGAAAAGTATGTTCTGTGACTGAATTTGACTTGATAATTTATCCAGTAGAAAAATTAATGTGAACAGTGACGCTTGAACAGAAATTTTACTTTTGGGAGTGTAAGAAAGAAGACAAAAAGAAGACAGTTCCAAAATATCCTTAGTGGGTTTTTTTTTTGTTTGTTTCTGCAGAAGAGTAGCAGCTCTGAGTCCTTGAGTGACAAGGGTTCAGCTGAACTGAAGAAGAGCTTTGATGCAGTGGTATTTGATGTTCTAAAGGTTACACCAGAGGAATATGCGGTAAGCAAGTCCAGGAATTCTAATTACTTTGTGTGTGAATCTCCTTTGCAGCTTTTCCTCTGCTTCTCTATTTCTGTACATTCTTTGCCTAACTTCTGTCATCCATGGGTTTTAAGAACAGATTTTGTTCTTTAGTTCTTCATTGTCTCTATTCTGTTTGAAATTAAGTGATATTTTTGGGTTCTGCTGTCCAGGTATTTTTCATACTCTTATAGGTAGCATAGACTAAAGATTCTTTATGTGACACAGCTTAATTCTGACATGCATATTTTAGTTGCAAGGCTATGCTTGATCTGTACTTGTTTTTTTTCTGGAGGTATTTTAATTCTTAACTCCATTAATTCTTGCTCTAGGAAGCTTTTCTAGTTTTCTTCTTTTGGGTGCACAGAATAATGTAAATAAAATAAAAGAATAAATAAACACAGATGTTTAACTAAAACATTGGGTGATTTTGTTCTGTTTTTGCTCCTTGTAGAGGTGGGGACAACAGATGGGCCCTCTAAGTGATTTGAGTATGTTACTAGAAAGATTGCTAAGCTCTTAATGTATTTCTAATTCAAGTGATGAGATTCACGAGGAGTTGTCCTGGGGAGATTATTGATATGGAGTAATATGTGTCACAAAATATTCCCATTTAGTTCATTCTGGTTTGTAATTGTTAATAACTATTTCAGTTAATTATTAGTGGCTCAATTGATTTTAATGAGAACACTGAAAATTTAAAGCAGCTGGATTATGAAGTGGTACTTACACATTAAATTCTTCTTGGCTAGGGATCATAATTAACTATGGGATTTATTCCTGACTGAGGCTCAAGTCATGTGGTTTGGGCCTCTTCCTTGCACTGTTGTCAGGAACAGCTGGGCAATGAATCACCTATTTTCCATGGGAAGATGTTTTTTGGGGCTGACTGTCCTTCCAGTTTTATCTTATGATTCCTGGACATAAAGTAAATCTAAGTACTTAGGGAATTTGGGGCTATGGACATGAATTCAAAGTGGAATTATATATTCAGGCCAGAATGAGTTTGTTGAAAGGCTCTGCTATTTACCAGTGGTGGATGCTGTTGGGCAGCAGAATGGATGAGTCAGTCTCTGTGGAGCTGCTGTCACTTGGACAGCAGAATATACAGAGGTGCCTTGTCACAGAATCACATTTCATAATCCTTTTGCTCCACCATCTAGTCCTTCTTCTCTCAAATGCAGCAACCTTTGACTCCATATGTTCTAAATGTTACCCACTTAAGAAATCTTGGTTAGATAAAAATCTGTATTCAAATCCAGCGTTTTTCCTGTTTTCATGTTATGCCTCAAAGTGGGTAGAGTTCTACTCACCCACAGGAATCTTTTAATTAAGCATTTCATGTTACAGCTGTGCCTGTATTTTTGGTTTCTTTTACTAAGTATAATATTGCTTTTTTCTCAGTCCCTCAAAAGAAACATCTTTGCTTTTCACCTTTTTCCTTTTAAGGATCTAGTTCTTCATACAAGGTTTGATTTACTGTAAATCGATGTGAAACACCTTGCATGTAGAATTCTGAACAATTGAACAAAATCATCAGTATTCAGTCCTTTAGCAAGGAAAAAATTAATTTCATTTCTTTTTCAATGTTTATTTACACAGCTGCACTTTGTTAATGTTTGTTTCCCCAGGCACACATATCTGCTTTTCCAGTAGCACCTTTTTGCTTTGAGTGCTGTCTTTTTCTGATCATTCTTGCTGAAGGTTGTCGAAATAAGTAAATATGCCAAAAACTTAGGTACCCTAGAGGAAAAGTATCTTTGACCCTTAAGCTTGTTTTTATTTTCTTGGCCACTTTCTTACTCTTCCTGGGTTTCAGCGTGGATGTGAAGGCCACCAGAGTGATGCAGTAGGGCCAAACTCTTTAGGATGCAAAAGTGTGTGAGGTTTCCTGGTGGTGGGTTGTACCTCTTGAGCTGGACATGGATATGCTGCCAGTTGCTTTTCCAAAGTAGGAGAAAGCTTCTTGAGTAGTGATAGTTGTTATAAAATGGATGCTGTGCAGGCTACAGACATGTCTCTGTGACAGCTGAGTGAATGCTGTTTAAAATAATATAATTTATTTTGAAGTAAATTGATGAAATAATATAAATGAAATAAACTGATGAAATAATTTGCAGGCTACCTAAGTAGCTTATTGATTGAGAGGAAAGATAATGTGAAAAAGCCAGTAAAACAGCAATAGAAGTGAGTTGCTGCTTGACAAGTAGTTAGACAGCTGTCTAAATAATTGTTAGGAAACCTTGGCTCCAATGGAAATGAGTTCTTGTACAGAGGTATTGTAAAAGTGAGAGTTCACTGATCAAGTCAACATAACCATTGTGAGGTCCCATCCTGAACCTTGTGTGATGTGTTGCATTTTGATCAGGTCACTGTGCACAGATGGGAGAAGTACAATTATACCAAAGGAGGAAAAACAGAAATGTGAAAGCTAATTTAGTTTGAGATATGCTGGAAATAAGATCCACGATGGTGATTTCAGTACCAATGAGAGACACAGATGTATTTTCAGTTCCCACTGTCTCAGAGACATCATTATTATTTCAAAACTCCATCTGTTTAGTCATTTAGTGGGTAAGAGACAAGTTGGACAACAAAAGGTATTGCTTGTAATCCTGTATTTTCAAGAAGGTGCTACCAAGCCAAAGAGAAACCTGAGTGCAGATATTTTTGATGATTTTATTTCCATATTCTCCCCTTTGGCAATCATCTAACACTGCCCTGAGTGCACAGGAGGAGTGCTGTTTCATGCAATGGTCCTTTGTCTCACAAGCAAAAGTCTTCCAGCCCTTCAAGGGGGCCAGTCTGAGCAGCAATGGAAATTCTTGTAATATAGGTGTAATAGTCAGTTATAACTTTGTTAACAACTGGGTGGTTTTTGTTCTTCTTAAGTTTGAAGGCTGCTTTAGAAATGGGTGAGACCTTCAGGCCCTGCTGCTGCTGTTGCAAATTTATAGTTTGCTTTATCACCCTGCAGCTTACAGAAAGCTTCCAGGGAATGTACTGAATACCTGAGTGTTTATAATACATATCTGTGTGTGTATATATATATTTTATATAATATATATGTATGTAAATATATACATTATAATATATATGTAATTATTAATATACATATAATATATGTAATGCATAGATTTTGGGAAGAAGAATCCCATTCAATGAGCATGAAGTAGGACACATTTAAGGATTCAATGGCCAGCTTTGTAAGATATAACTAGTAAGGAGACCATCTCTGGTTTAAAGACCTGCTTTTAGGCTGGTCACTGCTCAGTTCTTTATTCCTGGGCTGGAAGCCACAGCCAGGCTGGTGCCAGGGTTGCCCCGTGGTGCCTGGCCCTGCTGGGGGGGCCCTGGTGTGCCCAGGGTCGGCGTGGTCACACTGAATGCTCCCCATTTTCATCCAAGGGAGAAATGTGGTTTTCAGCACACAGGGCACAATTTGTGGGGGAGGGATCTGTTAGTGGTGCAGTGGCAGTGGAAAGGGGAGGCTGGTGAGGCTGAAGGAAAGAAGGAGAATGCTTGGGGTCATGAGCTCCAAATTAAGGTGCTGGCCAACCTCAGGTTGAGGAAATATTTATTTTATGCTTTACAGTAAATTCTTATTTCTTAGACATCTACTGTTTAATTATTAGACTATTTATTACTTTTTGACTCACTTTTCCATTTTATACTTGAACTTAGCCACGGTGGTGTAAATATTTGAGGTAGAATTAAGGGAAGCGCAGCTGTATGAATCCATTGCTTTTTTTTCTGCCTGGTTATCTAAGAAGGATTCTTTATTCTTTGCCCTAGTCCCTGGAAGTGTTATGGAGTAAGCTCATGCTAAGATGCAGTATGTGTATTTCTTTCTTTTTCATTCCTGTGAAGCTTTGTCAAATGGTTGTTGGAAGAAAATACTGCTTCTTTTGGAAACAATGTGCAAATAGAGCTTAGTTAAAAACTGTTTCAATTAAGCAAGGAGGAGTTCTCAGAGATGTTCTTATGACAGTGAAATATCAGATTATCTACATCCTGTCAGCTTTACTTCTCAGAAGAATATTAGAGTAAGTATGTTCCAAATGAGAGCAAGAAGCAGCTTAATTATAGCGTGTGGAGGAGCCATTAATGATAAAAGTTTTGGAGTGGACTTTGTGAGAAAACAAGTAGAGCTTCAACACAGGATCTTGAATTCCCTGGTGTTCATTCTGGACAGCAGAATTATTCTCCTACTGATGCTGTGCTTAACAGAGGCTTAGCTATTTTTTTCAGTGAGGAAAATATCCTGGCAGCCCAGAGAGACAGTGCTAAGCCAAGTTGGAAGGCTTAAATATCATTCCTTCTAGAAATTCAGATTAAGGAACAATTTATGAAGTGCTGCTTGAACCAACATGGCTTCAAGGAAAATCAGGTGATGGCAGTATTCTTCAGTGACCAGAATGCAGACATTTGACTTTTTTCACCTCAAACAGAAACTGAGTTTCTTTTTACACTGAGGGTTTTCTGTCTGGGAGGGAGCAGTGGGGGAAGTGCCCTGTCCTTAGGGTAGGTACATGGCAGGAAAACTCGTGCTACATACACCAAATGGCCTGATAGAAAGAGTTCATGCTTGAGAAGGACTGGGGACTAGAAAAGTGATAATTTAGCCCAGGTCCAGTGAGAACTTTCATACAGAAATGTGGAGAGGAGCTTAATGCAGTGGTCTGAACTGGAACTAGAAGTTAAGTTATGGGTTTTTGTGGAAGAAGAGTAATCCATCTGTCCTCATAGAAAAGAGAAAGAATCAGGAAGTATTTTTAAATTTTATTTTCATTAAGCTTCTTCATATTCCTCAAAGAAGCAGCACATAGAAATGTAGTTCTGGGTTGCTTGAATGTAAAACTTCTGACCTGGCAGACCTCCCCAAGAGAGGGGTAAAACCTCTTTATATGAAACTGTGTGGTAATAATTTTAGTATTTTGAAGTACTTGATTGTTAACAAGTCCAACTTCTCAACACCCACGAGAGCTAAAATATTTTTACACGTGGCTGTTGGAGACTCCCCAGGCAAGGTCTTCTATACATGCAAAGCTCCTGTGGCTGTGAAGGGCTGGGGAAGTGTGCAAATTGGAAAATGTTCCAATGCACTGCTTTTAAAATATAGTTTTGTCTTGTACAGCTCTTCAAGTGGTTGAGAATTGGGAAATAAAATTGTGATATATTAAAAACATACCTTTTCTACTCATATTCTAGAACTGTTATCTAGGATCTAGGGCAAACAGAAACAAAACCTCCATTCAGCTCACCCTGTGCCATGATGAAATACCTCATTATCCAAATTAACTTGGTAGAGATATCACTTCTGGAAAGAGAGAAAATACAAAGTTTCCCTATCTTTGCATAATCAGAATGCTTATTTAAATGATAAGTAAGGACAAGTTCACAGTTTTGTATTGCACATGTAATTATTTTTATTTTTTTTAAAGTCTGTGCAGCTGGCAGCTCCAAAACCAGAGAAGTTATGGTTGGCGTGCTTCATGTAACAAGTTGATTTGAACACTTATAATTTTTGGTTTGAATATTAAAGCATTAAACCACATTTGGGAGAGGGAAGCTCTCCAAGAATTTGTATTGGCTGGGTTAAGGAGCTGGAGTGAGAAAAGTTAGTGCATTGTATCTCTCTCACTTGCAGAAACCAAACTAGGGGTTTTGTTTATTGGGGTTTAAATTCCCTGTGAGATGGTCAAGGCAGAAGATTTTATTTGCTGTTAGAACTGAGCAATGGCACATAACATAAAACTCAAGAATTATTTTTGAAGCTTTGTTATTTCAAGTGCTGTTAATTAGACTGCCAGCCTTTGTCTGCTTTACTTAGTTAGCAGTGAGCAAGCATGTTTTAAAAGAATAAAAATTCAGTCATTAGACTTACAAATACAGCCTTATAAATATGAGCAAGTTAATGTTTCAAAAAATCTATTTTGTTAAACATACATTAACACCATTTTGTTAAAACTAACTGTAATGTGAGTTACACTGTCATACTTACAAACTCAAATGGCTTTTTAACAATCACCTTAGATATTCAGCTCTCAGTGGCTTGATTCCTTTGAATTATCAGCAATTTGCTAAGCCCTGGGAACTTGTAATGGAAATTTCAAGCTCTCTAAGAAAGGAACTGCAATAAGGGATGCTTTTTGAACAAGTGCTTCTGTGATACAGTGTTACTTACGCTTTTAATAGAAGCAAAAATGTGTCAACCAAGCTAGGAAAAAAACCCATCAGCCTAATATCAACGTGCTAGTAGAAGAAACAGGTTTCTCTGTTAAAAGTTACAGAGGTTTTCTAATTGTCAGACTTTTTAAAGTATTGTATTTTACTCAATAGCAATTTCAAATGTTTTTAGTAATGAACATTAATCCTGAACCTTCACACTTGTGTGGTTTTTTTGGTGTTAAAATGACCTTTTTAATATCCCTTTTTAAAATGTATGCATTTATTTTGATAAATGAATTCTGGTGTGAAGTTCTAATAATACTTTTTATTTCTTAAGTATTTTATATTGATCCCATCTTAAAGTAGTAATTTGTTTAGGAGTCACTACTGAAGCAAGTTAAATTTAGCTAAGGCAGTTCAGACTGATGAGGAGGATGGATTCTGGAGGGCTGGCAAGAAAGGCAACATTTATTTTTAAGTCTTCTCTCCTCAGTGTTAACAAAGAATCCGTTTCCTGGCTTATTTTTATTGTCCTGTTACTGCAATGTTGTACATTGGGATTGTGATCCAAGGGCAGGACCCAACCCTTGGCCTTGTTGACTCTTGTGCCTCTGGCTGTCGATCCAGTCCATCCAGATCCCTCTGCAGAGATTTCCTGCCCTCCAGCACATTGATATTCCAGCCCCACTCAGTGATGTTTGGGGGAAAGAGAGTAAAAGTGAAACATATAAAGGGCATCTTACTTCTCTGGCGTTGTACTGCAAAATACCAGATGATTGTGTCAGGGTGTTGGTTAAAGAGAAATGATACATATCTTTTTTTTTAATGTTTATTATTGACTGTCAGAATTCCTATCTAAAAATGCATTTAGAGGTCAAGATGTAGCTCATTAGAGCAGTTACATCTCTGTACTAGCTGACTTTCACTTAGAGCATCCCAGTTAAAATTCTCCTGCCCAGGCTGGCTTTCTCTGAGGAGCTGTTCTGCCATCCATGGTGGCATCCAGTGGCAGCTGCAATTTGTGAGAGTCACAAAGCTGTCAGTGTGTACCTTGGAGTGTATATATGGCACTGCTGTTTTCAAAGAAATGAGAATAAAGCCATGCAGCTGACAGCTGAGGGAACAGAACAAGGTTCCTGGATTCATTATTAAAAGAAAATTTGTGATACCTAACTCAGATGGCACTGGTATTTCTGGGCTGCCTTTGAAAGAAATGGTCTTTTTTTCTGAATATATAGGCTGTCAGCAATCCTAAAATGTGCAGGATTAATAAACTTAAAATAAGGCTCTGTGAATATATTTCAAGATGCAAAACCTGGTCTTTGACTTTACTCTTTTCAAAGTTAAGCAAACATCCCAGAATGAAAATGCACTTATTGACTCTGCCTTGCTGGAAAAGAGATGCCTGTGTTTAATTTTAACTGTTGCTGAGCAACTGAGCAATTGCTTTGCCTCATTACTCAAATGTGTTTCAGGTATTGATTGAAAAGTTGTAGGGATGTTTCAGTAGAGTTGTGAAACTGGACTAACATTCAGAAGTTGGAGAGAAGCTACCTTTGAGCAAGTGCAGTCAGTTCCTTGTCTTCTTGGGAAGGCTCTTATATTGTATTTCTGAGTTCAAGCTCTTATTTACCCATCTAACTGCAGGATTATGCTCCTGAGAATAATTTCTCATAATTTGTTTATTATTTGTGTATGTGGAGCTAGGAACACGTTTTTCTTTGGTTTTGCAGGATGACCCTGAGGTAGAAGCTGAAACCTCTGAAATGAGGTACAAAATGAAAGCCAAATAAGAAATGGAAACAGCAAATGCAGTTCTTAAGCAGCACAGCACCTGAATGGAATGCAAGGTTAATTTTGATCTTAACTTATGTTTTTTTAAAATTTTTATTCCAGGGTCAAATTACACTAATGGATGTGCCTGTATTTAAAGCAATTCAGCCAGAGGTAAGTATTTAGTTAGCTTTGTTTTTCAGTTTAAATAAGAAATGTGATGCTAGTGTATAAATTCTGGAATTTTAAAGTATATGTCTATAAATTGTAATTTTTGTCCCAATTCATACAGCTCTGAAGCAGATGGTTTTTTAACAAAAATATCTGGAACTAATAGTCTGTTTTGGGACTATTATTGGTATTTTATTCAGCTTGTGCTGGAGATGAAGCATGTGGGATTTAATGTTTCTGAATGACAAACATCCTGATTTAATAATTCTGATCATAATATTTTAGGTTTCAGCTACTGATACCTGTTTTAATACTTCATCCTGTCCTGTGCTTCCATAACTGCTTCACTTCTCCTTTGGCAAAATGAAAATGGTTGTAGTGGAATTCAAGATGTGTGTGATCTGTGGATCCATCAAGATAATACATTGATGATTTGTGTTCTCTCGTTTGTTTTTATGTAATGCCATATTCCTTTCAGATTTTAGCTGACTTGAGCTCATTTCAGCATCTTCACAGGGACTATAATAAATGATGAATTTGTTTCTCCTCATTTCTGTACCATTAGCATTTTCCTGTGGGCATTGTTTTGCACATTTGAGGGTTTATTTTTCAGTTTATTATTTTTATCAGTACTGTGGAAGTCTTTCTCAGGTCATCAGTCACTTCAGTTCATCACAAACTATTTCACTGGCAGCAGGTTTATGTCACTCTTGTGACACACCAAAGAATATTTTGCCTCAAGTAGAGAAACCTGCTCAATCTCCTGGCTGTGATTATTGATTTCATCATTTGTGTTACCTGGGAACTTTTTTGAAGGCTGCTATTTGATCTGTACTTGAAGATGGCATGTTTCAGCTTCCATAGTATTTCAACAAGATATTTCCCAGCACTTGGATCTGTGTGTGAATTTTGGTTCATTTTTTAGTTTGTTGGTTTGGGTTTTCAGAGTGTTTTGTTGGTTTAATTGTTCAGAGAGCATTCCATTTGATTTGATTTGAACCTACATCACAGCAGTAATTAACATTAGCAAAAGGAGTACACAGACATACATAGAAGAAAAACATTTAAAAGAGTCAGATAAAAGAGCAAAATGCTTTAAAGCTTTGGAGAAGAACCTTAAAAAAAAGAGATCCTATTAGAAGATCAGGATAAACATATTCTGCCAGATAAAGGCACTTCAAGGCTATTCAGAAAAACATAAGAGTAGGCAAATATATCTGGAAAGCACTTATTTATAAGAAATCTGTATAAGAATGAGAAAAAATTAATAAGAAAAATTGGTGTGATGCCTTCAGTGGAAAATATCCATGAGGAAGGGTTGGGTGACTCTTTGGAGTGTTTACCCACAAGCTGCTGCAAGCTCTGGACAGCATGTGGGTATTTAAAAATTTTAAAAGTTCCAGAGGTTGTCTAATTGTCAGACTTTTAAAAATATTGTAATATATTTAATAGCAGTTTAAAATATTTTTAGTAGTGAACATTAATCCTGAAACTTGACACTTGTGTGGGTTTTTTTTGTGTTACAATGTCCTTTTTAATATCCCTGTTTAAAATGTATGCATTTATTTTGATTTATCTGAGATTTGATATATATGATAAACCTGTCCATCAGTTCTCCTTCCCAGTAAACAGAGGTTGCAGGCTGATGTGTCTCTAAACTGTGTTAATCCCCTGGGAAAAGGGCTGTAAAGATCAACTCTCACCTCAAAAAAGGTTCAACACAATTAAATTGCTTTTCTTCTGGTTTGGAGAAGGGATTATCAGAGGTGGAAGGCTTAGTTTACCTCAAGGCATCTTTACAGCAGGTTAATGAGGTGGTGTAGATTTTTGAGCTTCCTTTAAGTTTCTACCAGCTTGTGCCATATCCATGTCTCAATTCAATTTGTAAATCCTTATCCATCCCTTGGTGTGTACACTCAAGCATTGTGGAGTTTGTAATTCAAAAACAAAACACCACTGAGCTGATTTCACCTGTATAAAAGAGCTCCTAAACTGAGTCTTCAATGGGTGACTGAAAGGCATTGATAGACTTGTAAATACTGATATTGAATTTCACAGCTCTCATCTGTATGCATGGTGGGAGATGGTGAGCAATATTTTTCCCCAGCGTGCTGTGATTTAAAAACAGAGTGTTTATTGCAACAGAATGGCACCTGAATGAAAATGTTTAGCCTTTAATGTGTGTTCATTTATTTTCTCAAAATAAAGTTTCTGAAAGATGTACTCAGAACTTAAGCTTAACTTTTTTTAGTTGCTGGAGATGAATTTTCATCTTCAGGCTGTGTGTGCAGTGTTCTTCAAATATCTTATAAATTACTGTGTTACACCTTCCTCATTGTGTTAAAATACTTCTTAAATCATTACAGGTGGCCTTTTTTTAATAAAAAAGCAATACCAGGATTTCAGCTTGGTTATCTTAAAAGGAAATAGCTGAATAACACTTTTCAAAGCAATATGTAGTAATTTTTCTTTTTGCATCAAAATCAATGAACAATGCTTACAGCACACTTTGACATACTTTGGCAGCCTTTTGCCTCTATCTGTAGCATGTAAATAGAATTATTTCTGTTTATATTCAAATTTCTGAGCAATGTTGTGGGTTAAAATGTGTTCTCAAGCTCCTGCACACTACCCACTACAACTCACCATTTCATGCTTGGTGAAAAAACAGAGTGAAAGCTTAGTGTTGCCCACAGAAGCTGGGATTAAGGAAAGTGGTGGATCCCTTAATATTTGGGGTGAGCCAGAGGCAGGGACTTGAACCATTACCATTGTTAGATACTCTTTAGTGACACAATCCTCTGTCTGAGCTGTATGCAGGCTCTAGCATTCCTGAATTCTGGAAACCACCTTCCTTCTTCATTAAAAATCCCTGCAAGTTACTTCTGAGAAAGTAGACTGAATTACTGGGTCTTTGTTAATTAATAGTGGGCTGTAGTATAAGAAATAAAGATTACAAAGAACCCACCTCTCTGACATAAACATCTATCTGTACAAAAGCAGCCAATTTGTATTTTTATTTTTAGGGGGAAAAAAATATCATGGAGTTCCTCCAGTCAGTCATAAGATTTCCTTCTATTCCCTGGGAAAGGCAAATGTTATGTTGGTTTTTGTTCCCTCTCTTGTAGTGGTTGTGGCTTTCTAGAGAGCAGTGACTGTAAAGCTTTACTGTAAAAGAAGAGAGTCTTAGACTTGCTTGGTTGTGCTGCTGGTAGTTGTGTTAACATTAAATAACAGCCACATGACCCTTTGCAGAGCACATCAATTTTGCTTTTTTTGGAAAATCTGATTACTTGCTTTATATGTTTTAGTACATCATCCAAAATCATTTGCCCATATGTGTTCATATTGAAAATCTCCACTGGCTTATTGTCTTTAACCCCTTCATCCCCTCTGCTTTGCCAGGCTAGGCAGTGAAAAAAAACAACTCACTGAGTATTCTTAATCTCTTCTCACTCTGAAGTTGTAGAACAGTTCCACTATTAATCCTTGCTGCTTCTCTCCTCTTTTTGAAACTTTCCCTTTGACTTAGATAAAGGTTTTGGTGAGAAACACAATCTCACTCTCTGCTGTGTGGTACAGGTTATAATTTAAATGTTCCCACAGTATTTTCTTAAGGAAAATAAAGTGCTATGTATTCAAAAGGGAATGAAAACCAAAATGAGTTACAGAGGAAGTTCCACTTTTGTATTCTTGATCCTATGTCTTTCAGTTTTTCACATCAATTTAAATGTACCACATTAAATAAGAAATTGATGGTTGTAATGATGTAGCTGACTGTTCCTGAGCTGACTGGCAGATAAGGAAATAATCCTGGGGAATACTTTAGGTTTGAAACTTCTGGTGGAAAAAGGAATCCTAGAGGAAGATCAAGAAATACAGTAAGAAAGAAACAGCCTGTTTAACAGAGAAGTGGGTATTTTTATAGAAGGATAAGAGTGGTTTCTCAGTTCCAGTGTAATGTGTGAGTGTGTTTTATTGCCACCATGAGTGCAGTCAGATGTGTCCTTGTTGGGATTGTATGGGATTGCTCCAGGCCAAATCCAGGGATGGCAAACACCTTGGTGGCTGCTCTTCTGCTGATGGCATCTTCAGGCAGTGCCAAGGGCAGTGAGTTCACACAGGCAGCTTCTAGAGAGGGGCAAGAGGGTTCTGAGCAAGGGTCCCGAGGCAGAAAGCTCAGGTGGTCATGCTGGGGAGCCTGACAGGCAAAGGGAAACCACTCTTCTTTTAGTTTAAAGATGAGAGAAAAGAAAGTTGGCTGCACAAGGGAGAGGGGTGTTTTAAGTGTGATGAGAAAGTGTTTCCTACACTTCCTAAAGGGAAGGAAAAATGCTTTTGGAACTCTGAAAGCTCTGTGCCTTTCCTGTGTCTGTCCCTGAACAGTGGTGTGGGTGTCACCCTGAGCTGTTGAAGAATCAGAACTGATGGCACAGGTCTAGGGAAAACATGGGAATTTCTTACAAATTTAGGACACGTCCTTCAACTGAAATTCTCATCACTGAGTGAAAAACTCATAATGATTCTGGGCAGAAACTCCCCACTGCCCTGGACCTGTAAATCTAAGGGCCCACAGGGTACAGACATCATTGGCAACAGATCTGAGAATACTGCAGGACAAAAGATCCTGCTCCTGCTTGGGAAGACACACATCCAGATCTTTTGCCAGGGGTGTCACCCGCGGTGACAATTAATTTTCTCCCATTGTTAAAGAAGGGTTATCAGATGCCAGTGGATGAATTCCCTTGTGTTCCTCCAAGTGCAGAGCTGTGATTCCAGTGGAAACTAGAGATGCTGAGGGATAGAGAGTGAAATCAAGAGTCTCTTGAATGGCTCCTTTCTCCAGTAGCCTACTCTCCTTTGGAGCAGGAGTAGTTCAGGGCTGTATGGTTGTCTCATGCATACTCACTGAAGCAGAGGTATAAGGACAGGGGTATGTGCTTTCCTGTGCTGAACACACCAGATTTGCCAGGGTAGATTTAGGTGGCACAACTTTCTAGTGAAATTTGAAGGAATGGCCCTAAATACCAAGAATTCTGCATTCTTTCCAGTGCCTGGCCAGGAATCTCCTGGGTCTTCTCTAACAAATACCTGCACACCACAAACTTCAAGGAGAAGAATTCAGGGTCCTTCTTAACTGGCATAAGATTCTATAGTAGTTTTCCAACATTGGTTGAAAAGATGCTAAGAAGTTTCTGAATTTAAAAAGTTTAAAAAAAAAAAAATGCTCTTCAGATACCAAATTCTTCTAAACTGTGCCTTAAATGTCACAATTATTGGTTACATGTTGAGTCATATGACCTAAGTTATGTGGTGGCTGGATGTGTAGCATGAATCTGGCTTCAGTGAGGAGTTTTACAGCATGGTGATAAAACTGAGAGCACTTCAGAGTGGATGTTCTGGAAGGAACACATGAATAAGTAAAAATGAAGGGCTGTTCTTTGCCATTATACCACTTGAATAAGTAAGCTGTGTCTATATTGATTATTCTTCTTGTTAGCACTGTGGAACAGGTCGTGTGTTGAATGCTGTCTTTGCATCTGTTCATGTGCTGTTTTATACAAATGGAAGAGCTCATTTTGCTACATTTAATTATTTATGATTTTAATGAAAACTTCTTTGTTGAAATTAAGTGATGGTAAATAACAAGGTGATGCAGTTTCCCAAAATAGGCTCCTTTGGAAGGGAAAATGGAAAATACTGTTTCTTTTATTGTTACTGCAAATGACACTTTTTTGGTTATTTCTTTAATGCAACATGCCAAGTTAAAAATATGGGACATGTCTTAGATTGAGTTAATTAGGGGTATCATCTCTTTAAATATCTTCAGAAAGTGATTTAAAACAAAAGGACATTTGGCTCTCTAGCTCAGATTCACTTTTGAAGCTGGATTTTCTGTGGTAACAAAATTAGGAAAGCTCTAATTCAGCAAAAGATGAATTGTAATGATCCAATAACTCTGCATAATTCAGAAATTACACTTGTGTAGTCTCAATTTGCAGAAGGAATCAGAACAAGTGTAACTGTATTACTTCAATGTGTTGTTGCTCTGTTATTTTAGAACTTACAAGATTTGTGTCTCATATGCCTTTGGCTCTGAGCATGTGTTATGCACTGAATTAAAGAAGTGAATTTTCATCCTTGTTCTCCCAGGAGCTGGCAAGCTGTGGCTGGAATAAAAAAGAGAAATACCGTTTTGCACCGAATGCTGTTGCTTTCACCAGAAGATTCAATCATGTGAGTTATTTTTTGCCAGCATTATTACATGTACACATTTTAGAAAGTCTGTGGGATTAAGTGTTCTGGCACATCACTTTTATTTTGGATCACAGCTGATTACTTGGCAACTTAAGGATCTCCTTTTAGCAGATACTTTATCTACAGGATATGCAGAAAGACCAAACCAGTGTTGAAGAAATACTCTGTTTTAAATAGCAGCAATCGATGAAAAGTGCATATTTTCTCCAGAACTGCTGGCTGTCTTTTATATAAAAGACAGAATCATAATTACAGGTTAAAGACTTGACATACAGGATTTCTGGACTAGTAATTAGATGTAATTTCCTTCTGTGTTAGTTCAGTGTCTTATGCTTGACATAGATGTTTTTGTTTGAAATAGAAGCTTCTTGTCAGCGTAGGTACGTTTTTAAAGTGATTCTAGGCAAACTTAAAAATTCCAAACAATTTTTCTGTAAAAAAATTTCTTCTTTAACTGTCTATTTGACATCACTTTTAGGTAGTATATTTGTGATTTTTGGTTCTCTTACTCAACAATTTCTCTGTATAAAATGAACTATTAAAAGAACAACAGGATTCTCCCTTTCTCCACAAGTAAAGCTGGAGGAGTCCAGCTGTGTAGTTATCCAATCATCTCTCAAAACTGTGATGGTCTTTTTAAGTAATGTCATATTTTCTCTTTCAGATGAAGTAATTCTATTACTCTCATCTCTCCTCTTGTAAATGTTTAATAAGGTCTCAAATTTACAAGCTGCCTTGCAGACGTAACCTCAGTACCCAGTCTCAGACTGAGATCTTTTTTAATCATGTGAATCTCAGACCAAACCTCTTAACTTTACAGGGTTTTTTTCCCCTATCAATTCTTGTGTACTTTCTCACTTTTCATGATTATTCTCAACTGAGGATATGATCAAATCCTATTACTTTTCACTGACAACACTTAGAATATTTCTTAACCTACTGACTGAAATGCTTGTTTGGATTTGGGTTTTGGACACTTGCCTGATTCTCCATTGGACTGAAGAAAAAATGTTACACTGCAAACTTTTTCTGACTTACCATTTATTGAGATCTGGGGGGTTTGGTCAAGAATTTGGGATTTTTTGTGTGTGTGTTTCTTTTTTCTTGTTGTTGTTGCTGTTCTGCATTTAGTTGAAATTTTCCTGATCTAGCTTTTTTTTTTTTTTGAAGTTGCTCCTGTTAGAATATATAGGCTAGTGTAAAAACACTCATGGTTTTGACACTAATCTCACTGATACACCACTGATTGCAGTATTTGCTACCTCACTTACTCATGGAAGTGAGTATTTTGAGTGATTTCTTTGACTCTTCAAAGAAATCTTCCATTTTACTGAATATTGTGAAATGTTTTTGTAGTAAAGACCATGTTAGGCCGTGTAACTCATCAAGGACTTCTCAGTTGTTATGTGCTGTACTCAGGAACTGCAGGAGCTGCCTGAAGTCAACTTCAGACATACTAAAGAATTGGTAAAATATTCTAAAGAATTGGTAAAATATTCTCAGTAGCCAGAAGGAAGGAGGGGAAACCTTATCATGGGAATAAGGACTTCCATGAAGTTTATATCAGCCTTTATTCTGGCATCAATGAAGCCATCAGTATAGGAGTAGAAAGGGAAAAGGACAGATATTGTTTCTGCTCCACTTACCTGGGGGGTTCTAATGCTTAATCCTAAAATAAATAATTGGGAAAGTCACAGGGACTTGTGGCCTTCTCAGGCAGGAATACATGTCATCAAAATTTTGTTAACTTTTGGAATTTCACTGGGTTTCAATTAAGCATTATGCATCTGTCTCTTCCCTTTTTGCCCCCAGCTTGCCAAAGGAAAACCATTAACAGCTCTCACTTTTTAAGTAAAGAGAATATTAAATTACTAACAGCTGCTTCACAACAAAATGATGTGCAGGTAGTATTTTGGAAGCAGTGATGATTCTGTGCAGTTGATTCCACTGAGGATGAAGTTGGGCAGTTCCAGCATTAGTTATGGGATAATTGGATGTGGTGCTTGTAAAAAGAGATTGAGTTCAGGGAAGAGAAATCAGTTGAATCCTTCCATGCCAGGTCTCTCCTGTTCTTGGAGAATTCATTGTTGAGTGGTAGTTCATATAGATCTACATATTTAATATTATTTTTTTTTAAATTACGTAACTTCACTTTTTTTTTTTAAACTCTGAACTCTCATTTTTTTAGCTTTCTTCTGAAAGTAATTTGTATATATTCTGTTACTGGTAAACCTGTCAGAGTGCTCAGTTGTCAAGTTCACTTCCTAGAACATTGTCTTACCTTTTGAAAATAAACCTTTATCATATGTTTCAAATAAACAATTTTTTAAGGTAACTGTTTGTGTGAAGGTCACTGTTGGTCTCTTGGTTAGCAGAGTCCCTCAGCTGAAAACCTCTTTCTTGAGGTTTTTATTTAAATGGGAATGGAACCGAGCTGCCACAGAGTTTAAAATATTAGAGAAACTTGTCAGCTACAGTCAGTACATTGGAAAATTTTTAAAGGAAGAGATCCCACTTGCAAAAGGAAAATTTTGTGTTTTGCTGGCTGTTCTTTTATGAGTGTTTTTTGGGTTTTTTGCATCCTTTTTAACCCAAATGCAAACACTGCATGAAGAACTTTTTCTTGAGTATTGTAGTGTTGCTGAATTGCAGTGGATTTAACTGGGATTATTGGAAATTAAGAAATGGAGTGGCTAGTATGCATGGAAGCTACTTGAAAGAAAAATCCAGAAAGTATTAAAGGGATATTTCCCAATCTTTCTGTAGCACAGGAAGCAAAGATAATTTTTGAATCAATGACTATGAACTTAAAAGCACCAGTATAACAGAATTGATATTTCAGATCAGGCAAACATGGGATTATTTAAAAATCTTAAAGTGTGATTCAAGAACAGATCTGTTCAAAGTTAAGCCTCTTATTCTCAGTTGACCTTAATAGGGAAGAATATAAATATACAATTGTATGTCAAGGCTTTAAATGCTGCCTTGGACACACCCAAAGGCAGGGAGTCATGTAGCTGATTGATGTTGGTATAACAACATTTAAATGCAGCAGAAGAGGAATATATGGAACAAATATTTATTATTTATGTAAAGAATGAAACAAAAGTATTTCTTTAAATTACTGATTTTTCAATATGTGAAATACATTAGGTTATGGTGCTATCTAAAGATACCAGTTAATAGATAAGACCAGCCAAAAACCTGTGTTTATGACAGTAAAAACACATCAGAGAGGACTGGAAGTGGTTGAAGTAGGAGTGATTAAGTGTGTTTGATTCTGTATCTCCTGCCTACTCTATCAGTGAACGGACTGGAGGGCTCTAAGCTTCATAGAAAATTTATTCTGGTTTGTTTGGGTTTTTTTCTTTTCCTGCAAGAGCTTGGAAGTGTTGTTGAGCTTAGGTCTGGCTTGGACTGGGACAGAACCCAGGCTTCTTCAGGCAAACAAGAATTTGTGTGTCCCAGTGTTTGTGTGAAGCCAGTGAACTTCCACAGAAGTCAGGACTGACAGAGGAAATCAGGGGATTTTTGTCCTGATGAAAATGCTGGAGTGTTGCTCTGTGTTCCAAGCAAGTGTGTCACAGTCTGGCCCATCACAGGCATTCTCCTGTTACATAAACAGTCTGTGAACTCAAAGAGATTTGGGATCTTAAGGTGTGTATTCTCCTTATCTGATTCTTTATGATACAGAAATCTGTGTTTAAAATTTAAATTCCCTTGGTCTTCAGTGAGAAAGTGTCACCTTAAAAACTCATTGATCAGTCAGGGGAAAAAAGTTCTTTTTCTCAAGCTGTGTAACTACAGAGCACTAAACTGAGGTCAAGCTTTTTATGGCAAAATTTTGAAGTACTGTCAAATATTTTATGTATTTGGTACTTCTGTATTTGACAGAATCATAGAATATCTCAAGTTGGAAGGGGCCCATTGGGATCATCTAGTGCAAATCCCTGCTCTGGCAGGATTCAGTAAGGACCCCTTCAGAATATTTAATATTAATATTAATAGAAAGAAAGTACTGGAGAAGACCTGGCAACAATCTACATATTCTCATTTTCTAAACAATGAAGAAGGTGCAAGAGTTTCAGTTCTCTTTTTCTCTCAGTACTCCTGAGATTGTCTCAGCACTTGGAGCCCTGTCCTTAAAGGAAAATTATTTTATGACTAAAGAAAGGGAATGGCAGTCTGTCATTTAAATACAGGTACTGTCACTATGATTTTCAGATTACAATTTGATGATGTACCATCAAAAATGAGATAATTTTAAAAACATCTGCCATTTTTGAGCATGGCAACATGCTGAGATTTTTTTTTTAATCACATGGAACCTCTCTTTGTTTGTGAGGATAACACGTTTTGACAGCAGATATTTTGCTTTGCAAAAAAGAAAAAAAATGAAAGAAAATGAAGAAAAATGAAAGTAAACAGAAACCTGAGCTCCATGGTTAATTCTTTCCTGGCTAATACAATCTTAGACAAACAGACCATAGGAAAGTCATTCTTATGCAAGATGTTTGTGGGGACTTTTTGTGGGTTTTCTTGTCATTCTTCCATTTCTAAGTTCCAAAGAGCTGTTGTGATTTAACATCCCAGTTTTCATCAGATCTCTGTAGCTTCACTGCAAATGTAATCATTTTGGAGGTGTTGATCTTGTGCTCTTCTGTCTTAGGAGGTATTGTAGTGTAGAAAGTGGAACAGGATATTTCATTTTTCTAACTGAGATTTTGGCCAGTAACCCTAATACATACACAATGTTAATTTACAAGAAGTATTTTAGCATCATTTAAAAATCAAAGCAACGTGACATGTTGAAAGGTTTTCATGTATGAGAGTAAACTTACAATAAATTTCTTTATACACTGTTTTCCATAATTTTGTAAATACCAGCCAAGCTGTATCTTGATGATAATTAATTTTTTTCCTAACACATAGCAAATACCTGAATAAAAGCTGCTGTATTTGTTACCTTTTGCTAATTTTTTGCTACTGCTTTATTATGGTGTTTAATTTTTATCATTCTTTGTGAGGAGAGAGGGTGGGAGGGAGCAGAGAAGAGAAAACAATAGAGTTTAAACATATTACCAAACACTTTCAAAGCAGAGCCTTTATGTGACATTCATGTAAGTATGAAATGCAGCAACCACTCTTCATACTGAATTTAACAGGGATCTTACATAGCAGTGAAGTCAGTCCTGGAGAGCTTAGCTAAGAGTAGGATGCTGTGCTGGACATCAGCAGATAATTGGCATAGCCAGAAATAAGAGTATAAACTAGAAGCTGGGTTCTGATTATCTTCAGGGTTAATTTTATTTCGAGGTTTTGGGAATGGCAGTGAACTGTAGTTGAAGCTGTTCAGTTCATATAGGAGTTGAGTGACATGGCTTTGATGTTGTGGGAAAGCAAACCAATGGGTATGATTCAATGTTAGTGTTTATATTCCTTCATTTTGTAGGTTCTTCATAACATTTCTTCATAATCTCTTTTTTCCCTGGGAGAGCACTGCTCTAAGTTTGTTCTGCCTTTTGCTTTGCATGTGATCTCAACCTCAGACTTACCCTGAACTCAAGTAGATCAAACTTTGATAAAAATAAATAAAACTTTTAAAAGTATAGTGTTGAAACTGTATTTTTTAAAAGGCACTTTTTCTACATTTTAGGTAAGCTTCTGGGTTGTTAGAGAGATTCTGCATGCACAGACTTTAAAAATACGAGCTGAGGTTTTGAGCCACTACATCAAAACTGCAAAGGTAAGAATTTGTATTGTGAAAGGGGTGTGACAATCAAAGGTTTTATACCCAGTTTGATCAGTTCAAAAATATTCAAGGGGAAATATTTGATACCTGACTTAGCTGTGGTTGTTTCTGTTGACATCAATAACTGTCTGGCTTCTGTGTTTCACAAAGTGTAGAGATGGTTTAAGATGAATTAGTCAGAACAGAAATGGTTTGTTTGCTTTTACCATTGGAAGGAAAAGGATCTTTTATCTCTTACTCAAATAATATCAACTTTAAAAATGTGGTTTGAAAAATAGACTTTGATTCAGAAGACGCTTTGGAGCTCTCAGTCTTTCCTAAAGCCTTTTGGACTGACATTCATGAGAAAAGGGTCAGTAAATCTGGAGTGATATATAGCCCTTCAAATAGAGTGAAACTTCTTCACAGTAGTGAAAAGAGGGGGATGTTTTTCAAGTTTTTGCTGTCAGATGTTGGCTGCCTTTTACTACAGCTGACTGCTGTGACCACCCTGGTTTACCTGCAAAAACAAAGATGTGAAGTATTTGTTAATTAATTAATTTTGTATTCAAGTTCATTCCCTGTCTTGACAAGCCCCTTTTTAATGAAGCAGTATTTTTCTCCTGTGGGATTTGACTCTCAACTTCGGGCAAAGCAAGAACTACAGGCTTTGCTCAATAATCATGCTGTGGTCATAGTGTTAATGATCTCTCTTAAGCATCCTTTGATATCTGGTGAGTCAATGTATCTTGATCTCATGTATTTTTAAAAGTCAATTCTTCTGGTTTTGTTTGAAATACAAACATTAAAAAATTGGCTTTATGATCCATGTCCCTCCATAGGAGGGGGAGGTTCAGCTCTGTGTGGCCACAGTGCAGAAAGGATGTGGGAAGCCAGGTGGGCTCAGGTCTGGTTCATACTGGGATGGGACTGGGCAGTGCTGGCTCAACTTTGGATGCAGCACCCTGAACATGCTTGACCTCACCAGTGCCTTGCAGGCTGCAGTGGCTGCTGGAGTGCTGCTGGCTTGGAGGCAGCTATGTGCTCTAACAATCAGGTAGTTGAGCTTTGCTTACCTGTCAGCTGTAAAAATCACAGCTGCAAAAAGCAAGAAGCTCTGTATATAGGGTGTTTTATTATATCAGTTCATTTACTTATGTGCTTGTTACCTTGGCTTTGCTTCCATGTGGCTGCTGACATGAAGTTACTGCAGTGGGGGCTGTTGGAAGGAGTTTCTGCTGTCCAAAGCTGTTATCAAAGCAGCTTGGTGCCAGAGGTCACACTGATTACCTTTTCTTTAGAGAAGCTGTAAATCTACTCCACAGTGAATTCCTTGTGCTGGCAACCTGTTATATAGCTGGCAGTCCTGCAATGGTATCTCATCTATAGTGCTTAATGCATGAAATAATTATACCTAATTCCCCTGAAGTTCCCAGACTGTCCTGGCTGGTGATGACTTCTGTTTCACTGCTGGCAGCAGCTGGGAAAGCCCTTCTTTTAATTTCTGATCAGCTATACCATCCTTTGGGACTGAACTTTACTACCTTGCTTGGGTTATGTGTGTGTGAGGGGTTATTGTGTAAGTGGAGGGACAAACTTCAGCAGGACTACTTGGAAGGATAACAGGACTGTGGTGTAGGACAAACATCCAACCCCTTCCACCTTGCCCCAAAAAACACTGGTTACCCTCTACACTTGGTCACTAGAGAATCCTCCCAAAAGAGGATGAGGAGAGGGAAGCACTTCATCAGGTATGGGCCAACTTCCACTGTCAGAAGGATCTGCTGGAATCATGGGAGTCTGAGCACCCAGACTGGAAATGCTACTGGGGTGCCATTAAAAATGGCATTTCTGACTAATACTTGTGAGGGCTTTGTTCCATAAAAGGCTGTCAGTTTCCTGGCAGTGTGTTAAGTGGAGAGAGAATCATTTGCCTTGATCCAAAACTGTTAGCCAGAAAACCATCCATGGGTTTTGGATTTCATCCTTCCAAATAGAGGCTCTCCTGTGATCTTCAGGATTTAGTGAGTATTCCTTTGGTCTAGTTCTCTTCTCCTTTTGCCTCATGAAAGGCTTCCTAAGCAAGAGGTAAGCTGAGTTTCAAGTAAGAGAGAGGATTTCCACCATTTTTTTAATAGGAAGGGTTCCTTATTTTTTCATGCTGGAATCCTAACCTACTTTGGCAGATATTCCAAATGTATTAAACAGGATTTGCAATACTGTGATTGAGTATCATTTCTCCTTAGCAAAGTCTCTCTGTTAGAGCTAAAACCTCAATTTGGGTGCACTGCACCAAACATGAATGGAATTTGGATCTCTGGGAGCTCACAGCTATCAGAACAACTGATGTTGCAGAAAAACTTCAGGAGGACCATTTTCCTCCAGACTGTTTTTAAGCTTTCAAGACAGTAGTACCAGTGGTTACCTGGCCAAGGCAGCAGACAGTTTTGGAGACAGAGGGAAAGGGAAAAAGAAAAGGGAGGGAAATTCCAAATGTGTGAAAAAATGCACTCAATCACAGTGTTTTGCAGAGAGTTTTTAAGGGAATTATTTTGCCCTAACGTTTTTTGCTGTTCAGTTTTGATTGGGTTGTTGCTTTCCACTAGTTAGTTGTCATATCCCAGAAATAACCTTTCAGTGAGAGGAGTACTCCATATATGTGGCTTTGGAAATTTACCTCCTTGATTTCATCCTGCTAAGATATTTTTTGGGGGCTTTGATGTAGCCCTGGAAGTTGCATAAACTTTGGGTACTGACATGATTACATCATGCATCACTGGGTTGTCCTTTCTGGCATGTTGTTTTAAAATACTATTGAATGCTACGAAAGGAATTTGTTGGGTTTGAATGTCAGAAAATTTCTGGCACTTCTAATATATTCCCCAAGATGTGTGTCTATATAGATATTTTTAAGGGTTCTCTATGGGCTATGAAACAGCTAGTTAGTCTAATCCAAAACCAGAGAGATGCAGTAATGAATAATTAGGAGGTGCCATAAATTGGCTGTGTGCACAGCAGTTCACTGTAACACTTCATTTTAGACCACGCAAGATTTCTGCATCTTTATATTGTTTTTTATTCTGTATTCACTATTGACAGCACTTGGAATATTGTTTATTGATATTATTTTTCTCTTTTTTATGTCCTCAGAAACTGTATGAGCTGAATAACCTCCATGCTCTCATGGCAGTGGTGTCAGGCCTCCAGAGTGCTCCCATCTTCAGGCTGACCAAGACATGGGCGGTAAGTGAGCCAGCAGGAGAAGGGAGTGGGGTTAATTTGTTCTCAGGTAAATACAACATCCTGAAGCTTGTTTTCAAGGATGCAGCAGTTACTACAGAAAGCTTTAACTTTGTTCTGCTGCATGCATAATGCTTCTAGTTCCTTTGAAGTCTATGGTTTCCTCTGAATTTTTTTTTTCCATTCTGCTGTAGAAATATTTTCCTCTGAAAAATAGTTCCCTGCAGATTCTGCTAAATGCAGAGGCATCTCATGTGGCCAGAAGCTATTTTGTATTTGGTTGCTGGAAAATTCTGAATGCCAAAGCAGGTCATACTTTAGTCATTTAGGGGTTTATACTGTTGGAATTTTTTTTTTTTTTGCTACAGAGAGCAGATGTTCAGAAACTCTTGATTCAGTTTCCATAAAGAGATTTGTTGTTTCTCTTACTGATAACTAACTCTAACACTTTTCATTATCATTTCATAGTTACAACTCCATTGGACAGTGTATTTGTAGTTCTGCCTTTGTACAGTTGTGAAAGGACAGTATTCTTTGGCATCATTTTTTTGTCATCTGTTTTTTGACAGGCATTAATATTGTTTATCATTGTAATCTTGATAAGAATATTAGGAATTACTTTTTCTCATTGATACTTTAGAGCTTAGAAAACAGTCCTTATTCCATATATATTCCATGTATTGTGTAGTTTTTCAACTATTTCAGGTGAATGTGACATTCAGTATGGCAGAATAAATCAGGTGACTGAGAAGCTCCTGTGCAAGGGATTCATATAAATAGATTACTAAAAAAAGCAGAAAACTTCCACTGGACAGACATCCTTGGATGTTGCAAAAAGTTTATTTGTCTGATAACTGTGTGAAAATGTCATTCAGTTGATAACTATTCACAAAATTGAATATAATTCACTTCTGCCAAGATACGCATCTAGAATTCTGGTCACGTTTTACAAATGCACAATTAAGTTAGACATTGCTTCCAAATACCAAAAATCTCTCTGAGGAAATATTAGTGAAATTAACACTTCAAAATGATCTCAAGGAGAGCTTCTGGTTTTCAGATTTTATATTATTTTATTGAGGAATTGATGCCTCCACAGTTTTATGTAACTGTGAGGCCAAGTCGATTTTTAAATCTCTTTCTGTACACAGCTCAAATTAAATGTAACTATTACCATATATTAATAATACCCACATTAATTACTACCATGATGATACCATTCAGAACTGGGAGTCCCCAGGTTCTTTTGGTGTTTGGTTGTGTACTAGTTTGCACTTACAAGTTTTATTTGTGTGCTCTTGACATTTGTATCAGTCTTTAAAGTTTATCCCTCTTCCAACCTCTGAAATTCCAGGTAATTCTCTCCCATTTCTGCAGGTGTTTGATCCTCCTGTAATCCCAAGTGAGTCTGTGGTTTTCATCATCTTACATAAGCCTTTGCAAATTCAAGTTGCAGGTTAGCTCCCAGCAATGTGCACTGCAAACTGATTTAGTTGTTCTTCTCTTGGAAGTTCAGCTTAGAAATTCCTGAAGATAATTTTAAGCCTTTGGCTTTCTATATACTAAAAGCAAGAAAAGGTACACCAAGCCTTTATTTGAATAATGAAGGCATTTGGGTAAGTTACACAGGAACCCTCCAAAAACTTCAACAAGGAAGAATTTCTTCTGCATTTCTGAGATGGTTTCTAGCAACCCTCAATCAACTTGATTTACAAAGTCAGGAAAATAGCTGCAAGTATATTCATTCCCTAAAAAAAAAAAATATGGTTGGAATCTAGAGTTGAAAGGAGCCATTAAATACTTGCTTGGTAATCTAATGTTCCTAAAAAAGATGAAATTCACGTGTTCTGACGCTATGTCTGAATTTGTCTGAAATTTGTCTCACTCATTGCCTGCACACACTCTGAACACTGGAGAATAGTGAGTGCTGCTTTTAATGTGTAATTTGCCCCATTCAAAACTTGAGAAGAATTGTGAGCCTTTCCAGGAAAGTTCATGGAAGAGAATATTCAGCTTCTGTCCATTTAATGTAAAGGAATCCTAGATGATCAGTGAGGGCTTGGGCAATGAAGCAAATACTCATTAAATATGTGAAGTGGGGTGAGCCAGCATCCTGAGACCTCATCTCTTCTTGCTGGCATTTCAAAAAGGTTGTATTCAGTGCTGGCACACTATAACTAGAAAGCCAAGAGCAATTTAGAAGGCTCCAAGTCCTTCCCTGCTGTTATAAACTGTCAGCCTTAGCTTTTATTGTCTCTGCATATGTACAGCACTTACTTACTGTTCTTTTCATCAAAGATTCAGAAGAGGAAACATTATTGAAAAAAGAAGCAGCTCCAAAACTGAAGGACTTAAAAATGGGTCCTCACTTGGCCCTCACAGAAACACTTCTAATGTGTTTGGCTTCTCTGGACTTTTCTGGGTGGAGGCATGGCATGAACTGGCCTACAAGTACCAGGGGAAGGCATGCAGGATGATCCAAAGAGCCTAAAAAGATACATCAGACTTGAATGAGTGTGCAAATCACCATGTTGTGAGGAAAATACAGTTAATTTCATTCAAGTTTGAAATCAGACCATTATTATATCTGTTAGTCTTGTCTTACCTTTCAGTCTGCAAAGGTACAAAAACCTTTTCAGACATTAAGTGATGGAAGAATATTTTAGATTATTATTAGAAATTAGCCACTCCAGGCTGATAAAACTGGAACCAGCTTTGAGATGATGAACTTCAAAACATAAATGTCATGTTTGAGTTGATGGAAGGTATTCATGTCAGTATTCTGCTTCCTTCTCCTGTGGAAGAGTCTGCAGTTCTAATGAATGCAGATACTGTTCATTTGAGTATTGGAACCAAACCTAAATTAAATATCCAAATTAATTGCTGGAATGTCAGTGATGAGTATATCTTGGGAGACAATTAACAATTCACTTTCAACTTGTGGCTTTCTCTTGAAAGCCAGTGTTTAGTTTTGTCTGTCCTCATGAAGACTTGGATATGAGAAATGGAAGTAAAAATAAATTACTTCAGCATTGTATTTACAGAAGGGAGATTTCACTTCTGTCAGGCTCACCTAGGTTGATCTTTAACTGAAGTAAAATGGGAATATGCGTAGAAATTCAGTGATCTGACCCTTGTAATTGCATTGTAGGGGAAAAGTTATAACTGGGACTTGGAATGCTGAATCTCCTGCCAAAATGTTTGGTGGGAACACCTTACACCCTTTGTTAAATTCTGACTCTGGATTGAAGTGAAGATTTTGAGGCAGTTTTGCAGCAGCACTTCAGCAAGATGTTTGGAAAATATCTTTGCTTCCCTTCCCCATCCTACAAAGAGAGCCTGGTTCTTGTTAGTTCTGTCAAAGGAAGGGATTGGAGGCAGGAGGAATGGATAATGAAGGAGAACCATGACTTTTAAGTATTCTGTTCAAAGTGAACATTTCTTTAATATTAAGAGCCAGTGAAATTGCCAGTTGGCAGATGAATTCAAGTCCATGAGCCTTCTGTAAAAAATCATAGATGAAATCCTTCCTCATATCTAAGACACAGCCCCTACTAGCCACTAGGAAGAGAATTGACTCCATCCCAAGCCAAAACACTTATGGATAATGAGTGAAAATGTTACTGGCATGAATATTCCTGATGTGGACAGCACATGAAGTTGTGATGTGTGATAGCTAGATTCATTTTTTGATAACTTACATTGTTTCAGAAGGATCCTTCAGGACATGAGTATTTTTACCTGCTTAATGTTTAGAAGTATTTTTACATTTGACACCCAGAATTGTTGCTTTTCTTTGTAAACTTTCTAAGTTTTCCTTTTTAAGGAATGAATGTGATGTTGTTTCAAGAAGTTGAGTTTTAAAAAAAAAACCCAAAAAACAACAACAAAAACAAAAAAAAACCCCCAAAAAACCAACAAAAACAACAACAAAAAAAACAAACCACATAAAAAACCAGCACAGCAACAACAATGGGGAAATGGAAATCTATGCTTGTAAGGGTAAGAGAGGAAATCATAATGATCCAACTTAAACTCATCTGGTTTTGCCTTCTTTTTTCTCTTCCTAGTTACTGAGTCGGAAGGATAAAGCCACCTTTGACAAGCTGGAATATGTTATGAGTAAAGAAGATAATTACAAAAGGCTTAGAGACTATATCAGCAGCTTGAAGATGACTCCTTGTATTCCCTACTTAGGTAAGCTGTAGCCTGTAATTCTCTTGTAATTACACAGGCAAAACACCATTTTTTTTAAGCATTCAGGAAACTGTGTGTACTTCAGTGGAGAATCTGCAACCCAGAGGTGATTCTGGACACTCTGTATGTGGCAGGACTGAACCTCAGAAAGAAAATACATCTTAAAGCTCACAAACACTGCAGGTTTTAGATCCAGTGTCAGTTTTCTAGGAAAATACTTTGCCACGTGTTGTACAGATACAATGACTTCTGGAGAAGTACTTCCATTGTTATGCCTGCTACCCCTCCTAAATATTAAATACTTGGCTGTTCTAGGAATGGTGGCTTTTCATTTATGGGAAGCTCTAAATCACAAGCCTCTGAGAGAAATAAATATAGATCTTAGAGCTAGGAACATGGTAAAATCTGGTGGTATTGCTGCATTTAATATACACCAGTGTGACAATGTGACTAGGTTGTTATAACTGACTCAGCCTTGTGGAATAATTATTAGTAAATTATATTCCTGTGTATCTAAAAACGAGATAAATGCATTTAATATGTGTTGGTTTTGTTGTCAAGCTAATTTAGTGTTACTTAAACTAAACAGACATTAAAATGATAAGTGTGCTGTTTTCAATGTAGCTTTTGTTTCATGAGATGTTGGTAATCATATAAAATTAAGGAATTGTCTATCCAGTTCTTCCTATTTTTGCAGATAATAACTTACACTTGAATTCAAGATGAGCTCTTGAGGTCTATTAAACTGTAATCTCTGTTCCTGAATTTTGATACTTCCTTTATTCTGCTGTGTTGTTAACTTTTCCAAGATTAATTGGTTGAATTTTATATGCTTGCCACTGAAATAGAAAAAATATTTCACTGTGGGAGACCAGATTTTAATGCCCTGTGGTGTTTATCGTTCAAGGCCTGAATTGAAAGGCACAAAAAGGAAAGCAAACATTATGTAATGTGTTGAACCATGGAGCTTTTCCATCTTGTGTACATGGACAATATAGAGACTTGATCTATAGTTCTGAAATTCTTCTTAGGATAGTGCTTTTTACCCATATGCCATGATTTTTGAAATATGAAGACAGCATCAAATTGTTTCCTTGCTGATTCTAAAAATCCCAAGCCAAATAATGGGAAGCAGTTTCTAAGTTTTATTCACTTACAGCTGTTTTCCCCTTATAAGTAGCAGCTTCTTGTCTAACTTTTATATTAGAATAACCTTTGTGCTTGACTTGATAGTTTGAAGTGAAATAGATAATTCTTTTCTGTTTAGGAAGAAATGCTCTTTACTGTGACCTGTTGTAGTTAAAGCATGTGTTGTGACCTGGTTTCATATGATACCAGTTCTTATTAGTGACATAAGGAATGTCCTCAAGCCTTTTTTAATTCTCCAAAGGAATAGTGAATTCCCACTGGTCCACTCCCTGTAAAATTAATTTTGTGTGGTTTAAAAAAGTGGCAAAAAGAAAAAAAATTGCCTTGAGCATACAGTAATGATAAATCTGGATCCACTTTAGAGGATTGATAGTTGAGTCCAAGTTTTCTCATTTGATGAAAGCTTTAATCTCTGCTAAGACCTGAGTAGATTTGTTATTTCTTCAATTTCCTTCCCAAGGCATTTTTACTGATGTAAGAGTCATTTAGAACTGAAGTAACTTAAATTTCTTGTTTAACATAGTGTTTTAAGCTTATCAGTAACAGGTTACAATTCCTAAAAGGAATACTTCTGCTATAAGATTCTGTAAGGGAGTAGTGCTGCTCCTTGTTTCAAACATGTAGCAAAGCCTACCTAGAAGTCTGCAGATGGAAATGGTGATCATGGCACTTGCAGGAGAAGGGATTCCTCAGGAGGACCATTCCCTCTCATGGTAAAAGGAGGAGTGGGGGATTCTTCACTCCTGGTGGGGAGAGCCAGCAGCTGCCTCAAAATGCCCTTTGGAAGAGTGAAGAGCATCAGAAGTGCCACACAATTAAATTTGCCCCTGCAAATCCCCTGTAGAAGAAATACAGGTCATGGAGACCTCTGTTTGGAAGGTCTTGGGGAAAGTGAGCATATGAAAGGATTTCAGCTGGAATTTTGAGGATGAATGTTTCACATTTATACAGCCAAATACCACATGTGGGTATAGATTTTTTTTTTCATGGCCATCTTGGCCATAAGAGAAAGCTTAAATGTTTTCTTGGTGTAGGTTTTGCAATAGGAGCAGAGCCATAGAAGTACAGATTGTTCTTATTTCCACAGCTCACTCTCTTGTGGACAAGACAATGATGTGTTTCCACATTTAACTGGGGTGGGGGGGAAATAAAGATGTTTCTCAGCTCTTTGCAGCAATGATTGTGATGCAATTCCAGAATTCTAAAAATGCAGGTGAGAGCAACACATCATCAGTGTGGACTCACCTACTTAAATGTGAGTGTGAAAAGCTGTGCAACACCAATAAAGATGTTCAGCAGCAGGCCCTTAATACACTTTGTAGGAAATGTCATCAGTGTTGCATCACCCAGGCAACTAAAGCAGCCAGAACAAAGGGGAGTTGTGTATGTGATGTTATATTTCACCTTAAAATAAAACCCTGTTCTCCAGGGGATCTTATTCCAGAGTTCTGATCCATTTGAGATTGCACAATAAAACAACTGAGCCATATCTTAAGAAGTAAGATTTTTATTTAACTAAGCAGCACTACCTTGTGAGAAGTTTTTCTTATAGCTGTCTTTGAGGAGTGATATCCAGAAAGAGAAAAGCTGAGAACAGGTTATTAACTATTCATCTGAGGAATATTCAGCTGCTTCAGTGATAGTGCTTGCAACAGATTTTGGAAATAGAGGTGAAAACCATGTTTCAGGTTTCATACAAGTTGAACTTTCTTGAGGTCTGCCTGGTTAAATTTGGACTGATGGTAGAGGAATGCCAAAAGCTTCATCCTTCTCAGACAGACAGCTTCTGCATGCCAGGGCAGGAAGCCTGAGGGATGCTACAGCCTCTTTTGAAAATCTTCCAAAAGAAAGAGTGAGAGAAAACACCAAACTTTTTTAAGTCATTCACCCTGCTTAGAAAATTCAACCCTACAAATTGATAGAGTTGCAAACATTTGAAAGTGAATTATTGTGCAGAGTATGAAACAACCCCAAAAAGACATGCTATGCTTTCCTTCCTCATAATTTTAAATTGTCAACTTAATCAACTCTTTCCTGTCAGAGCACAGCATTTGTACAGTCCGAGGTTTCTGGGTGGATTTTGTTTAGTTAACGTCATCCCACAGCCTTAAACTGGGGAAGGCTCACTTTTTAAATGTCAAATATATAAGATTTAATTAAAAAGCTGAGTGCAAGCTAATTTTACTTTGGGGTTTCTGCAGAGTACACCTTTCACTGAGCACACTGAATAAACAGTTTTTGTAGCAGGCAAGAGCTTCTTGGGGTAAAATACACTCTCTGCCAAGGAGAGGAAATCTGCCAGTTCAATGAACTAAAAATTGTCAGAAGTGATCATTAAAGGAATGTTTTAGAGAGCATTTTCCTTTTCTTAAGTTTACCTGAACTGCTCTTCTATCCAGCTACCATAGAGAAAAAAGGACAAACTACAGAGAGTCTGAATTTTAAGCATTTGCAATTAAAAAATGTTTTGCAGGACACTCAATCAATGAGGTCTGTGTGATATTTGTAACAAACAAATATTCCTTATATGAAGAACAATTTCAGAATTGTAATCATAAACATTTGTGTCAGTTAAAATTCTTGGAATTTGGGAATGGAATATACCAGGACTGATTCCCCACTGCTTCCAACCCCAATTAAATATTGGTGGAACTGGTTGGCTTTGATCTCTGACCAAAGATTTAACTACAAGCCTTGCAGCTATACATTATCAATGAAGCTTTATCTCTATTCCAAAGAGTGTGTTCTGAAAGGAAAAAGCTGTATTTTCTCCTCTGAATTACATACAAGGCTTTGCATAGTAATTTATATTGATTGATTTAATTAACAACAATACTAGGTTACTCTTTTAGCTATTATGGTTTCTTATTTTAAATAGGGACAATGTTCCTTAAAATCATGAAGGCACATATGAGTTGCTAAACAAATACATAACAGCATATTCAGTTTTATGTAATATAAAATTAAATTAGGTGACCTATGTGGCCATAAGTGGAGTTATTAAATAATTTTATATAATAGGAAGAATGCTTTAGTTCAGAGATTCTGGTACCTGAAGCAAATGTTTGGTTGTATCTGATTTTGGAAAAATAATTGTTTTGAATCAGTGTGGGGTATAGCTTTTGTTAAATGTTGGGAAATTGTTTTCTAATTAATTTCTTAAATTACATATCAGTTCCAGTGGAAATCTGATATCTAGAATCGAAAATTTGGTATAGACAGTGTCAAAAGATGTATAGGTATATAGAGGGAAGGGAAATTTGTGTGTCATAAGAGCAGTCCAAGTTTGGGATGTCAGGGAGAACACACTCAGATCTGATTTCTAATCTTTATTTTACTGTGGGAGCAGAAAGCTGTGTTGGAGGAAAACTTTTACTATTCAGAGACTTATCTCAATTACTATATCTGAATGGTTGGTCAGCCCACATCACTCCTAATTGGAGCAGGGAAGTGTCAAGTCATGATTTTAATACCAGGACTTTCAGTTTTGCCATTTAAGTTCAAAGTTTAATTAAAAAGCTCAAATATGGAGGTAGAAAGTAAAAAAAGTAATTTGATTGTCTCAAGTTTATCAATAATTTCATACAATTAATTTTCTTAAGCAAGGAACATTTTGCCTAAATTTTTGCAGAAGGTAGGACATGCAGATCTTAGCAGTGTAGAGAATTCCCTAAGAAATTTTGTATTTTGTGTTAAATTTGCCTCTTCATTTTGAAATAATTATTTGTTGCAAAAATCTTCCTCTGCTGGCAAAGATAAACATCTCCAATTTTTTATGTAGGTTCTTGGAGTAAATATCAAACAGTAATGTGAAGTCAGATTTTTCACTAAAAGTAATACCAACATTTTTAAATAAATTGTTAAATAACTAATCAATTTTCACATTAAAGCAAGACAATGTCATTTCACATATTTACATATAAGGGTTGAGCTAACCTGAAAAAGCATAAGCTTTTTGAATGGGAAAAGCTTATATCTTAAATATCTGGAATTTTTTACCAGTTTTGACTGTTTACATGAAGCATGTTGATCTTGAAAAAAAAGATAAATATGCTTTGCAAGCACAAACATTGCTTTTGTGAATGTGTGTTTAGAAAAACACTGTCACAGTAGAGAAGGGTCCTAATAAAGGAGAGGGGAACATGACAGGGGAAAGAAGACAGGAAAACTGTAGACCTGCTTTTTGCAGGGGCAGATTGTGCAAAATAATGATTAAAAAGTAATATTTTATTTTTCTGGAGCTCAGACACTGAGAATTTTATCTGGGAGCACTGTGGGATTTTCCTCCTCAGTCTATAGGTCTGATCATCATCTGAACCGCTTTCAAGGAGTAGGAACCTCCCCGGTACTCAGCCCAAAATATTCCATCCTGGTACTTGCTCCTGTAGTGGCCCCCTCGGTACCAGACACCGTTGAGGTTGGAGTGGGCGCACGCGTTGTACCACCAGCCACCCTTGTGGAAGTGAGCACAGTTTCCTGTGGAACAGAAGGACATGGGTGAGCCTCAGCTTTAGGCAGCAGAAATGGAGATTTACTAAATGTTTTCATATTGTGGCTTATTCTCAGAGGCAACTTGGAAGTGCTTCATAGCCTGTTGTGGTTGCATCTTGCTGTCCTTGCTAAATCATGAATTCTGTCGTAACAGCAGCCATTGCTGGAGGGGGTGGTTATTGACATGATCTCTAATGTGACAGCTGAAAGTGAAGGAGAGAACTCTTCTCAGCCTGGCAGCACTGCTTGTCCATGAGCTAACACCCCAGGAACTCGGATTATGTGCTGTTTGGAAATACTCAAGTGGAAGCAATGCGAGTTGATACAGCCCTGAGCAGCGCGCGGGGCCACGGTTCCACAAAGAATTGCTTGTAACTTGTGTTTTTACTGTTACAGGCTTGTCTAAGAGTTTGCAGGATTTCTCCAGCTTTATGGTTATTGACAGCTGAGGAAAAGCAGTTGAAGTATTGCACTCCCCAACCTTCCTGTTACTGCAAGGGAAAAACTGGAGGATATAAGAAAAAGGGAGCTCTGAGGAGTACAAAAACCAAGTGATGTGCCCCTTTCTTAAGTATTGGTACCCAACTAAACCTCTGCACGCTTGCAGTTCCTTTCATGCTCTTCAGAGACTTTAGTTCCTGGTGATTCTGTGGCAGCAGCACTACTCAGAGATCACCTGGACAGATTCTCTGATTGCAGTCCCATGCAAGTGATGAGCTAAACAGAAAATTACTGCAGAGTGTTGTCAGTGAGGGTGATGGATTTTGAATTTCTGACAGGTGTAGGGGCTCAAAGGAGGCCCTGCCAGTGGGGGTTTTTTTATCATCAATTGAAAGCATCTTCCAATAGGGTAATTTTATCAGAATTCACCTACTTTTTTTTGTCCTATGCTGTATATTTTGAGGTGGTGTCGCTGGTGGAACATACATTACTCACTTTCCACAGCCACACTGCTTTGCTTACCTGAATACATGTCCCTGTCCCTGTCCAGTGTTGTGAATTGCTTTCCATTGTGCCATATCATGGAGTCTCCAGCATTGCCCTGGTACGTGCCCAGGCGCAGGCGGTAGAATTCGCTCTCGGGCTCCAGGCGGAAGCTGCTGTACTCTGCATAAACCTTCTTGTTGCTCCAGTCCTCCAGCTCAATCAAGAGTCTGTAATTATCCTGATTGGTGAGCATGTAGATGTTTTCCAGTCCCAGCCAGTACTCTCCATCAATGTTCCCAAATCCTTTCTGTGCAAAAGAAGATTGGAGGGTGCTGCTAGCTTAGTTTTCCGTGTTTGTTAAAACAGGCATCAGCAGGAATGTGATAAACCAGTGGAACTTGGGTACTGAAAGCCTTTAAACTTCTGAATGACTTCAACCCATGCATTTAAGTGCTTTATTTTGCTGCACTGGGACTGCTAAGCTGCATGAGATGCTGCCAGCACCGGTAATGGTGGCAAAACATCTCTGTTCTTGCTGTCCTCTTTTTGAGATAAAGGGAGAGAGGATAGGGAAACTGAAACAATATTTCTTGACAAAACTAAGGGGATTTGTAATAATGGGTGAATAATGGAATTTTAGGTTATAATTCCAGGTTGAACAAGTCTGAGTGTTCAAGGTAAATAACTTCTTGTTGCTTCTGTATTGCAGCTGGTGTTGTTTTTTACTGTAAATTTAATCATGCTATTCCTCTGTTCTTTACAGGATTTATTAGAAATTAAATATAGAGACATCTTTTCTTTCAAATCACAGACTACCAGTGCAGTAGCTGTGAAGTGATATTTCCTATCTGCTGTCTGCTTTCCCCAAGTAAACCAGTGTTGTTAATGTTTGGCGTTGCATTAGGTTTAGAATATTTGTGATTGCTTTATGAGGCACTCCATAACTGCCTTAAAACATTTTATGACATTTAACAACTCCAAAACCAACCATGCACTGCTTTGAGAAGTAAAGACTTTGCATAATTGTTTGACTATTGAATAATTGTTTTGGTTATTATTGATTTAGAGATTAATATTTGAACCACAAAATTCCAGGAATGCAAGAAGCAAAAATCCTCACATTAATTTGTGTCCTATATGTAATTATTATTACTATTTTTATTATTATTTCCCCAACCAAATGATCTTCAGATTTTCTGTTTAGCATGTAATTATTCCAAAGCAGCATGCTCTTGTCATCATAGACATTCTGCCTGCTAGTGCATAACATCACAGTAACACACAACAGTTTGGTGGTTTCCTTTCACCAGCCTAACATCTTTAGAAATCTAACCTAAATTAGCATATGGAGCTTCCTTTAATTCATTATTAGGACTGTTTTTAAGTTGAGCCATCATCCAGCAAATCTAGTAGTTTGTTTGAATGAATAATTTCACTGGCTAAGTTTGCTCATTCATAGGGGAGACAAATGAAGTTTTACAAGTACTCACTAGTTCTCAGTGTGTTAATAAAAATCATGTGTTCAGTTAGAACTTGGTAATAAATGACTTCCCAGCCACTGTCTAGAATAACATGTCTCCCAGTGGTGTTGTGCATTACAAACCCAGGCTGTCTCAGACAGGTTGCTTCATACAAAATTAACAGTGCACAGAGGGAAGAGGGACATTCCCACTGAACTATGTTTGCCTCTGAGGGATGATCACACTTTTCAATTATCTTTCTTTGCCCACTGATTATCTGTATTGTAGAATTTACCTTGTAACTGTCCCAGTTCCTGAAAAAGTTGACAGATCCATCTGTCCTCTTCTGGATAACTGCCCATCCTCCAGGGTCCAGGCTGTTCTCACACCAGAGTTGCATTGGTTCGTTGCTGTTTTCGGGTTTGATCATGTAAATCCCGCTGTTGGCATGCCCAGCTTCCCTGGCTTGCTGGCAGTCTTTGAATGGACCTTTTGGAAAAGAAATACTGTGCAGTGCCCATTGTCCAGGAATATTTTGTAATGGAAAGTCAGTAATTCAATTAAGGTATAAACCTACTGTGGAAAACAGTGCAAAAAGTTACTGTCTGAGATTAATTGTATATATAAATAAACATGTCAATATCCCCTCTCTATATATTTTTTAACAAAAATTTCATTTTGCTAGACAAATAATAGACTTTGGTGACCAACACCTGATTTTTTTTGTCTGCTGTGGCAAAGATTTGTACTCTGGCTCTTGGTACTGAAGAACATTGATTTTTTATTTTTTTTTTCTTTTCATTAATTATTTTCTTCTTTTTCACAAAAGGTGGACATTAATTTCCTTCATCTTCTGGTGCATCAGTTTGAAACTGGTGGAAGTAAAAACCAAAACAAACCCAGGATACCCAACCAACCCTCCCAGTTTCTGAATATGTAATAGTTTGAGAGCTGCTGTAACAAATTTTTACTGCAATGGTCTACAGACATGGAATTCAGTCAGAGAGAAATCTTACATTGCATAATTTTCTGCTCTTATGTACTTGGCCAGTTTGAGGATTAGGCTGTTAACTGTGGATAGGAATCTTTTTAAGTTTCATGTGTCATCCTGGTGGGATGTGTGTAGATGGATCCTGATGAAGGAAATAAGTAAGCAACAGAGAAGGATTTTTGAGCAGCTAAAAGGACTCTCATTTGTTCTCAGGGCTGTGGTTCCACAAAATTGCTGTTGTTGTGAGTGCTGCTTGAAAGCTCTGTTTTAGTCCATGTGAATAGTGGTTTTACAAATAATACTTAGAGAAGACCATCTGGTAATTCTGAGAAGGATGCTGCTTACATGTCTCTGAAAACCTTGCCTAGTTTGCCTTTCAATTTTTTGGCTATGTTTTTATTTTCTGCTTTTTAGAAAAAAATTAGTTTGTGTGTCATTACTTCAGCTGTTTTAGAGAAACTGGTAATTTACTAATGAAAAGAAAAGTGTGTTCTGATGACTAGTTAGTAGTGGATGCCCTAAATGTATTTGAAAACTCAGCACATCTGAAAATAAATTAGCAACAGCTTTCCTCTCCTTCCAGAGGGTTTATTTTCTCAAATCTCCTTGGAAATTCAGAGAGAACCCATCAGTCACAGAAACAGCTCTTGTGCAAAGCAACATAGAAGATACTTGTTGAGGTTATTCTTTAATCAAAAGTAGAGGCTGAGGGAAATGGATCTTCACTGCAGATTAAGCTTGTGTGAAGCAAACAAGCTGAAAATCACACTTAGATTATCAGGTAGTAGTTGCCAGTTGGACAAGTTGTAATTAGCAAGAAATCTGTAAAGCATAATTAGAGTGCATGAAGCTTGTGTAACTAAAGAGGAGTATTTAGAGCTTGTGGCTGTGACAGGAATGGCACAGACACTGAGCCATTGCTGCACTGTCAGGATGGGGATGGCTTTGTCATTCTTCCAGTTCAACCAGTGGCACTTTAGGAAATAAATAGTAGCTTTGGTATACTAGTGCCTTTTTCCCTCTTGTTCATAATTAAAATTCCCATGTAGATTGTGAATATTTCAGAGTTTGTCCAGGGGATAGATAATTTCCTGGGCTAAGCTGAGTCTTATTCCCATTCCTTGAACTGTCTGAAGTAAACTTGGATGCTCTGTAACTGAACAGGGATGTTGTTCCAGAAGTATTTCTGTAAAAAAAATATTGCTTCAGGAAAAGTATAAACAAATAAGCCTTATATTTTGTAATGTTAATTGAATATTAAAAATAGATTAATTAGGTTTGCTGTTATCTGGGTGTTATCCCACATGATTATCACTGGAGGAGGACTTGAACACTCGTGTTTCCATGAGAGACCCAAGCAAATGTTTGGGGCCATTTGAAGTGGTTTTTAAGGCAGACAGAATTGTACCAGCCTTTATTTAATAATAAAGTATTATTTATGTAATACTTGGGTCATTTCTGGAGTTCAGCTGGCTTGAAGTTCACAGACTGCAACTCATCTGCTTTGATGCACGACTTTGTCTGCATGTATTAACATAAAGTAAGTTGTGGTGGAGGTAGGAGACTTCTGCTCTGAGTGTAAGGAAGTCCAACCTACCCCATAATTTTTGGTGTATAGCCTTGAATCTTCTTACTGAAGTAAATTCTTTGTTAAGTATAATTATTTCAAGGTATAAGAACTGACCTTGTTTAGTGGAAATACTGAGGTTTGTTAAACTGAGAGATTCTCCACAGTGGGTGTGGGTGTGACTGATGAAAAAAAGAATGATTTTCTGTTAAAATCTTACAGGTTTTATAGTTTATGCAAGGAATAAGTATCTCATTCCCGTCTAGTCTTTTGTAACTGTGTACACTAAGTCACTGAGACAGTGATAAGTCAGAAATACTCTGAGAAGATGATCTGTTAAATATTTCACTTCCAAAATTGTGGCTTAGATGTATGATTTAGTGCAGATCATATTCTGTGCTAAATTAAATGAAGTAGAGATGGAAAGAGATTAAATATTTTAAGTTGAAAGCTTGATAACTTGATGGCTGACTCCCATTTTGAAATGCCAAATATTATCTTGGGCATGTGATACAGAAGTTGTGCTTGTGTAAGTTTCATAGAGAGGATTTTTAGGGGCATTAGTAGAGGAAAAGTCTGAAATAAAATTGGACATATATTAAAAAAAGAAGCTATATTGTTAACCAAGAAGTACTAGAAATTACTTTATGGGTCAGGATGTGTCTTATTTTCAAATACTTAGCTAACTTGAAACTACTTTTTGTAAAAATAGTGGCAGTAATTTTGGGGGGTCTCTGGTTTTTATTGTAAATATTAAGGTAATTGTGACAACTACAATTCACAGGTCCATTGACCTTCCTCAATTTTTAGAGCAATTTTTGTACAAAATAACCACCATACTCAGAAAACAGAACTTCATCCTTTTGTTTCCCATATATTTTGCATTTGGCTCTCTACTCACAATATTCAGAAGCACATGGACCTTTCTGACCCATCTGCTTCATGCAAATGTTTGTGAGGAGGTCCAGGTATTTATTCTGATATCAGTCTTTAATAGGCCTATTTCTAATGGGGTTTGTCTGGTTTTCATTGGTCTTTTTGGACATCTTTATACATTATAAAAAATCTTTATCTTTTAACCATAAAGATGTTTCTTCTATGACATAGTTATGATTCTGTGCACCATGAAATCTGTTTATATTAATTTTAAAAATCAGGGGTGTAACTCGGGATTGTGTTGGAATGTCCAAGTTTTGGTTGTGACAACTGATGTTCTCCCAGCTGTAGCAATTCTCAACCCTCCTTTTCCCAAGCACTGCAAGAAACACTTAAACTTCCAACTCAAGAACCTAGGATTAAGGGAAGGTGAATAATGCTACAATAAGCTTCCTAAAATTTCTTTGTGTTCTCTTCCAAAAAAGGATTCAAACTCTGAACTTGTGGAGGTGGAGGGGTCAGCAAACACCAGGAAAGATAATTCAGAGGATAATATTAGTATCTTAGTGCTATTGCCTCGTTTTCTATGTGCAGCAGGCATGTATTGAGAAAAAGATGAGTTTAGAACAGAACCTGGAAGTGAAGGTTTGCTGGGAAGCAGGAAGTCATGGCTTTTTTTAGAATTATATTTGTGCTGTCTGAGCAGACATCAATGCAGTGCTTTGATATGAACTGTTTCCTTTCTGTCATGATGTGCCACTGAAATCCGCATGACATCTGGCGTTTTGCTTGGGCTCATGCCTGAATTTTCTGCAGACCTTGAATAAAAATAGTTGTTCTTTACATCAGCAGCTGGTTGGGTGTAGTGCTGTGGAACAGTCACAAATGAATGTTTGGCTTCATCTTAGGAACTAAGTTGAACTTTCTGCTGTGACTAAAGGCAATTTGAAAGAAACGAAAACAAAACCCAACAAACAAAAAAACAAAAACACCTAAACCCAAAACCCCCCACCAAACCCTTTTGCTGTGCTAACAGAAGCCAAGAGCAAGCACTCAAAGGGATGTCTGAGAAAAACTTGTTTTTCTGAATCCTTGTATTTTTTTAAAATAGCAATTCTGTCAATATTTCAATAAAGTGAGAAAAATGATAAAGTTCAGGGCAGCTCAGAGATAGTTAATCGTCTTGTCACTAATTTTGATTTATAGTGATACATGAATTTATCTAATGACCTAAAGGGTGTAACATGTGAAGATGGGATATGGTCTCCTGAATGTATTTTCATAACATTTATGGTTCTAGTTCAATTTGCCATCCCCTACTGACAATAGCTTACTGGAAATGTAGTTACTGATTTTAAATTTTCAAAGCTGATTGCCTCTAACTGGATCCATCTTTGATTCAATTATCCTTTCAAACTTACCACTCTTGAATATTTCAGCTAAACACTTAGAGACTCATGGCATGACTCTGTTGGTAGATGTAGATGTTCATTTTAAAGCAGGTCAGAATAGAAGGATGAAAATTCTTCTAGTAGAATTTTCTTCTGACAAATATAAGTATAAAGGACAAAAACTTGAAATTACTTAATTTGTTTTTGATTGATTAGTTCTTATTCACTCCTGCCAGCTATGGTAACATGTAGCTAGCAGGCATCATTCAGGAAATGGGTAAATATTAGAAAGTTTATGCCAATATTGAATTTTCATATTTTCATAACTCAAATCTGGCTGCAGAGGGAACCCCCAACACTTTGTGCCTTGAAGGTGAGTATTGTTCAGATTGAATTTCTGAATATCAGCCATTTCCACAAATCCATCTTAGGGAGATTTAGGCCATTTGGCAAACTAAAGCTTTCCCTGGGAGGTAGAAGTGGGAGAGAAAATCAGGAGCAAGAGCGAGCTGTACCAGTACTTTCAATTCTCCCTTCTGTTTCTATGGTCAGGATAGCTTCCCTCAGAGGTGGAGAGATCTCAGGTTAGATAAATAGCGACAGGTAACTCACCCTCGTTAATCAGAGCCAGAGGTGGCACTCTGAAAGGACTCTTTGTGGGAGAAGTGGCAGGGTCAGGGGGTGGCCGTACATCTCTGTCCCGGGGGTAGCCGGGGTCTCTCTGGATCTCGTTGCCTCCCAGCAGCACGGGAGTGTAGGGCTGGCTGTTGGGGATGTGCTGCGGCACCACCTGCACGAGGGGCGGCGACCCGTGGGGGTCCTGGCGCGAGAAGATCCTCAGGCACTGCTCCTCCAGCAGCGAGATGGTCACAGACTGGTTGTTCACCAGGTCAGTTAGCGCTGCGTATTTTACTTCGAGCTCCTTGTATTTTGTTGCCATCTTCAGCATTTCCGTCGTGACGTTGAGGACTTTGTTTTCCAGCTGGGAAAGCTCGAGCGAGTTGTCGCGTTTCCGAATTATCTCGTGCAGGAGTTGCATGTACAGTTGGGTCACACGAGAGTTCATGTTCCGACTTTCTTTCCTCAGCAATTTCACTTCGTTCACGATGTTTCCGTCCACGTCCACCACCAGCTGCAAAATGTCGATCTCCCGCTTCTGCTTGGACAGCACGTCCTTCAGGTTCTCGATGTCCATCCTGGTGACTTCATCTTTCCTGTTCCCGGTGCCCGGGCCGTTCGTGTTCACGCAGATTGGCCCTGTAATTTTTTGTTCTGGGACCAGGAAGGTGTAACCACATTTCTTCCCCTCCTCTCCCCTGTCTGCTGAACGAGGCTGCCTCTGCTGGGGCGTCTTGCTCGGCGCAGATTGTTCCATGCAGCGCCCGATAGACAACAGCAGGAACAGCAGGACACCCAAAGTCCACCTCAATAGCTTCATTTTAAAGCAGGTGGGACGACTGTCAGGAACCTGTTGAACAGATAAAAGATGAAGTCATTAAACCAGAGGCGTAACTAAAGCTCCTGGACTTTTAAATGGCCTAAACTGATGGGTTTGCCATGCTTGCATCTATGTAGCCAAGCCTTCAGAATCTCTTCTGTGCAGTTAGGTTCCATTAGATTAGCTGGCTGTTTTGAGCAGCAAACACTAAGATTTAGATGCAGGATTTAGTAAAGGAGTTGTTGCAATGGGTAAGTTTTCAGAAACAATATTTTTCTTAGATTCTGTGTTACACTCAGTTATCAGTTTGACTGCTCAGACTGCTCCCTGCATTTACCTGCATGAGGTTTTAGAACATGGAGTGCTTGCAGAATACCTTCCTGGAAGAGAAGCAGGGAGATGAAGTTATTTATATAAATGTTGGAATTTGGATTATATAAGCTTTTCTGGTCCTCCTTTAGCTTTATATATAGATATATATATAATTTGTTAAATAGTATATACATACCGATTCATGTATACACCCATTTTTCAAGTTCATATATACACAGTTTTAGTAGACTTGAAAAACTCATCTTTAAGACTATTTTTGGACATGAGTGTTAGGCAGGAGAAGACAGGAGATTAGATATTGTTGCAAATATCAAAAATTACTTATTCAAGTGACTTTGAATTTGTAAGGAAAGCTTAGAACATGTTTGCTCTGCATGTTTATTTATTTGGTTGCCTTCAGATGAACATCTAGAATTGTTGTCACACTATTTTTGTTTCTTTGAAAACATCTTTATCCAAATAATGCTGAAGTATCTGGTGTATTGTCATTATAAATACCATACTGAAATGTTTCATTTATCTTTTAAAGAAAACTGTGAGTTTCTTTTTACTCTAATGAATTAAAGTGCAGTGATAAAGATCCAGGAACGTTTTTTGAGACCCGTTTTTCAGCTTTAAATATTTGAGATGATAAACAAAGGTAGCACTTAAATAAGGAAAAAACCCTTCATTTTTTATGGTTTGGTTGCTTTGTGAAGCAGATAATTTCTTATCTCAGATGTTTAACTGGCTTTCCTTTCCAGACTCCATTTGCAAGCCTTTGGATAGCCTTTCTATCCAAAGTGGCCTTTGGATAATTACAAAGAGAAATACAGTAAGAGCAGGGAAAGTTAATTACCCTGCTGTTCTTGCTGTGTCCAAGTTTGAGTGTATTTGGCAATGCTGACACAATGATCCCGAAGGAGAAGCAGAGCTGTGCTGCTTCCTTTACATTCACATTACAAATGATAAAGGTGACTTCTGGGTCAGGTCACTTTTCCCAGTTCTGTTACTGGCTTTAATATTACTGCAAAAAGGGTGTCTGCTCAGCCTCAGGAAACCTGTCACATCTTTATTTTTTGGCTTCACTAAGAGCAGTGGTTACAAGCTTCAAACCATGATATACATGCAATCAGCTAGGAATTCTGCTTAAATATTTGATAACTTTTTGTTACCCATTTGTCTGATGGTTCTATTGCAAGCCCTGCTTCCAGAAGGGGAAGAAAACACATTTAACACATACTAAAAATCCTTTCTTACCCTGCATAAATGGGGGGAAGCATGTAAGTTTGAGGAAGTTTATTTTAAAATACTTACTTCCCTTAGTTTGTAGTAATAGGTATTTTTCTGTCTACTAGCAAATATTTTTATCAAATCCAAAACTTAATAGTTTTGTTAATATTTCTCTGCTGAACTTCTGTTTAAAGGAAAAAATAGTTAGGAAAAAGTATCACTTTTCTTCAGAGTTGGTTGTGTGTTTTTCTTTTCATTACAAACACTAATCAGCTGGACAGTGCTCAGATTTGGTGGTTCATTAGGTTAAATGTTCACATGCATCGTGGGCAGCACATGGGAAACTGGTCTGTGTGTGGTTTCTAACTTGACAAGGGTGAGCTGAATTAATTGTCTGAAGTTTAAAACCTCTTTGCATCTCCTAATTTATTTTTCAATACTTTTGCATTTCCTATTTGCAGATTGAGGGGAGGAAACTTTGAGGCATATGGATGAGGATGAAGCCATAGTGCCAGTGCAGTATTTTGCTGTTTTCAGTGTATAATAGGTACTTCATAGTCCAAGAAAGTGAATAACATTTTAGTTCTTGGGAGCTTTTAAAGACCCTACAGAGTTACTGAAATAATGAATGACTGGGGATTTTTCCCCACAGTGGCACATTTTCTCCCTGAAATACACAGAACTTAAATGAATCTTTCAAAACAAAGCACTTTGCAGCACAGTCCACATTCTAGCCATGTATTCTACTGCAATCTGCTTTCTGAATTTCTTCTAATATTAAATGTGTTCATTTTAAACTTTTACCCTTATCTGTTAAAGTTTCAAGCTCTGTGTCTATACGTGTGCTGTCAGACAGTTAAAGGAATTCAAGTGTCTAATACAGCATAGCCAAATTCAGAAGCTGCATCAGGTTATGCCCTAGAATTTGAAATTCAGAAATACCTCGTGGCAAATTGAGACATTCAGATAAGCAGGGATGGGTTTCTTCTGAAAATCTACCTGGAAGGGAGTGTATATGCTTCTTGGAAATGCTGATGTTGAAAAAATCAAATGTCTTAAAAAGTTGCTTGTCAAGTGTGAGCAGCTTAATGCCTAGCTTGTTATACAAGAATAGGTTCTGAGCAAGATATTTACTTGGAGTTTTAATCAGCTTAGAAGGAAATGAAAATACTGTTTCAGAAATTTCCTGATGTTCTGGGCAAGCAGCTTAAAAAAATAGAAGCTGTTTATCCAAAGTATCCCAGAATGATAGCCTAATATGTAAGACCTAAATGACAAATTAAAATTAGAGTTGGGAAATAGTTTTAGAGTTTTAGGATCAGACACATTTTGTCCTGGATTCCCAGGTTTAGATGTTCAGGTAGTGGCAGCAGTGTTAGGAGACAGCTGAGGATCAGGGATCAGCTCAGAGCCACGGTCTCCATCCCTCCCTGCAGGTTTGGAGTTGCCTTTACAGAGTGGGGCTGCTGGTGCAGACCTTGGAAATGCAGCAGGGGACTTTGTGATTACAGATAGCATTGCTTTGAAATACGTTATTTAACTCTTTATTAAATGTCATGGCTTTTTAGATTAGAATAAACTGGCATTTCAGCTGGTTTCTGTGCCACCCAGTTTTGGGTCTCAGATTTCTGTAGAAATTCCATTATGTATGTTCTGGCCTGCTGATGTTTTATAGCTTCTGCAGAAGAGAATGTGCAGTTATTCACAGCAGCACAAGCTTCTTCATCAGCTTGTCAGAAACACTCAGAGCTGTGGACAGGGCTTCAATACCATTTTATATTTAATGCCATTTCTTCTGATTTCTTTCTTTTCCAGAGTGATCCCTGTGCAAAAAAAAAACCCAACTTGCTTTCAAAATTAGTTTTTGATTTATTACTTTAAAAAGTGTTTAAAGGTACAAAATTCTAATTTAAAAGAGCAAAACAGTAACTACTTTTTTTTTTAACTGCTGTAATGCAGACTGTGTTACCCCCCCAGAAATATTGTAGTCACAAGTATAGAGTTGCATGGATCAGGATATGGGGAAGCTGGTATATATTTGACATTTTTTAGCTTTCTGCACAACAAACTATTTGTTCTTTGTTGTACTTCTGTGACTCATGTTCAGCAGGATGTAAAATTTGGAAACCCACAACACAAATTGCAATCTGTTCTTCCAGGGCTGACCAAGGCTTGTTCTCCCTGGACTGTGTTGGGTGATATGGGTGAGTGTAACGAAGCTGTTGCAGGTAAATGGGAATATAGGATTCCTTTTGTATGGAAAATGCAGTATCAGCACTTACCTTTATTCCAAATAATTATTAAAGGAATATGGTCAAGTGATAAATGCCAGCAGTGCTCTCTTATATGTAACAGGAAGGGAAACAGACTGGGTTCTTTGAGAAAGTAAATTACAACACTGAGGCTAAAGATGCTCTTACCATGACACCAGCTAATCAAGGAGCTCTGGTATTGATGTTACACAGACTTCATTTTCTGTTGAGCTTTGCCCTAGCAGCTGAAATCAATAAACCCAATTATGTTCCTCTATGTCTGCACAGGCTAAGTGAGGATTTTTTGTAGATTTTTTTAGCTTAAAACTGGGTCCATGACATTAGAAGTAATACTTATGTGGGGAAAACACTCTTCCTATAGGAGAAATGTTCCCATGGATTTCAGTATATCTCTGTATTTAAGTAAGTTACTTCTCCCTGTATAAACAAGTGTTTTTCCAGCAAGTCCCTCTGCCTCTGCTGAAATAACAGGATTACTTTCAATTGCATTGACTGGGATCCAAGAATAATATGTTCTTGGGTTTTGTTCGTCAGATACGTGATGTATTGAGTCACAGAATTCTGCTTCTCAGAGATTGCCATGAATCTGATTCCTTTTAGGAAAGGCAATCTGAAAATCTTTTTGGGGTTTTGAGGTTGTCATTGAAAACGTGCCCCTTTTAAAAATGAGAACTTCTAAGGAATTCTCCACAGAAGAGATCAGTTAATTTTATCATAGAAGATTTTCTGAAGGCACAGCAAAATTTCATTGCATTTCCAGATTTTTTGCTGAAGTTTTTTTAGCATGGGGGTTCCTTTGCATTTGTTGGCAGCCACTGTGTGTGTTTGCAGTGTTTGAGCAGGCAGGTACAATGCAGTGGTGCATTTTGTGTTTGGAGATGTGTGATTTTGGGACTCCAGAGTTCTGCTTAGATACTGAAAATATTAAGCATCTAGTTATGCTTGCTGTAGGAAATTGTACTTCATTCATTGGTGTATAAATTTTAAGGACCAAATCAATAGGTCACGTTACAAAAAACAGAGTCCAATAAAACAATAATTAAAATCTCACAGGGCCATGTAGTTACTGCTAAAGTTTAAAGGTTCAGAATTTCCATTCTTTTCAGTAAGTTCTTTTAAAGACTTCAAATAGTATATTTTTTTACTGTACTTCAGATCATTCTTTTGGCAGAAGCATAATATTAGTATTGCATTATTTGTTTTAAAATAAACATTTCAAAATTTGAACTCTAAAGTTGGAAGGCAGCAAAGGAGAGAGAGTTAATACCTTGTATACAGCCAGTTTATTGCTTTAAAATTATTGACTCAGCTGTTTTCATTTGTGAAGGATTTAGGAATTGTTCTAAGCCATGTAAATCAAACCCTTGGCTGATGATGAATGAATGGAGCCTGGTGTCCAAAGCACATTGTGTGCTTCAAATGGGGGTGGTGGTGTTGTTGTTTAGATGATTCTCCTCCATATGTAAATCAGCACAGAAGGATAGTAAGGAAAAGGGCTCAAAAACCTGGAAAGGATTCATCTTTCTTGTTTATCAAGGCTGCTTCAGACTTTTTTCCTCTGGTAGCTACTAAATCTTAATTAAGTTTGTCTTCTGTAACACTTTGTCTCTCCTTTTAGTATCAGCCCCTTCATTCTCTCTTACTGTGTCAAACAGCTTTGAGTTTGTAAATGCAAATACATCACTTAAGTTCATTTGCATTGTTCTGGATTATTTACTGCATTTTCATTTCCAAGTCAGCATGAAGAAAGTTTTCTATGGTTTCCCTATGTATAAGCAAGTTCTTTTTGATTTTTATCTGTACTTTTTTCTTCTGTTTGTAAACAACTTTCTCGTTTTAATCATTGATTTGCAGCAGCATTCTTCTCCCTTCCTTCCCCTAATGAACTGTAACAAAGCCCTCAATTTTCCACTTAATGTAGTGTTGCTTTGTACACTGCATTTCATGTTTATGAAATGGATCTTTATTTAGAAACAAACTGCAGTTCAGTTGAGGTACAATTAACTGTCCAGAAATTGCTGAAGGAGGATATTAGTGCCTGTTGCAGCAACATCTTTTGATTTTCAGCTGCACAATTGATTGTGCTACAAACTCGACTGTGTTCTGAATAGGTGAATAACTCTGGCTTCTTGGTTGGCTCTAGGACTCAGGCAACTTCAACTCCTCAGAAGAACCATAAATAAAAACGTACTTGAGACTATACACAATGATTGCTACTTACAGATGTGCATTGATTTGCTTGGGACTTTTCACAGTGGTTTTATTGAGGTATCCATTTTCTAGTTCTAGTAATGCTAGATCTATGCTCTGGTGTTGGGTGGAATCCAGCTTCCCTGAAATCAATAGGATTTTTGGCTTTTGCCTTCTGGTAGGATCAGAATTTCACATGAGTATGTTCACAGTACCCAAATTACATGCTTAGCAAAGAATCTGGTAGTGCTAATTTTCTGTAACTGTAGATAACAATACAGCTAAACAACCGAAACTTGTTCATCCCTAAAACTGGAACGAGTTAGTCTGTGCTCTTATGCAGTGCCTTTTTTAATTCTTTCCAAAGTCTACCAAATGCCACAAAAATGAGTCTTAATGTTAGTTGTCAAATGTTTCTCAGGCTGAAAGGGATTTGTTTCTTCACAATTGTATGATGAGGGAGATGTATGTAGCATTCAGAAATAGCTCAAAATTAAACTTGCAAGTAAGAATAACTTTAAAACTTACCAAGAAATAAAGTCTTCCAGCTGCTTTGCTTCTGTGGCAGATGGAAAATCCAGAGGCCAAATTGCTTTTGCTTCCTATATTACCCGATGGTGTGGAGTGTTAATCTGCAGCTGGAGCTGAAAACTGCTTTTGTCTTTCTCTGTTAGATCCAAGCTGTATTGAGGAATTGGGTTTCTCCATACGATAACCAAGCTAACCTAATCAGTTTTAAAAAAAGAAAAAAGTAATGCTCCAGTACGCGTTATTCCAGGAGAGAGCGAGAAATGTTTTCTGAAACTGCAGTGTTTAATTCTCACATGCAGAAGTGCTCTAAAGCAGCTACAGCTGACCCAGATTCCATATACATCACTTTTGGACAGTGTTTTTTTAAACAAACACACACTCGGCTCAGCCGTTCAGCCCACCTATGATGTCACCGCGAGCACTCGGAGAGCAGAAGAAACTCCTCCTTCGGATTTCCTATCCATACCCTCCAGAAAAGGAGGGGGGTAGGGAGGCTGAGAAGTTAGGAACAAGGAAAGATTGTTTGCCAGTAGAAGGGAGGTACCATATGGCAACGGACTGTGCAAGAGTTCAGCAGGCAATTACAAATCAAACATTTTTACTATGCTGCCTAAAGATGCCTTTCAAGTTATTACAGTACTGGGCTTCATTTAGAAGAAAGATTCTTTCAGGCTGATAAAACTCGATTTGTGTTGCTGGGAATAAAAGGGGCAGCCTGGCTGGATACAACAGGAAAAATGAAGCATTTGTAGTCTAGAAGAATGTTCAACAGAATGTCGCATTCAATTCTTGACGTTCACTTAATAAGAAACAGTTCCAGTTGTTAAAGGCATGAATTCTCCAGTACATGTGGAAAACGTTAAAACTCTGTGTGTGATGGTTTTGGGTAGGTATCAGAATATTTGATAACATCTGACTGGTGTTAGAAGTAGCAAAAGCCACAGAGATTACACTCTACAAGAAATACAGGATCTGTTTCTGTCCATCCTCAGCCAGCACTTGAGTGTGTTCAGTTTACTGCCATTGATCTTCCTGCTTTCTTCACAAAGGCAGTGCCAATTACATTTGAAAGAAAATTACCCTTGTATGCTTTCAAAATTATTTTAGATTTCATAGGAATGCATCCAGTTGGTTTAGGAAGCTGCTCTTTACAGAAGACTCACTTTTGATTTAGCTAAAAGATCAGTACAAATCATTCAGAGGTAATTCTATAAATACAGTGGTTTATAAAATCCTGCATAATAGTGCAGGTGCCTGTTACAGGGAATTTCCTTAAATATAGTTAATAAGTATGATTTACTTCCTTCTGTGGAAGACTGATCAGGTTTGGGATTTTTAAGGCTTGTTTGGACATGGGTTAATAAATTCAGCTTCAGGACAGCTTATGCACTCTAGGTAATGCAGCAATTAAATGCAACTACCTGATGTTTCTGATTATCTTTTCTGCTATTTAGCAAACTGGTTCTAGCAGAACAGAAAATTGAGAGATTTAGTAGTATATCAGGTCATGTATAATACCTTTTTATTCACTTTTTTATATGTCACCTTTCAGCCACAAGTATTTTAATTTGTTTCTGTGTGTGCGCACACACACACGTGTGTGTGTGTGTGTGTGTGTGTGTGTGTGTGTGTGTTGGTTTTGGAGGGATGCCCAGAGTTTCCCAGCTCACATTTGAGGACTGTACTGGTTAGGTGTTATACAAACACAACTGCTGTTCTTGTGAGGTTGTATTAATAGTCTTCCACCTGTAAAGCCAAAGTCCTTGTTACGATTTTGCTTGTACAAGGCTGAGAGGTGAAGTAAAATATAATATAAAAATTTCCCTGTTACTGAAACAAGTTTCTTAAACAGTATTATTTAAGTTTGTGGTGTTTTGTAGTCAGGATATCTGTGGAAGATGCAAGGGATGCCCACCAATTCCTTTGAACAGCAGAATTGGTCAGGATATGCTTTGCTTAGTTGAGTCAAACGGGTGAAGTTCAAGAAATGGAGCTGTGGTTAGAAACAAACATTTTATGTACAGCATTATTGTGTGAGGAGGAGGAGGATTTTCCTCTCTACATGATCAAGGGGTTGAAGGAGCAGTAAGGTTGCAAGTAATGCAGGGAAAGATGAAGTCACTTATCTAGAAGGCTGTTGCATATTTGGAGCTGTGATTATTACAAACTGCAGGATTCATTCATTTCAGTCTGGGTGCCCACTTTCCCTAGTTAATTTTTCCCATGTTGCTGCAAGTTCAGCTTGAGTTTTTAGTCAGCTTGAAGAGTTATGGGTATGATTTATCCTTCTGTTGTTTCTTAATTGCTGCATTGGAGGAATGAAGTAGTAGACTTCCTAAACAATTAATTTTGGTGGTATATTTTAGCTTTGTGTGTTTAATGTGCTTCATATTTGTTAAGGGAGCAGTAAATTGGTGCTGTGGAGGAGATGAGGTTTATGAGTAGCTGTGCATGTCCTTGTAATTACTTTTAGAGTTCTAAAATGATTTCCCAGGTAAATCCAAATCTTATTCTGAGACAATGCTTTCATCAACCTGCTTTAACATTAGTGGAAGCAAAAATTCTTCACAGTATTCTTGATGAGGGTTTTTCTGCTCAATGAAAGACATTAAACAAAGAAACTTTTCATTCTGATCTCATTTCAGGTATTTATCTGTCAGACTTGACATATATTGACTCTGCCTACCCCTCAACAGCAAGCATTCTGGAAAGTGAGCAAAGAACAAATTTAATGAACAACATTCTTCGAATTATCTCAGATTTGCAGCAGTCATGTGAATATGGTAAGCAAGTGTGTAAATATTACAGTGTTAAAGAGAAGAACTTAAAAAGCTTGATTTTTTTTTGTCTCCTGTGATGCAATTTAAGTAAGGGTGGACCCATATGAATGCCATTAATACCCTCCCTCATATTCTCAGCCCAAAAGTCTGGGTTTTTTTGAGTATTGTTGGTTAAGATTCAGGGTAAGGAGACAAAATAAAATTGCCTTTCTCTTACATCAAGCAAACTGCAGTACATATTTTCTGATGATAAATGTGTGGTAGTACATCATACTCAAGAGTAGTTTTACTGGTCTTTATAAGCTTGTATCCTTGTGTTCATAATTTTATGACTGAATTCTAAAAACAGGATTGCTTTTGAAATAGTACTTTTACTGGAGATAATAAAATACATTCAGCTTGTCTTCTGGACATTTATAGTTCAGTCCATAGATCAGAGCATTTATTTTTTTCTTCAAATATGGGTTCCCTCACTGTCCTCTTCCCATTCTAGTAAAGTTCTGCTTCTGTGTTTGTGATGGTGGAATGTGAATTAGCACAGAATTGTGGCTTCCCTGAAAGCTCAGTGTGAAGAGAGTGTGGGCTGTGAAGGAGTCCTCAGACAGCCCTCCATGACTGACAGGCCTTCAGTTTGACCAAGGATGTTGTCTTACCTTCCCCTTACATGTGGTCTGATGAGAGAAGTTGTATGAAGTTGTAAAATTTCAGTATCATTAGGGCCTGTAGTTTGTACCTCCATCTCACACAAAAAGGCAAGAGATCTGAATTTGTCCAGATAGATTCTGGTAAAAAACTTTGCTTACCAATGAATGCCAATGAATGCTGTCTGTTTTCCAGATATTCCTATGTTGCCTCATGTCCAAAAGTATCTCAACTCAGTTCAATACATAGAAGAACTACAAAAGTTTGTAGAAGATGCCAATTACGAGTAAGTACAAAATGCTCTAAACTGACCATAACATTACAAAATTACTTCTATAATTCAAAGCCTATTACTTGTGAGACTGCACTTGCATTGGAGAATTGTATTATATTATTTGGGTGTCCCTGCCCATGGCAGGGGTTTGGAACTAGATGAGATTTAGGGTTCCTTCTGACCTATACCATTCTGTGATTCTGTGATTGTGCACCTCAGACACAGCAGCTGCGAGCAGCTGTGGTTCCAGCAGGATGTTGTGCTCAAGGCACTTTCCCACATGCTGAATGGCAGATCTGCTCCCTTTTCTATGCCAGACTGCACCAAGCCCTTGCTTCAGGTCAGTCTGATCTGCTGAGAAACAGATCTGCTGCACTTTCTACATGTGGCTCACCTGTTCTGTTATTAAGAGGAATCCTGTGATTTGAGATGGCTTAAGTCATTCTTCATCAGAACAAAACCATCTGTGCATCCAGTCCCAAGTTTTTACTGAGAGTGACTTAAAGCTTTCACTTGCAAGATAGTACTTCATTTTATACTTTTCTCTTTGATTAGGTTATAAAGTGTGAGTAAAAATATAAGCACTTGATTTTTGAGAGGCAGGTTCCCATTCCCCTCTGTCTCTGGCTGTTTCTCCCAGCCTCCCACCCAAGATTTCTACTACATACTTAATTAAAAGATTATTACTGTATTAAGTGATTTGGCATCCAGCAAAACTGGGGGAGGGAAATCTCTGGCAAGAGACAGGAACTGAGGATCGGGAACACCCTAAGGCAAATCTGTTGCCTATGAAGGAAGGTTTTGTTCATTGGCTGATGTGCTCCAGGAGGTTCCCCACCCATTCCCATCCTGCCCGCCCGGGAAGTTTGTCACCTCAGAGGGCTTGAATTGGTTGCTTGTGCAGCTCCCTTGGAGTGGCAGGAGGGGGATGAACACACTTCAGGAACAGCTGTGCTTTGCCATTTAATAGCCCTAACTTGGATATACTGAAAGGCAGCAAATGGAGACCCTTCAATTTATGTCAGTTAACGAGGACTCAGACCCTTGGCTTCTCTACTGAGGTTTGTAAGTTGTTCTCTGAATGTCCTTGTGGATGCATCCAGCTTTAGCCTTTTCCTGGGATGTTCTACAGCCTGATTTGGGAAGTTTCACTTGTCCATCACTGAGAGTAAAGCTCTGTGGAGCTTTGAAGGAAGGAAAAAAATTGAAGGAAGGGGAAAAAAAAACCAACCCAAACCCAAGCTTCTTACCTGCACTGTCTCCTTTAGTACATTGTATACATGAATTCCACTCTCCACCTTCCTTCACTTTCACTGGGTTGGACTCACTAGCAGAGGGAATTTGATTGATGAAGGAGCTGCAGTCTCTTCATCCTGTACAATCCCTGTTTTGGTACCAGGGCAATGACTGGAGACGATGGCACATAAATCAAAAGCATGGCTGCTGTTCACAGAGTCTGGTTTTGCACTGATGAGTTTTGTACATCTCCAAAATGAATGTTTTTATGGTCACGGAGTGTATTTCAAGAATTGTTCTTACTTAAAGTGGGTCCTCTACTTCTCATCCCCCAAGGTGTCTGTCAGCAAAAAGGTCGAAGTTAGAGAACAGCAACTGTAGTTTGAATACATCTTTTTTCTTCCTAAAAGATTTTAATTGAAAAGATTCAATTATAAAATTGAAATGAATTGTTGCTATACTGTCTGAGAATGAGAGGGAGAGGAGCTGTCAAACTTTAAACTTTTTCTCCCCAAAATTAAATAGATGCTTTTTCAGTGTTAGTAGTTTCAAAGATTCTAATTCTGCAAAGTGTACAAGATACACTTCACCTTCCTGGAGTTATCTGATCCTATAGTCTGTCTTTGTGGGCCTGCTGGAAATGGCATTAAAAAGTTACAGAAAAAGCTTGAATTATGGCTAAAATCAATGTATTTTGATAATGTATTTCCAAAACACAGAAGATTTTGGCTTTTGGACCAGTAAAGATAAAAGGCTTGGTGCTTGGTACACTAGTGCACTTCATATAAAAATTTAAATTTTAAGTGTTCCCAGAATAAATATTTTAGCCAAAGTGAGGAGAGAAGATGTGTATTATTTTCATTTTTATTTTTACCACTTTTTATCAGGAATAGCAGTTTCAGGTGTGTGCCAGCCCTCTCAGGGCACTGCAGGTTCTGGTGATCTGTATGAAACAAAGGCAGGAAAAATCAAGTTTGAAAATAGTGTATGCTAAAGATAACTCTGTACTGTTTGTATTACCTTTGTAGTACTTCTTGCAATCACAGAATCGGGCAGCTTGCAATCATAAAATTAAAAAATTCTTCTTCACAAACTTATATTTTTATTTCCTGATAAAGTAATTTTTAATGTTTCTTTAATGCAGACTTTCATTAAAGATAGAACCAGGGACCAGCACCCCCCACTCTGCTGCTTCCAGAGAAGATTTAGTAGGTAAATGCTTAATAAATGTGAGAAGACTTGAGGTTGTCATGTGCATTATTTTAGAATTGCAGACATGGAAAATATTTGCCTGAGGCTATAAAGAAGTGTGAAGTTTAAACACTGCATGTTTGTAATAAAAAGTCTAAAGGTGATCTGTAAAGAAGGAATTGAGTCATTTTTTTAGGTTCTTGTATGCATTGTGGCACTAAGTTGTTAATGTCATTTGGGGTGAAGAGCTATTAAATATTCATTCTTTGTTGTGTCTAGACAGATGGGCCTTCATCTAAACTTTTCATGGCATAATACGCTTCCAAAAATGAACATTCTTCTTGGTCAATGCCAAAAGTGGTTGAAGGCAGGAGTTTGAAAATGTAGAATCAGTGGAACATGCCCAGTGCTGGTGTAGAGAATGCAGCCACCTTTAGGATCTGCAGAATACTTTTCACTGGATGGGCTGTTTGAGCTAAACATGTTTGGTTTTAATCCTGTGCAAAAGCCCTGAAGTGCAAGGGGTTTAATTATCAATAGATCAATGAGTTTTAATGCAGTTATCTCTTATAGAGGGAGTTTAGGAAGTTCTGTGCAGCTTTTCCATGATTAGTAATTCTGAAATGACTTGGGAATAATGTCTTCTTTCTTCCCAGGCTCTGAAGTCGGAGCATCTCCACAGAGTGGACGGAAGAATGTTGCAGCTGAAGGAGCCTTGCTACCACCGACACCCCCTTCACCTCGGAACCTGATACCCCACGGACACAGGAAATGTCACAGCCTGGGTTACAAGTCAGCATTAACCTAAAAATCCTGAGCTTTGTTTTTTTAAGTGGTGTATCATCCTTTCCATACAAAAGCTTTGCTTGTAAAAAGTAGCATGATTTTAGTACACAGTAGTTCACTTACAGAGCAATTTGTGGCCAGGGCCCAGAACTATAGTGCTGGTATCCCAACCAAGGAGAATTAATCAAAATAGGAATGGTGAATTTTTGATGATAAGACTAGTCAGTGAGTTAACCAGAATGGCTCTTTCTGAATGACAAAACAATCACTTTTTAGTAACCCAGTGCCATTGTAATTATTCAAAATTCAAAATTATATCACTGCTTTATTGGTATTTTTACGGGGAGACCTCCTTTATAGACTTTCTTTGTAGACTAACTCTGTTTAGTAATGGCTTCAGGCTTTTTTCCATATAAATGTATTTCTAATAATATCTCTATCATTATCTCATCATTTCCCTTGTCATATCTTCAAAATGCAAGATTGTAGCTACCCAGTAATGAATAACATCTATTATGTAAGTTTACCTTTAACAAGCTACAATGCCATGCTTCAGTTCAGTTGTTATAGAAGACAAAAATAGCATAAGATATTGAAAGTAATTGTTAATGTACTCCTGACTTCCTCTTTGTTACATGAGTTCTGTGCCAGTTTTAAAGCTGGCAATTCCTACCGATGATTTCTTTGTGCACAGTCACTTATGGCTTGGCTTTAGGGGCACAGTGCACTCAATCCTTCAGGATGTTAAAGCAGCTCCTGAGACACACCAAAGGCGAGGGAGGCTGTAACAGCTGTGTCCTTGTTCATTTCCAGTTTCATACACAAAATGAACACGGCGGAATTTAAAAGCGCGACGTTCCCCAACGCGGGACCGCGGCACCTGCTGGATGACAGCGTGATGGAGCCCCACGTCCCATCCCGAGGGCAGGCTGAGAGCTCCACCCTTTCCAGTGGAATTTCAATAGGTAGGAGCTGCAAACACACCCATGCACTGCCTGGGCTTTTAATAAAGGTTTTAGCACAGTTAGGTGATGACTGTGCCTGCAGCAGTGCTGTTCTGAAATCCTGCTTCTGTTGTAGAACAAATCTGAGAAATGTAGGGGAAGGAGGGTGGCTTCATTTATACAGCTTGAACTGAGGAATTATGAAAAAGAAGAAATTTTTTTGTTTTTTCCCCTGTTAGTGGTACTGCTTCTGATATTCCTCAATGGAGGTGGAAGGAAGTGTGGGACATGATTTTCTAGTCTCTTTTATTCCCTCACTAAATCGATTCAAGCTTTCAAAGTTTTATAGTGGGATTTCTATTTAAAATGCAATTTTGACTTGACAGTGTAAATTGCTGACAGTTTTAAGAGCATACTTTCTAAATGCTTCTGATTTTGACAGAAAATAGAAAATTAACTTTCAAATACTTCAAAATGTCAGAATCTACTGAATTTTGATAAATTACTTATCTTCATGTATTTAGGATGGTGCTTTTTTGAGAAGTTCTGCTTCCTGAGTTTCTTTGCTCTTTTTTCCTGTTGGACATAGAACTTTTAAGTGGAGGGAGGACAGGATACAAGTGCCTCAAAAATCCACCTGTTTGCAGGGTTGACAAATGGAACCTCTCACTGCAGTCCTTTTTCTCAGAATTGTTTGATAGAATTCAGTGGTGTTCAAATTTTATGCACTGATGGTGAAAGATCCTTGTAGTGCTTCACATTTCTTTGGATAACTGAATTTTAGAAGCAGTTTTGCCTTTTAGCCTTCGTGGAAGGAAACAAGGTTGCTGATTGTCAGATGATTCCTCTTTCAGGAGCTGTAAGGCTCCTTGAGGAGAAAGCCAGATGGAATTACACCCAAGTAGTTGTTCTAGGTGAACCTGTTCACATTCAGACAGCTTCCACTATTTAGTGTGCATTGCCTGTCTCTGTTCCCTGTGGGTTCTCTGCTGTGGCAAAGCTTTCCATTTTAAAATCATCCATCAGGAATGGTGTTTTTCCTCAGTGTCCAGGCAGCTTCCATTCCCAGGGCTTGCACAGTGTAGGAGAAGCAAGCTTTAGTCACCTTTGCTGAGATGTAGCATTGCCCTTTTCTCAGGGCAATGTTTTATGGATGTTCTCTATCTAAATACCTAAGAAATTCTCTGTAGTTGATCCTTTTTTTCCTGGGTGAATTATTTTTGTACCTCCATTAGAGCCTAGCAGGGAAAGTTTGCCAGAGCTGACAGGCAGGTTTTCATAAGGTACAATTGAGAACCAGTCACCATTTATATATTTTGGAGAATATAGGATTTTCCTACTTTGTCTCCTCTCTGAATTTTTCAGTTCTGTTCTCTAGCTCAAGCATGACCTGACAATCTGGAACAAAATTGCCACTTGAGAAGACTTGTATAAATGACTTGTAAAACAGGAACCTTGGGCATTTTGTGCCAGATCAGCATTTGTGCTTAGAAATTCCCCTCTCCCATTCTCTTTCACCTCCAGCCTGCCCATACTGAGTTTTATCACAGTTTTGACAGTCCAGCAGTGTTGTTATTTTTGCTGATTCTTGATGATGAAAATTTCAGTGACACAAAAGGTTGATAGAGGTGCTAGAAATACACATGGAAGAAGAGGGTAAGTTCTGGAGGTTTGCAGTATCTATTACTGCAGAATTCTTGGAAATGTAAGTTGTCTGGCATTCTGTGCTGCTGCCTCAGCAGGATTTAAGGAAGTTGATTGAAGCTGCTGAGTTCCTCCATCATGTTTGAAGTAGTCTGTTTACTCAGGACTTGGAATCAGTACAGTCACTGCAGCAGAGAGGAGGTTTATGGTATTCTACAACACAGCTTCAAAAGACGGTCAGGAAAATGTCTCCTGAATGTGTGTACTGAAAGGAGTGTTATTCCTCACCTTGCCCATAAAAGTGGATTTAAACCTGTTGCTCTAGAAACAGGACTACCTTTTTTACATATAAGCCTATATAGGCCTTAACTTTTTGGATAAATGATCCTTCTTCAAAACATGGACAGAGTTTCTGCTATGTCAGCACCTTAAATGTGCCTTTAAAGACAACTGTAATGCTGCTTTAAATCACTCCTGTGTTTTGAGGGCTCAGAGGTGTTTAGACCTTTCCAGTCCTTTCATATTGGAGGATGTGCCTCTGTTAAATATCAAAACAGCACCAGTGTAGCTACACTGTCCATGGGAATCCATCAGTGAGTCTGTAACCTAAAATACACATTAAAGCCATGATGGACATTTTGGTTATGTCGTGCTGGGAAAGGCTGACAGTCCACTGGGAATGGTGCAGAGCATGCCACAGGTTTTACATCAATGTCATTAACCTTTCACAATGAAGAATATATAACTGGGTGTTTTTCATTGCAATAAATTATTCCTAAAGCAGCAGTAATGCAGAAAGTGAAACAGGTGTGTTTGCTCAAAATAGGCAGATCTGTGATGTGACAGCCATGATCAGAGACCTTTATCAGATTATTTTCTTAATTTCAGCAATTGGAGGCTGATTATGTACATTCAACTCATTATGAAAACAAACAAACTCAAAAATATTAAAGAGAAAGCCTCTTTTATCTTGATTTCTTGTGCTTGGGTCAAAACAGTTCTTGTTCCTAGTGCTGTGGGATGGTGTTCCATAGCTGATGGTCATGTGTTATCTGTACCTCTGGTTCTGTATTATAAATTGGTGCTTGTTGTCTGGACAAAAGATTTTAAAAAGTGAGAAATCTTTTTTCCAGCACTGCCAGGCTATCCAAATAAGAAGGAAGAAACAATTGTGCAGTCCCCTATACAGTGTCAGATGGGAAATGTTCTCTTGCATTTAGGAATGTAACAAGATGAAATTGTGTCTTGTAAGTTTTAGACATTTATAATGTCGATGGCTGCATTTGAGGTGGTTACAATTGGAGCTCTTTATAATCACATAGAGAATTGAAATTCTCAAGGATATGATTCATCTCATAGGTGGGTGACTAAAAAGAGGTTATATGGCCTGAGTCCTTAAAACCCCACTTTATTTCTGTTGATTGCAGACACTTTTGAGAGACAATAAATGAAAGTACAGACAGATGAACAGTGCTGAAAATGTCTGTTTTGTGCAGACAGTCCTGAATAGCTGCTTTCAGTAAATTGGGACAGATGCTTTTACTTTGCAGTGGAAGTTCATTGAGAACCCCCACTCACTGCTATCAGCCTGGCCTAAAGCTACAACGTGGTTTTGTTCTTGGAGGGCTGTGTTTGGGTGAGGTCACTGTTTGGTGAGGTCACTGTGTACACTCTGCCCTCCTGAGGTGTGAGCATTGCTCTTGGCTGGGTTCAAGGAACCACCTGCAAACTTGTACCACCTGTTCTCCTGCCTGTATTTGCCTCCTGTCACCTCCTCACCTAAAAGTAGAATAAATTAAGATGATTTTACTAGGTCCTGGTTCCACATGGCTCTCTAGTCATTCCCAATTTTCTTACACTTTTAAAGTATTGATCAAGCATTCTCTTAAGTATCTTTGCAGGAATGTTCAGCCTGTTTCATTAATGTTCTCAGAAGCTTTGGATTTCCACCATTTCTTAGAATTTGGCTCTGCTGCGTTACTGGATTTCTTAAGCTGAGTTTGTTTACAATGGCAAATTGTTCAGATAATTCTTAGGAAGTAAAGGGACAGTGTAAAATAGGCCTCTCTTTTCATACATTGCTTCTGTGTGGCTTTCCTCCTCTTAGAGCATCTAACCTAGAGGATGCCAAGTTGTTTTGCTAAGGAAGTTATTCTTTGAGAGTGCTGTCTCATGTATACCACTTAAAAACAGATGTCAAGTTATGAACAGAGGAACACTGCTGAAGTTGAGATTGTAACTTGAGGTGTTTAAAAATTCAAAGGAAACAATTATGGATTGTGTTTGTAGCAGTGGTGGATGCAAATTCTTTTTAAGCTATTTTTTTTCCACTTATTTTTCCTAATCTACAATGATATGGATGAAAGCTCTGGAAAAACTAGAACTCTTGAACATTGGCCTTTGTGTGTTGCAATCACTGGAGAATAGCTTCAGCCTTTGTTTTAATGCAGTTGGAGGAATTAATGCTGCAGAGTCAAAGAAAGATATTTTAAATCTGTGTGAATTAATGTAAGAAAGTGCCTTTGTAAGAACATTTCTACATTTCCAAACCTAAACTGGCATTAAATACATATGAGAATATCAGCATTTTAATGAATTCCTCCATTAAGTCACCACCTCCAAGTTATTGAATTCTACAAGGGATTATATTTCTCTTTAAATAAGCGGGGTATAGGTGTAGGTATACAGTGTATGCATTTATTTTCAGGGGTCTTGGCAGCCTGTAGAGTAGGGAAGACCTTTACACAGCCAGTGTTTGTTTGATTCCTTAACCTGTACTGTGCTGTTCAGGTGTGTAGGACTCTGAGTCATCAGATCAGATCAGATTTCAGGTAGGGTTTCAGGCAGAAGAAATATATCAGGTTTATTTTTATATTTCCTTTATATGAGTGTATGGATGCCTGTCTCTTGCCTTAAATGTGGATACCTGGTTTTGCTATTGTGAACTACTACTTCTTTAGTGCTAGGATAAATAAAAACACTTTATAATATTAGAGGTTAAAAATGCACATGTGGGTGCCTGGATTTGAGAGGAGAAGATAGTCTAGCAACCCAGTTCTTCCCCAATCTTTCTTGGCTGTGTTTGGTCCAAGGCTCACACTCTGGATGTGTTGAAATCAATGTAGTTGTACAAACTCCCTTTTTCTGCCCCACCTTTATCCATCTGGTTATTTGCTTTTGCTGATTTTTCACTGTGAAACTCAGTGATGGTATTAAAAGTTTCTATCAATTCTCTGGCATGATATTGCTTGAGTCCTCTGCCAGAGTTCTTACCATCTGTATTTGGTTAACTGAGGAGCCAGAGTCGAGCTGCTTAAACTAAACCTAAATAGTTAAATGGTCATGAACCGTATATGAGGATTTGCAGTGTGGTTGTGAGCTCACCAAAGCAGAACAGAGCTTTCAGGGCATGGAGCCCATCTCTGTGGTGTTGTCTGGGCTGGGCTGTGCTGCAGCTGTTGATGTTCAGGCCTCTTGAGCAGTTTTGTGTGTTTTCACGGTAGAATTTCAAGCTCTGTCGGGTCCGTCACCAGCTCTGGAAACACGCTGTAACCAGAGCCAAGAGAGTGTCGATGACAGATTTGGGAAGGGGAAAGAATTTTTAGTCTGAAGACTTTTTAAACTCTTTGGGGTTGGTTTGTTTATATTAACACCTGTTTAACTTTGGGGACTAACTTCTGGATAAAGAAAGCCTGTGTTAAGTGTTCAGTATCCCCAGACTTGCTCCGGTGAGTGGGTGCCGTGACCAGGGGAGTGGATATGGGGCAGCACAGGCATTCCCTATCCCATAACTGGGAACCTCACTCTGTTTGTGTGGCTGGAGCACAGACACCTCACAGACATCCATCTGCATGTGCAGATGTGAGCAGAAAATTCACATCTGAAGGGAGCTGCAGTGCCGGGGCTCTCCCAACAATCCTGAACCTTCTCAGATAATCACCAGCACACTTAGCAAAAAAAGCCATCTTGCCAAATGCTGTTACTCCTAAGATAGGAAAAAAACTTCCTGAAGATTTGATTTTATTTCAATCCTGCACAAGAAATTTATTAGCAATGAAGAAAACTAGGAAGATAGTGTCTCGTGTTAAGTGGCTTCTTATATAAAGCCAAAATTTGTTTAGTACATTAACTAACAGAAAGGAATTATACTACCTAGGATTTGTTATTAAGTTTAACCTGAAGAACTTGCTTGAGGTTGTTGGAAAAACTCAAATATTGAGTACATACTTGAGAAGAATTTAAGAAGGTGATATATTTTTAGAGTACTGAATGAATGAAATATTTCCAGTTGAGGTGACACTCAAATAGTGCACTTAATGTTTAAACAGACTTGGCTGGACATCTAACTTTTATTAAGTTAAAAACAGTCCCTTTTACCTCTGTTTTGTTTTGGAAGGAGGGATGTCAGGTATTTTCTTTCACTTTTCAGCAAAGGGGTGTTTTTAGCATCAGAACTTGTGGCATGCAAAATATCTCCTAGAAGGTTTTAGAATCTAAAAAATTCCTGTTGATGTTTTTATATGGATGTTAGAAGAATAGTCAAAGCTAAAATTCAACCTTTTCCAGGCTTTTGCTACAATTTTTACAACTGTAGGAATCAATGTAAATGTTAAATCAATTGCTATGATGTTTTGTGCAATTTCTTTACAAATTGGTGTTCCTTTTAAGTGTAATTGGCAATTTCTGTATAGATTTAACTTTTTAAGTGAAATTTTTGGTTTACAAAGGCCCCAAATTCCTGTAGGTTTTCCTCACTGTACTGAAACAAGGATTGTCACTTTGTGGCAGGTGACATTTTAGTTCTTGTTCTAGATTGCTTTGCATTTTTACAAAGCAACACTAGCTTTTAAATCTTTCTGCAGTGTATTTAGCACAGCAGTTTAATATAACTTTATTTGCAAAGCTGATACAGTTGCCATCAAAATGTCATTTCAGGTAGAATTTTAATGTATCAGCCTACTTTAAATGCAAACAATAACTTCATAATACTGTCTTATTAGGGGATTTTAATTGTGTGGATTTATCATGTGGGCCTAAATTAAGTAGAGTTCTAGTCATATTAAATCTTGCTAATATAAAGTTAAATCTAAGCAGAAGTAAGAAAATAAATGAGATTCTAAGTATCCCTAATGCTTTCAGTCCAGACTGAATGACTTGACAGAAATTGCTGCACCATTTTGCAGGACAGATTGCTGCAAGTAACCACAAGGAAAACTTCAATTTTATGCAAGGAAAAAACTATTTTTAATCTTGGGGTTCAACTCTACCATCCTAATTGTCATTCCAACTGCTAAAAGGATTTCAGCATCTGAAGGTCTTACTGTAAGAGATTCTACCACAAACAACTTTCTTCAAAGACAATCAGCTGGGAGGTCTTACCCAAAATGCTTGCTTAAAGTTGTCCCTGAATTGTTACATCTGATTCTGTCTCCTCACCCCCAAACCATGCTACTTCTTAATTTGAAGAGACTTTGTGTATTGCCTTAGAAAGAATGTGATTGTGTTTTCATTAGGATGAAATAAATCACTGGGCTTTTCACTGTGATGCAGATTTTAGAATTTGCTGAAAGTATTGAGTGATACTCACTTCTTCCAGGCTTTGCAAAGACTCCTGCTGTAACAGCAGGCTCCACCTGGATGGGTTACTCCACTGGTTACTCCTTTTTTTCCCTGGGATAGTTCATGACTTACCTGGTAGTCTTTCTGTATAGAAAAGCCTGGAATAATGTGGAGTTCAACCCACACATTCTCTTTTCCACATTGCAGGTCAGGTGTAAACTGTGCTGAGCAGAACTTCTGGTTATTTTTATGGTCACTTCTTTGCTCCCCTGCCCTGTGGCACCTGAATGTTCTCAGATTCAGTCTGAGAGGGTCACAGAAGTGCAAGCATTTACTCAGCCATGGTACCTGGGTCTCTTTGGTCACTTGTCCCCACAGCTCCAGTAGAAGTGTAAATGACAGGAGGAGTAACTGTGCTGCTCTTCTGTGGACAGAGCTACCTGCTGCTGTAACCCTCCCAGCAGCTGGATGCTTAAGGGTCAGTGATCTGCAAATGGAAGTGTTAAAAACTTAAAGGCACTTCTAGAAAGTAATGCAAGTTACCTGTTGAGTATTTTACCTCCCTGCTTGCAGCCCTTTAAGCCTCTGCTGAAACATCACTTCTATATCTGGAAGCTCCTTCCCCTACACTGATGGCTCTTTCTGTAGTGTTGGTGTGAACCAGGTTAGGAAAAATTCAGAATAAGCTGAGACCAAATTATCTAGTGTCCCATAGAGATCATAGTAATACGTGGATGTTGAGCTAATGTTTGCAGAAGAGGCATCTCAGTTGAATTGGCTGGCAGATAAAGGCATGTATTTTCTCTTAAATTTTGCACAGAGGGAACTTCAGCCCATGCTGAGATTTTCATGACTCTTGGCTGGAATTGTCCCTGCTGTGTGTAAATCTTTATTGCCTCCATTTTTACACCATGTTTACTCAGTGAATATCCAGACCTACTTTGTACACATGATTTTTCAGGACACCACTTTTCCCTGCTGATTTTCTGTCTAAAATTACAGAGAATTGTATTCCCATTTTCAGCTGCTGTTTCTCAGAGGGAGCTTTTACGGAAGGAGCATTGATACAAATTTGTTTGTTTGTTTTCTGGTTTGTTTCAAATAATTGTGAATAAATTCTTCCCTTTGTATGTGGGTGTTCAGGCAGCAGAGCAAACAAGGTGGCAAGTTAGTGTGCCAAAAGGTGGCTTCAAGCATTGACTGACATTGAATGGCACTGATATTTAGGTTTGGGGATTATCTGGAGCCAAAACCATTGCTTTGAAATGGTGAACAGGGATAATAGCTGATATGGGCAGCTGGGCTGGTCTGAAAGGTGAAGAGCAGCAATGCAACAGCTTGGAATTGTGTATGGAAGCTACTGATCTCTATTAACAGCTTCTCTACTGATAATTACTGATTTTTAATGTTACAGATAACACCCACCTCGTATCTATATTTAAATACTCATTTTCAGACTGATGGCTTTTACTGGAATTGTAAAGTTACTGTCTTATTTATGGGACTGCCATGTGTGGATGCATCAGACATTTGGGGTTTGGGATTTTCCTCTCTTTTCCATGTTTAAAATAAAATAGTTGTGGATTCATTTACAAAACACAGGAAAGAAGGAAATAATACTGTTGTGATCTGATTAAGTGGGAGATAGCCTTAAAAAGTTGTTTAAGGTTTCTCAAACTTGTATTAGAGATTCAGCAATGAATTTGCAACTCTGGGTCATGACTGTGTGTGACTTGATAAGAAATTATTTAAATAAGTGACTTGTTTCCCTGAATTCAGACAAATCTGTGTTTAGGGTGCTCTTTATATTTTGAAAATATGATTCCCATTCATTATTGCTCCTTTTCTTCAAATTATTAATGTGGAACTAGACCTTGTCCCTTCAATCTCCATTTCAGTTTATGTGGAATTCCTGAAGCAAATCACAAAGTGTTTTCCTTGTAGTATTTTACTGAAGTATTTTTGTGTGTTTCATCTTAAATATTCTTATATTCAGTATCTCAAATATTCTGATTCTTTCAGATACAATTGACAGAGATGGTTTGTAGATGATAAAATAAGGTATCACTTATATTTCTCTAGGTAGCAGTGATGGTTCTGAACTCAGTGAAGAGACTTCCTGGCCAGCATTTGAAAGGTAAGAAAAACCTGTGTTTCCCTATTCACATTGTTACTTAGAGTCTCTCACATGGTCCTGAAAATGATGGTTTTTGTTAACTGAGCTAGAGATCTGTCTGTAAGAACACTAAAAAACTGTAGCAAGTTTGCTGCATCTGTTAAAGCAGCAGAGAAACACCTTCTGCTCACTAATGGTTCATAGGGCTTTTATCTAATTGTGTGCTTACCCAGTCCACAAATCCTTTAAGGAGCTCAGCCAGAGAACCATTAGACCCCAAAGGTTTTTTTATATACATGGATATCACATGTGCTGTTTGTGTTTGTCTGATTTTCATTTTCACTTGCCCTGAGACACTTCATCTGTTCATAGTCCCATTGCTCCATTGACAGTCACCTCTTTTGTCTCTCTCATCCTCTTTTCCCTTCACATTTTCATGGGAAGACACAACAATGCCTTGCTAATGTCTGATTTTTGTGGTCCAGAATTAACAAGTTGTTCTTTATCCAGCACCTGCAAGTGCTCAGGTGGCTTTGACCACTTCAGCCCATTCTCATGTTGTATTTGAGAATGTGGAAAAAGGCAAACAGCTGTAGTTTAACACAGAAAAAGGTGGAATATTCACCTTCCCACAGCTGTGTGAGAAGCACAATACAATGCATTGCTTGCTTCTATAACACAATTTCAGGTGATCCATCAGCTTCAGAGTTGCCATGAATGACTTTTGCTACCATGCTTTTACATTTTTCATAGGATTTTTTGTCAAAAAACTTTGTCTTTTTAGTTGGGAACTGTTGCCACAAACATATTCTGATAGAAGTCCTTGAAGCAATTAAAGTTCTGTGTTAATTTTGGAAGAAGTCTTTGAAAATCTCTCTGTTCCAAAGGTGAAGCCCTGGATGCCTTATGCCTGAAATATGAATACATACATGAGGAAAGTCCCTTACCAATATCATTAGGTAACATTCCACATGACCAGAGAACACAAATGGGGTGAGAAAGGCAACCTCTTAACTTGCAGGCTGCATCACAAAGCACATCCAACATTCAGAAGGTTTTCTTTCTTTTCTTTTCCTGCTGCCTTATGGAATTGTGAATTGGTATCAAATTGTTTCTCAAAGATAAAAAGTCATTAAGTTAGAAAACTTGGTGAGCTGAGTGTTTTTACCCAGACCAGCATAAGAAACTTTAAAATTTGGGTTTAAACTTATGATAACACTTTTCAGAATAGTGTGGACTTCTGAGACAAAGCAGGGGCTTTTCATCCTTGTGCTAATGAGAACTGTCAGCTCCAGGCTCCCCCAGTTAAAAGGCTTGCTCCACGTCAAACAGAAGATTCCTCCTCCAAATTCCACTTGCCTTCTGGACTTCTCTCTCTCCTGAGAGAGCTTTTGGGAACCCTGTTGGAGGTTTCATGTGTTTCAGGATGAGTTTTCTTGCCTGCTTCCAGGGAGAGGGATTAGGGTTCCTCACAGACCTTCCCCACACCATGTGTGAAATCCCTAGAGATCTGCAGCAACCTTGAGTCTGTTCCTTGGTTTATAAGATGATGAGGCAAGTTTTAAAATTTAATAGGTAATACACTGGCATGCAAGTGTCAAAGTTTAAGCTCACTAGAGAGGGTCTCTCTCTGGTTTTGGTCTGTACAGTGAAGCACAGTGGTTTCCATTCTTTATAAAGATACTTTTTTGAGGGAGAGGCATTAGTTGCCTGGAATTATCAACTCAGGCAAATTGGGATACATCTAGTGTTAATGACTATTTTCTATGCGATGCAAGTAGGAATTCAGTATTTCTCAGTGATTTAAGAACAACTTTGGGTAGGAAGGCTTAAATCTGCATCATACGCCTGAAGAGGAAGAAAACAATTCCTCCACACACAGATCCCCCAAGCAACAAAAGGAAATGTAAAGCATATTCTTGTTTTTCCTGGCCTTTCTGCTTGTAGCTGGGGAGTGAAGAAGGGATGAGAACTAGAGCCACTGATTGCTTTTAAGTGCAACAGAATCTTAGTTTGAAACTTGAGAGTTTTCAGCATTGGGGTGTCCCTTCAGGCCAATCAAAATTACTGGAAGGACTAAAATTCCAAGTCCTTACAGTTATATCCTGTTAAGGGCAGTGTATTAAGTGACACTTCAGTCTCACTGGTTGTCATCCTGAGTGTCTCTGAATAGATTTCCCTGAAATAGCAGGATTCCAAGAGTGGTAGCCTCCTTGTTATGCAAAAAAACCCCCAAGTTTAAAGGTAAGAAGAAAACATACTTAATTTGCATGCCAAATATATGTATGCAACAATAAACAGCTCCTATTTATTACTTTTTTGTTGTTGTTGTTTCATTCCCCTGTATCTTGAGTGTGTTCTAAAAAATAGTTCATAAGGTCAAAGATATCTGTTATGTCAAGAAACAAATGTTGGCAAATTGTGGAACAGGTTAGTAGATGGTGATTCATTAATATCTTTTTAATATCTTTTTAATAATAAGGTTCGTGTTTAACTGCCTGCTCCCACAGAATTGCTGATTTTCAGTCTTTCAACAGAATACAAGCAACTAGAAAAATGAATAAAAAATAGGATGTGAGGACAAAGTGCCTCAACAATGCTTTTGTTGACTAAAATGGAATTCAGTCAATTTAGGGGATCTGATTCAGAAAAACAAGGTTGAGTGAAGCAAAGCAGTGTTCAAAAGGCAGCTCTGGGGCACAACTCCTGAGTAGGGATAACAATATGGATCAGGTAAATTATTTCAAAATGTGGACCTTGCAGGTGAAGTGTACAGCGTAGATGAACTGGAAAATTGAAATATTGCTGAGCTGATTTCAGTGTTACTTAGCACAGCAGGATTTTTAAACAGTGTCAGGTGTATTTTGACAGAGCTTGTGGTTCCTTTCAGCCCAACAGCTTGTGTGTTTTCATACTCCTACAAGTTGAAACTGGTTTTGGTAGTAAGATCTAAAGTCAGATATCAAGATAAGTTTTATCAATATTGTTCCTTTACATTTATTTAGTCTAAGCTAAATGCAGACTTTGCTCTAAAAATGTGTTATTCTTCAGTGCCAGTAAAACACTTCAGTATTGTGAGTTCTGACAAAGAGAACATCTGATGAAATTAAAAACCATATTATTTACTTCTGCATGCATTTTTCTAAATAAAATTCGCTTTTTCTTTCATGGAAGAAGTGGTTTTGTGATATGCACACAAAAAAAAAAGTTCTGTGCTGTTTTAGCAGTCGTGCTGTTTGTGTGAATGAAAGTATATGTAATACCTCCAATTTATAATGGAATCCAACAGGAACAGGTTGTACCATTCTCTCGGTCCGGGGACAAGAGTGTCACGAAATGGCCATCGAGGCCACATGAAGGCCAGCAGGTACAATCCCACTGCACACAGAGGTGTCAAACCTTCCCTCTGCTGTTGGTGATTTGGTTTGGTTTAATTATTAAGTGGGTGTTTTCTGATGTTACCTTTCTAACTTACGTGTCAAAATAAAGGTAGAGACCTTTTTCTTCAGACTTAAAACTTTTCCCTTCAATGACTTACTCTATATCAGCATAAGGACTGCTCATTCCAGTCTGCAAATCCAAATTCTGAACCATTGGATCTTTCTGTCAAGGCTTAAAGATGTTTTGCCAGCGTAGCTTTTGAACTGCCTGCCCTTGTGGAGCAGTGCTGGCAGTTGTCATGGGGAAACAAAGCTCCTGGTGCTAATGGATGGCATTCCAGATGTTTTCTTTGCTGGCTGTTCTGTACTGAATTTCTTTGCTCCTCTTCCCTGAAATCAGAGAGATGCTTAAAATGAGTAACACATGCAAATTGCCCCCAGTTTAATATAAGTAATAAATGCAAGCTGACAGAGTAACATAACTGACTATTCTGATTCCTTATGGATACAGATTCTGTCTCCAGCTGTTTCACTGTAGTTGGGAAAGAAATTGCCATTAACTGTGAAACCTCTGTCATGTTAAGAAGCAAGCATTGTCTCACTGAATTACACCCATGTTCACATCTGTCAGCGTCCAAAATTGTCTCCATACCATCATCCTCAGCAGGTGCTGCAGTGAAAGTGTTTTCCACATTTCCAGTTTACTTTGGACATAGGATGGATGAAACAGCAAATCCTGGCTTCCTTCACAATGATTTTCGGGTGCTGTTTTCTTAGAAAGCTGCTGGGTTCAGCACTTCAGTTACATGCTCTGATTGACATTTACTGAAATGATTCCTGGTTTAACTTTTCTCTGATTGGAAATGTTTTTGAAGCCCGGTCAGCTTTGTAATTTTAATCAAGCTCACTTTTCTTTCCTCAGTGCTGTACCTGGCCTTTGTTTCAGCCCATTGCTCTCCGATCTTTCGTAGGGCAGATGATCAGTAGAGCACCAGTTGCATTAAAACACCTTAAAGCTGTGGTTTGGGTTTCTACTCTTTATTCCTGCTCCTGCCCACTCTCCTTGCTTTCAGATATTTTAAGTATTGTGCATGTTTGAGCTGTGCTTTGTTTTTGATGTGCTAATGGTTCTGGTGTTTCTAACCAAAAAACAGTCAAATCTTTCCTGCGAGGGCTGAAGGAGAGGTTTAACATGTACAGCAACTGTACCAATGTACTTCAAATGTTTGCTTTTTAAAATTAATCATTCTTGTCTTTCAGTCATGTTTTGAGTTTTAATTTTTTAATTGAGGATTACCTGCTTGGCTAATTAATTTTTCTGATCACTTTTGCTTGCGAGTGTTAATTCCACAACAGCAATTCCTTGTAACAGCCAAAGTCTTTTTTCCACAATGAAGTCAAATAAATAGAAAGTTGACTTTTTCAAATTACAGTAAAGATATTTGCATTAGTTTTTGGTAATGGTTGGAAAATTAGGAAAAATATTTTTTCACACAACTCTTCACATGCTCCTTTCAGCTCCCTAGAGTCTGAAGATTTGGCTGTTCATTTGTATCCAGGAGCAGTTACTATTCAAGGTGTTCTCAGGAGGAAGACTTTGTTGAAAGAAGGCAAAAAACCTACAGTAAGATTTATTTTTTTTTTAATAAGTTAATGTTCTCACTTTCTTCCTTTGCCCAGTTATAAATACAGTAAAATGGCCATTGGGCAACTAGTTCAAGTGTCTGAGATCTCCTCTTGCTGATTAAGATTTAGGGTCGTTGCCAGAGTTGCCATTCTTCTGTTTGGTGCATTTATTCAGTTTGTAAGGCTGTACACATAATCTAGGAAGCAGAAGAGAGGAGGATGCTGCATAAACTTTTCTACAATTACTGATGACTTTAAAATGCAGAGAATCATGTTTTGTCTTCCTTAACAGGAGCTAAATCCCAGCAGTCTATCAATACATTATAACCCATAGCCATTTGCATTGCAAATACTTGATCAATTGAATCAAAAATGATGATCAATTAAATCAAAATACATATTCAGGACAATGTGGGATCCTTATGGCAGCATAGATGGAATAGGAAAGGGATAGATGTACTCTGACTCCTCAAAGTGTTGTGTAGGGGTTGCAGGATGTATAGAGCAAGATGCAGAAGATTTTTCTCAGATTAGAGAGGAAAGGCACATGTTCTTTCTGCTTTCTGGAGTTTTCATGCATTCATAGGCCTGCATGAATAACAAACAGCAGCTTTGGAAACATGGCTGATGCTTGGCTGGACAGTCAGTGCTCTCATGTTCTTTCAGGGTGGTGCCTTCTCTTTCACAGCTCACTGTTATGAAGCATCTCATCCATTGCACTTTGGGGTTTGTTTGTTTGTTTTATTTTCTTTCCAGGTAGCATCTTGGACGAAATACTGGGTGGCACTGTGTGGAACCCAACTCTACTACTACGCTGCAAAGTCCCTGAAGGCTGCAGAGAGAAAACATGTATGTAAATCAGGCATGTTCCAGTATCACCTGCCAAAACTAAAATGTGATTTCCTGATGTAAACACTGAGAGTAGTTCAGGCCTTGCCTGATTTCTTGTCAGCATTATCCTGTCTCCCAGTCAGTCAGTCACCTCATATGGATATACCCCAGGGAAATATCATTTACATTTATATGCTACACCAAGAACATCTGCTTTGCATCTGCCATGTGTCTCTGACTTTGCAGGTCTTTTAGGAAAGGAACTGTGTCATTGGTCTGTCCATTTTCAAAGGCAGAAGTTCTGTCCTTGGATGATTTGAGTCTTGCAGCAGTTTGTTGCCATTTGAAATCTAAACAAGCACTGATGAGGAAAAACTGAACAGTCACAAGATACAACAATTAAACCTATACTGATTTCATCTATGTGGTAAAATTAAACCATTTGATTTTTCTGTATAATCCTGTAATCCATTAACTGCAGTGGAGTATCAAACACTTCATCTGCTCAGCAGAGAGCTGATGAAGATGTCAGATAATGCTGGGGTTCCTTTTATTTGCTGCAGCTTGATCTGAAGGAAGCTAAAAATGCTTTGCTTATGTGGGGAAGGAACGAGAGGATTTTCTGTACTCGTCCCATGGATGTAAAGATGTGCATTGTTCCTGTTTGATGTCCCTGGTTAATTATAATGATTCTCTTAAGAAACTGGGTAAAATTTGAGATGCTTGAATTTGAGTTCATTCACTACTCAGAATCATTACTTGGCTGCCTTGGCAGGTGTTTCAGGTTAATTTATGACAACTGTCACTGTAGAACATTTGCTTTGCATAGAGCTTATGGAATTTTGCAAACTGAGCTGTGCTTTTGGAATCCTTATAAAAGGGACTTTCTCTCTGGTACAAAATACTGTTTTCTTATCCTCATCTGCACATTTTTAAGTGCAGAGGGTAGAGATTTGAAGTTTAACATTTCTGATTCACAGGCTGCTGAATATTTGAAGTTGCTGTGTGGAAAGTTTGTGTATAAAGTTCTCTTAATCTAAGAGATTAATTCCCACTTTTATTGGAAATTCATTAGGAAACAGTATTATAACACTCAAAGTGGCTAACAAAAACTAATTACTTTCAGAACTATTTTATGTGGTTTCTTGGCCATCCACCCCTACTAGCTTTGCTTAGGTAAGATTGAAACTGATCCTACTTAATTTGTCTAGGCCAGGCTAAAGGTTCATTAGCCAATCCTTCTGTCTTCTGGGTGTCTTGGGAGAAGTGTGTGTGTTTGGATGCATTTGTTTCTGGCTTCAGTGAAAACTTTAGGGAAGGATTCCACCTCATTAAAAGGAAGGAACAGACTTGTAAGCTATTATGAGTAGAAATGCAAAGTATTAAAAAAAAAGGAGGAACCAGGAGAAAACTTGTGCTGGCATTATGTCACTCACAGCTAGTTGCCTGTTTTTTCTGGAAACACTGAGAAATGGAAAAGAAATTTTTGTGGTAATGTCAGACTTTGTGTTCCTGTTACTGCTGTGATTCCTTCAGGCTTTGTGCCAAAATTGCATTTTGTTTTCTTTTAGGAATAGAATATGTATTTGTAAGTCTCCCTGGTTCAGTATTCTTTACAGAATTGTGGAGGACTTTACCAGACTTGCATCTATTCATTCAGAAACTTTTTCACTCTTCTGTATTAGCATTTTAAAATAATCTAAATAGCATGCTGGCTTAGAGAACTTGAAAAAAATGCTTAGCATGGAATTATATTTGATTGGAAATTAAGTACATTGAATTCACATTGTTTACACATTTCCTTCAGAATAACAATTTCAATAATTGAAATGGTCTTCCCTTTTCTTTAGCAAAAGTAAGTGAAGGAAGAAGGTAAACAGTCTGGTATCTGATCCTTCTGAGTCTTTGTTCATGCAAAAGCCTTTACTTCACCTGGAAATACAGCCACATCCATTTAGAATGCTCTTTCAGAGATTATTTTCTAAACCTCTTGAACTGACTGCTGATATTCTCCAAGTCACTGATATGTTGTGACACCTACAACATCTAAACAGCTGGTGAACAGAGGCTTAAGAAGCCAAAATCTGTCTCACATGCTTGTGTGCTCATGTTTCTTTGTCCAAGGATGTTCCAGCAAACCAGTAAGGAAATTTGCAGAGAGAGGTGAGGAGGTGTTGGAGTCCAGGCTGCTTGCAGATTTCCCACTGGGAGCCCACCAGCCTTGTGGTTTGCAGGTACTCAGAGGAGTCTGAGCAGGGCAATTCCCAGGAGAAGGAGGAAGAGGAGTGGTAGTTAAAAGCAATGACTGCTGAAGAACATTAATTTCTTTGTAATAGTTGGCTCTATGAAGTTGGACTGAACTGTCCAGCACAACCATGGATTTGGCTGTACACAGCTTATGTCTTGCTTTCAGCTTTGTAGGGCAGCAGACAGGCTCTGGTTTTTTGTGGATGCCAAGCCTGTTGTGAAGCTCAATCTCTAATTTGGTTTCCCAGGTGCAGTCGAGGTTAACTGCAGTTTGGGTTGTCTTTTATTTAAACAGTGAGTAGTCACAGTGAACCTCTGCTTCAGAGGTTGTTAAAACACAGAGAGCATGACCTCTATGTTAAAATTAGGGTGGGAAACCTGGTAACTGCTGTTGAGGTTGAGGGATTGGTTGAAGGATTCCAGTTTATTAAAGAGACTAATAATAGGTTGTCAGTAACTTGTTCAGCTGCTCTGCCTGTGTTGTACTTCGAACCTGGCTATTGGTGGCTGAGGTTTCCATCCATTTCATTGCAGAGATATTGTACAGAGCCTCAGCTTTGGTTCTGGAGTCTGTGGAGATGACTTGTCAAGGGTCATGCTTCAGCTCACGTTTGGTTGCATTTTCAGGAAAAGTTAATCAGGGGAGAATGAAGTGCAGATGGTCAATCATCCCTAGATAGCTAGAGCATGAGTAAATGCTCCAAATACTGTCCAGTGATATTCCCAGGAGGTTCACTCTGCAAAATGAAGAGATCCAAGGCTAGATTTAGACTTTGGGGTTTTTGACTTCACAGATAAAAAGCATGATGCCATCTACTTTGAAGCACGTCTCTTTTTCAAAGATCGATACATTGGAGATTTACCTCAGCAAAATATTCCAGGCATCTTCTGGAGCCATTTAAACATCTGTCTTTTGTGCTTCCTTTCTCAAGCCCTCTGTGACATGGAAAGGAACGCTGGCAACAAAAGAGTCAGGCTGCTATATAAAGTTTCCTGGCTGGAGCTCTCATGGTAAACGTGTCTTGATTACAGGCATGCTTTTGACCATTCTGCTGCTGCAATTGCTTCAGGCAGCTTGGAATGCACCGACACTCAAAGCTCTTCCAGGCTTATAATAGCCAGCCTCTTTGGAAAATTACCTCATAAAAATCCCAGAGTAATTTCTGAAAAGGGGCAAGAAATCCCCTCCCTATTAGACACAGACAAGCCAGCTCTTCTCTTGCCTGTGGTCAAAGGCCAAGGAGTGCATCCAGTATTGTGTGCTGCATCTCCTAAGAGGAACAGCATAAAATTGGCATTGAGTTGAAATAGTGAACAGGTTCCAGTTATTACTACAGTAATGGAGAATTGTCTATAAATGAGCATGTGAACTTCAGAACCCAGAGATGTAGTACAGCACAATCTGAGAGGAATGTGTGGACAGAGGTTTTATTCTTATGCTGAAATGGAACTCACAGAGATGCCTCTTTGAAAAACTATAGCACTTGTGCACATTTAGAATAAGGCAACAGTAAGAATAGCCACTTGAACTTAGACTTAAAAGAAGCACCCTGAAAAATGGGAATACACCTGTAAAATAACTGTTTATTATCTCAGTGATTGGACCTGCCAATTTCTGTGACAACACAGAATTCATGAGAGATTTCTCCCTGCTTGTAGGTACTTGGAAAGCAATAAAGACTTTTTATGCTTCATGCCTGAGCACAAACCCTGGTTAGTTCGAAGCCTTCCATTGCATGCTATAATCAGAATTAGATCAATTCATTTGCATTCCAGAAAACTTGGTGCTTGTGGCTCAGGCTCTTTCACTGAAAAACTCTGGTGAAGAATGCTGTCATTCTGGGAAGGATGTTCAGCCACTGAGAAAAGTATTTGAATATTAGAAACCTGTAGAATCTCAGCAGGAGACGTGGAGGAGGAGATTTGTAGGTGCCAAAGTGTTGGAGTGAAAAGTCTGTTCACAGATTAATTCTGAATTTTTGATTCAAAGATTGACTTATAAAAGCCTTTGAGCTCAGAACAACAACAGCAAAAATCAATTATGTGAAGCCTAGTGCCAGAGCTGTGCAGTTTTCCATGTGTATAATAAGAGTCATTCCAGTGGCCTATATTACAAAAAGCAAATAGGAACCAGGAACATTAAATTACAATGAAGCTTTCATTCCCTTCATGTTAACAAAGCAGAATTGCTGTTAGCAAGGCTCTGTGCATCAGCAGAGGCTGAGCTGCCCTGGGGGACTGTGTAAACATGGAATACAAATCCAGCTGAGCACAGGGATGGAAAGCTGACATGTGTTTCAAGTGATGACGGATTGACACTGGCAGGAAACACTTTCCTTCTGTGGAGCTTTTCATTTTATGGAGAAGCACCATGATTAACTGATGGTTTTGAGTGGAAAGGCAAGGAGCTCTAGCAGTTTGGATGTCAGGTTGACATATTGGATACCTGTTGGGATATACAGCTAGGATAGGAAAGCTCATTGTGTTGTTTCCATTAAACTGTAGAAATAAGTGTTGTTCAAGAGGTACATTTTGATCTGTAATCCATTAAATCATGCTTTGTGACTCAAATTTCCATCTCTGTGGAAAGGACCGTTTGATGTTTTAGGACTGCTTGGAAGTTTGCATTTTGCAGGTCCCTTGTAAGTGTTGTGTCATCATACTTTTTGAGGCACTGTTGTCAGTGAGTTCATAACAAATTCTTTATATACACTTCCTTTTTTTAAAATAACTCATGAGCTATATCCTTAACTTTATTCCCTTTCCTTGTCTTTATTCCTTCTTACAGATAAAATGCCTTAATTTGCACTACAGACTGGCATTACTTACTGCCTCCTCAAAGAAATTCCAGTTTCTGTTTGAAAAGGAGTTCCAGCCCCCACTGTAATGAAATTTTATCTAATAGAGCTTTATAATTTACCTCCTCCTCTTTTGGTGCTTTACCACATCTGTCCACCTCTGAATGTTACTTAATTTTAGTGTGTGTATCCAAAGAGCCTGGACTCTTAAACTATTTTGAACTTTGTTTAAATGCTTTTTCTTTCATCTACTGGTCTAACATTTGTTCATTCTAGGTTCTAATGGATTTTAAACTAGGGTTTAAAATGTAGCCAGTTGTGCAAGTCCCAGACAGATAAACTTACCTGGACAATGGCTTCAAACTGACAAAAGACGGGGTTAGATGGGATATTAGGGAGAAATTCCTCCCTGTGAGAGTGGTGAAGCCCTGGCACAGGTTGCCCAGAGAAGCTGTGGCTGCCCCTGGATCCCTGGAATTGTTCAAGGCCAGGCTGGATGGGGCTTGGACCAGCCTGATCTAATGGAAGGTGTCTCTGCCTGTGGCAGAGGGATTGAATGAGATGATCTTTAATGTCCCTTCCAACCCAAAACATTCAGTGATTTTGTGATGATTCCGTGGCCTTCCAAGTCTTTGGTTAACCTGTGGCATAGGTTAGAATAACTGACATTAGATTTGGAATACAATTTTATTTATAAAGCAGCTGTATTCCCATGCAGAGAACATTCTTTCTTACAAACTCTTACTTTGCTCATGATACCTTCAGACTTACTACCAGTAGCTCTTTCCTTGGTTGAACCAGAGTTCCAGGATTGTAAAACTAAAGCAACAGTTCTAAAATGGAGCAAAAGTAACTTGATATTTAACATTGCACATCTACCTTGTGGTATTATACAGTGGGTTGACACAACACATTAGCATGAAGAATAAAAGTATTTTAGAACTATAGATTAATTTTAATGTCTTCACCACGTGACACCATCATTTTGAACATCATGTTGATAAAAGAGTGTGACTGCCCATTTCTGGGCACTTGTTTATTGAATTTACATCCTCACTTGATCCATTTATTTAATCAGATCATCATATTTAATTACACAGTTGTGTTATCTTGTCCCCAGGACTCATGTTATGTTTAATTACAGAGTACTATAATAATAACTGCATGCTGTGAATACTTATAGCACAGGCAATCTCATTTCTTCTGTTTGTGAACAGTGGAGGGAATAGTTTGGCATTTATTAATACTCTTTTGAACTATACTGTATGTTCAAATAAGCACTAATGTGGTAAGGAGTGCAGTGTGGATTAGATGTCTAACAAGCTTTTGCAGATTGTGATACTCCTTTTAATTTGTTTTGAATATCATTCATTGTCTTAAGTTCTGTTTTCTCTAATTTTCCACAGCCTGTGTTAATTGTCTTAATCTTATTGAGTGCTCTGCTTCATTTGAAGTTACCCAGTCTTTAACAGTGAGAGGATCTGACTTTCTGGGTACTTGTTGTGTGCAGATCTCTTGTTTGAATTCCATTTTCATATCTGTTTGTGTTTCCAGTTCAAATCCACACCGAGTAAGAGCGTCTCAGTGGTGGGCTGGATGGTGATGATGGCAGACGACCCTGAGCATCCAGATCTCTTCTTACTGACTGATTCTGAGAAGGGTAAGCAGTGCACTGATTCCCAGAATAAACATTCTCTTTGCTGAGGTCATTTGTCAGCAAATAAATGAGCAAGGAAAAGGTGACATCGTTCCAGTTTCAGCTGCTCTCCAATATATCACCTTAGCCTTTAGAATGCTATGGGAGCAACAATCCATGGAGAATCCTTAGAATATTCTTTGAGTTGTAGGAACTCTCCAAACTCTTTAACAAACTCTCTGGAGTCCCCCAGATGTGATTTTAATTGGAAGTATTCATCTGTATTCTTTTAAACCATATTTAGAACACTTTGAGGCATTTTCACATGTGTGAAAATATAAGTAACAATAAAAAAAAACAGGATTCAGCTAACACTAGCTGCTTGAGCAGTCCCTTCTCTCCAAATGAAAACCAAAACCCAAACCATCTGTTCAAATGTAGTGCTATTACCAGGAAAAACCCCTCAGAGATCTTACTGTTATGTGGAGAAGCCTGTGGATGTCCATTACTCCAACAGAGTGCCTGCTTTCAGCTAAAACACTGAAGAAAATGTTACTTTTCCACAGCACTTAAAATTGTGAAGAAATAACATTATTAAAAGTTCTGATAAAGGAGCTTAAAATTATTTATTGCTTTGTCTGCTTCAAGTACATTTCATTTCCAAACATCTCTCCTAGCACCACTGATATGAAGTATGAATTGGGAGTGCTTGTCAGTTTAAACCCTGCAACAGCAATCTGAAATGTTTTTGTAACACTTGACCTTCCTGAACCCAAACAAGCACTTTGTAACTTCAGCCACTGAAAATACTAGTCTGAAGTGTATCAATACATTTAGGAGTAATGTTCAGATATTTCCAAATGTAGCTTTCCAGGGTTCATTTCAGTGATATCTTGCACTTCCTTAAAAAATCATGATATTATAAACGAATTGAAGTAACAGCAGTGAACAAAACCACTTTTGTTTTGAGGGATGTTTTGTTCTTTCCCAACTGACACAGGCATTTGTTGAAATCTAGAAAGTTGGAAAGGAAGAGAGGCAAGCTGAAACTTCTCTTCAATAGGTCAAGCAATTGCACTCTTCCAGACAAAGTATTGCAATATTCCAGACAAAGGGTAAAGTTATGTGGACCATCTATTAGTAAATCTTCTCATAATATTTCAATTTAGAGGCACTTGAATATGGGTGGGATTTAAGTGTTTAAAAAGGAGCACTGTTTATGTTTCTTCATCCGTTGTTTTTCTCTTTTTTAGGAAATTCATATAAATTTCAAGCTGGAAACAAAAATAACGCAACACTCTGGTTTAAACACCTGAGTGCTGCCTGCCAAAGCAACAGACAACAGGTGAGAGCAAGACAATGAAAATTAATCAGCTTTTGAGAGCTCAGAACTGATGGATCTTTGAGCTGGCCAAGCTGTCACTGAGGGCTTTGTGTGTTCCCTGAGCATCCTCTCCACCTGTTTCAGCTGATTGATTTGCCTTGGCTTTTCTGTTTGGCCCTTTGCAAACAAGTCCTCAGAGCTTCTGGGGTAATGAAGAAAGATTTAGGGCTACCTTGAGACTAACTTAAAGCAATTGGGGAAATAGAAGGAATGGTATAAAATATCTGTCTGAGTGGCAGTATTTTTGACTTGCCCATTTGAAAAAGGCTGTTGCACAATTATATAAAAAGCTGTAACCTGCAGCATTCAATATCAATTCCAGATAACTCTCCTGAAGTGCCTTTTTTCAGGTCATGGACATAGATATTTTCTGCTGTGTATGTATTTTGTATTCCTAAAATGTATAGAAAGTATTTTAGCCCTTGGTACATTTTCCAGCCTTTGAAAGCAAAAGTAGCATTTTCCATTAATAAAAAGGAAGATAAGACTGCTCCAACCCCTATTAAATGCTGTTCTCATATAAATTCTTACTGACCTTTTTCATCAGCAAAATCCTTTTTAAGTTACTTTGTCTCCTTGAACTCTTCCTTCTCTTTGCACATTTGTTTATGGAGCTCCCAGAGCAGAAATCCTACTGAATTTCAAGGGGAAACAAAAAGGCTTTTCCAGATACTTCTGTGCTTTCTTGTTTAATTCTGCTTCTAAGAGAGATCTTAAGTGAGGAGGGTTGCAGAAGCTCCTGTGAAGGTATTTGAGACAGTGCAAAGGAGAGGAAATTGTGTTCCTGGCTGGAGAAAGTGGGGATAGCAGCAAATAGTGGCAAAGAGTTTGCAAGTAATTGGTGAAAAACTCCTCTGAAGACAGCTCTGGTTCAGTAAGGGTTGGCAATACTGTTAATAACTGTTAACAGCATAACTGCCTTAGAAAAATTGGATGTTTAAATGTGTTCTCAATGGAAAATAAACACCTAGTCTGTTAAATAGCAATAGCTGAGTAATAGTAAGAACTATTTTAATAGATACTGTTTCTGATTTTGATGGTGCAGCTTTAGCCCAGTTGAGCGTTCTTGCTTCTACAGGTAAATGGTAAATGCAAAGCAAGAAATGCTTGATTCATGTCTGACCAAACTGACTATTTATTGACAGCTGTCAGGAATGTGGTGGCTCTTTAGTAACCTGACTAAAGATGAGATGTTGCTGTCAGATTCCCGATGGAGAGAAAATGGAGATATAAACTAATGTATTGCAAACATTTGCTTTGGTCTTTGTGAAAGGGAGTGATATCTGCAGCAGACATTCAGGTTTGCTATGGGAAAAGCCCTAAGGGGCCTACATCAATACTGAACTGTGTGCCAAGAATTTTCTAGCTGGGGCTCAGGTGAGAGGGTTCCATTTGTCTAGCAGAGCTGAGATTTATGATGTTAAGGTTGTTTTGCTGGCAACTTAAATGTCATCAAAATTAGGAAGTTCTATGGCCATATAAGCAAATTGCAAACCTCACAGCAGTTTAATATTTTTGTTATACCCGTGGTCTCTACAGCTCTAAGTATATTTTTACTGCTGGATGATGATTGCATTCCTTCTCTCCTTTTTTAAAGACACAATGATGTGCATTTCAACAAAGTGTCTAGTTTGTGAAATAGTTGAATGCAAGTAGCTACTATCTGAAGTGAATTCTTCTATCATTTATATTTTTGTTTTCAGGTTCCTGCCAACTTGATGACCTTTGAATAACAGTTAAATTCAAAACAATAAAAAAGGACAATTTAAACCATGTCATAATTGAGAACAAGGTCCTGATGAAAAATGTGCCAGCTGTATTCTGTGCCAGAACAGAACCTGTCAACTCGATTTCTGAACTCTGGAGCCCTGAACAAGACCACTAATGGTTGGGGAGTGGAGTCCCCCAGATTAAAAATGGAGTTGCAACATGTATTGCCATGGACCATGCTTCGTTATGTTCTCAGAACTGACCTGTGGAAACCACTGCCTTAAAGAGTGAAAGGAAAAACAACAAGAAACACCAAATAGTGTGTGTGAAACTTCTGGCGGTGCTGTGCTTGAGTTAAATAGATTGTAGCTAGTTTTGAGTTTCTTTTAACTTTATACTAATTTTGAAAATAACTCACCTTTTTAGGCATTCTTAAGAAAAGAGGTAAACTGGTATTTAAGAGTTGTATCAAAAGCTGTGTATGAACCAGGTAAAAGGTACTACATGTTCTGGAGATGTTGTTTAAGCTATACCAGGAATCCTGGAGGGGAGCTTGTCCCAGGCACACCTAGCCTGGAGCAGTGTTATTTCTCTCAGACCTGTAAGAAATGTAACACAACTGCAAGTTCAGAGCAACACTGAGCTTGCAAACCTTTGTCCTCTATGGGAGCCAGACTGCTACAGTGGCACAGAGGCTGAGCCAAAAATCGGTTTGGTACGTTTTGACCTAATCTCTGATGAAAAACATGTGGTTTGGGCACTTGGGGGAGGGGGGTGTGGGGTGCATACAAGACAAAACTGAAAGCACTGTTGGGTCAGAACTGAGTGGTTTTGTCCCATTTGTTTCTATGCCTGTGATTCTCCTACACAGAAAAGGTGAATAACAAAACACCAACACCTGGGTACAGCTCACTGAGATGCTTGACTTTGGGTATCTGCTAATTATCAGTTAGGGACCACTGTTAGTGTGTGGTGTTTCATAATATCACTTCAGATGGACATTTTAAAAAAGATAGAGGCACAATTTCAAGCTTTCATGTTCTCATTTGGCAATAATTGATTTTAGTATCTGTCTTGGTCAAAGTAGTTGACGTTGTGTGGTGTTGATAACATGGCCTAAAGCAGACCTTACATACAGAAGCTCTTTTGATCTTCAGGCAATTGACTAATTTATTAGAAGGTAGGATAACCTAAGGAGAGAAAAGGTGTGGGGCCATCAAAATTCCATCCTTGACAGGAATCATTCTTGGTCACTGAAATTACTCACAGAGAAAAACATAATGGTTGTAAAAAGGGAGCTGTGCTTTATGTGTGTGTTTGATGCTTAAGACTTTGATTCTTGCTTTATTGGAGTTTCCTTGACGTCACCTAGTTTCCTGGATGATTGGTCTTCCTTTAATCTTCAAAAATATGATCTTTGTAAATCAAGGAAACATTGTCCAAAATATGACTCTGATATTGGAACTTTGAAGTCTGTGAAAAAGTAGTAACTGTTCCATTGACATTGTGGTTTAGTGACCGTAAATATGCTTGCAGATTCCACCATGAATTCTCCTTTTTAAACAGAAACAAGCTACCTACCAGTCTGTTTCAGAGTTCTCTGACTATCTAATAAAGGTTTCTACTAGTAGTTGTTATTTTGAAAATGTATAGTTTGTTTATTGCATCTGAGTAGAAGCCTATAAATTCACATTTGAGGGTTGTTTTTTGTTTTTTTTTCCAGAGTCAAATTAATCACGTAATGGAAATGATTAATTTTTGATTTCTGGCAGGCAAAAAGAAGGATAATCCAGTCTCATAGTAAACAAAACAAAACACAAAAACCCCAACCACTTGGTGATGTGTAATAGGGTGGTTTATGTTTCCAAGAATTGTTCTGAATTGGCTCTTGTTAGAAAGAAAAACACTAGAAGGATGCTTCTGTTGGAATTACACCACAAGGACTATGAGAATTTGGCTCCCCTTGCAGTTCTTTTGTTGCTGTTTTTTTTTTATGTGGGGAATGAATAGTCTGTTCTGAAGTCATGAATTTTGGGAAGGGGTTGCTTGTGCTGAATCCTTCTGTAATTCACACATCTCCCAAGTTTACTCACATTGGGTGTATAGTAAAGACAACATCCTCACAACCAGCAGTGTTACTTAGTAGAATTTGCACAACTTGAGTTTGATTTTTTTATGTTTTAGAACTTACTTAATGTGTGTTTCTTCTCAATGACTGTTTGTTTGGGGTTTTTTTTAACAATTTGTGCCCTTTTTTTTAAGCATTGTGGATAAATAGCCTGTGGATTTTGAATTTTTAAATAAGCTATTTTAGGTTCATTGCAGCATATAACTGTATCTGTTCTTTTGTTAGTGAAAGGAAACATGCAACTGGGAGCCACTGACAGCCCACAGCTTTTCTAAGGACAGAGCCAGGTCAGGATGTGTCATTTATTACTGGATTTTTGCATTTTTCCAGCTGTTTTGAGTTAGGTTTTTATGGTAGGAGGATGGTGGGGAAAACAATTCACAAATCATCCTTTAATGAATTGTTGCTGTTACCAGCTTTCATTATCCTTAGGCCTCCTACTCTTGCTTGTTTTCTGCCCTCAGATCTGCTGGGTTTTTGTGGGAGAGGTTGAATGTTGTGGGAGGAGTTTCTTGAAATGTGTAGCCAGAATGACTGGAGTGAGTAATGACAACACAGGAAGTATTTTTGGCACTTGTTTCACTGAGTAGTTTGGTAACACACAAACACTGACATTTCTAGAGCTGGAGATAAATGGTGCTCAGAAAGAGGTGCTGGCCATAGAAAGACTCAGACAAGTCAAATACACTGCAAAGAATGTACTCATGCTCTTTTTATTTTTTAAAAAAAAGGAGTTTAAAAAGATAAATAACTGAAAGTATTGCTGAGAAAACAAGGAGAGCAGCAAGCTCATGGTATGCAGGTAAGAATGTCAGGCAGACTGCTTCAGACAGTTGACACTTTGATTTTCATTTTTAATGTGTTGCTCTAATTGTTTATCTTGGTAATAACTGCTGAACCACTTCAGCTAATATTTGTCACTTTATCCATTAATGTTTTGATTTTGAAACTAAAGATGCCCTTGCAATTCCTTGTTTTGGCCACTTTTGAGCAAAAATTATTTAGAGGAGCTCTTCTAGCAGGACTTCAAATATGAATATTAATTATCTGACTGATAACCAGCCTTTTAGATAAACTAAAAGTTTTGGGAAAGATTAAGCAACAGGGAATATCTGGTTTATGAAATTGGTTTGTTGCATAAAAAATATATAACATTTCACTGCTTAGTGCTAACTTTAATTAATCTGTTCTACTTTTGGCTATGTTTTTCAAACCTGACTTCTATTCCAGTGTCCTTAGAAGGAAAATAATTTTTGTAACTTTTTATTTTTAAAAAATTCTGGTAGTTTGAATAAACATAGCTCATCCCAGACACTTTTTCATTTTCAGATGTCTATTTCATGCCAGAGGAGTATTACTCAAGCTATTATGAATCATTAAGTATTTAGGTGCACATTATAGGCATTAAAAATACAAATACTAAATGAAGTCACATAAATACTTAATGAATGAGCTTTAGCACCCAGTTTTAAAATAGTGTTTAGAGAAGTATGCACATTGGAAAACATACTGGAAGCAAAAGGAAGCATAAAAAAACACAGCAGGGTTTTATTAGTTATCTGCTCCTCACTAGAAGTAAAATAATTTAATGTTTCTTGCAACATCAGCCTCCTGTATTTGCATTTCCATGTTTTCAGCACTAGTCCTCCTCTGTTAGTATCAGATATAACACATGGTGACAGCAAATCCTCTCTCCCAGCAGAAGACAGGTTTTTGTTGCAGGTTTTTGTGCTGCTGAGGCCCACGAGAAGTAGAGGTCCCTTTTGACAAAAGGCAAGTTCATCTTATGGTTTTGATTAACTGTAAGAAATCTTGTCCAAATCAAGGTAAAACATGGGATGTTTTTTGTCCTCTGGCTCTGTCAGTGGCCTTTTTCCTCATTACTTGTGTTTTTAAATTTTTTTGGTGTTCTTACTCACCAACACTAGTAGTTCCAACCTTATTCATGGCTGGCTCTTAGTGCTGCCTGTTGGAGCACCAAGACCCCAAGACTGGTACTAAACCACATCTGTGAATTGTCTCTTCTTCCTCCAAGGAGACAGCTGTGAAAGTTTTGTTATTATTCTTTAATATTAGCGTTTTTCTTTAATTTACCTCTAAAAGCAGCTTGTGCATAAGGTGGTTTGGCTTGGGAAAGTTGCCATCGAAAGGATCTGTGTGAGTGGACCTGGAATTCTTTCCTAGGGTTTATCCCTTCTTTTAAAAAACCATCATTCCAATTTGTAGTGCATGAAGAGGGCGAGTGCTTGGATTTGAGGAGGACTTTTGTCAGTGCCTTATTCTTAACTTAAAGACCAATTCCTTTATTTCAGTGGTGAGTCCCACCATGGCAGACTTGCAGGCTGTGTCCTCAGTGTTCCAAGGGGTGACATTCCTGACAGCCACTGCATTTCTGCAGCAGTCACTTGCTTTGATCAGTGTAAAATAGCTGTGGCTTGAGTTGCTTTAGTATTATTTCTGTATTTGAATAGCCTCCTTTTAGGAAAAAAATGCAGAGGTTTTTTGGTAGCTTGGGCTTGTTCAGCTTTTATCAGAAGTAGCTCAGACCTCTTAAAAATTAACTTATTTTTATTTTGGTATGTCTCTTGAGTAGATTTAGTGGGTGGGGGTGGAAGTGAAGAGCATAGTCCACGTCATGGTCTAGACCACATGAGCTCAAGAGCTCTCACATTATTAGGAAGGAGCTTGCTTTTGTCTGTCCCACTTTGATGTAAACACTGAGGAGCATTCTTAGGAGACGATTTATCTTGCAAGCCTTTTGTTAATGTAAAATAAACACCACAGGAAAAAAACTGTGGCTTGGATAAATCTTAGTCTTAATATCCCAAAAGCTCAGTTTTGTATATTGTATTTCTAGTGCCAACACCATGTAGGGAGCACTGTCCTTCACTAAAACAACTGCTAGAGACTGTTTTAGCAGCAAAGGCTTCAGAAGCTTTGGAATTAGAAATGGAAGAAAGAATGTGTTGTTCTTAAGCAAGTAAATATTTGTTTTCCTGGAGTACATCCTTACAAAAACACAGCAGTCTTACCATAGTCTTTTTATTAATTCAGATGTTGGAAGGATAATTTGAAAATTAATCTCATGCTTTCTAAGAACATTCCAAGAGAGCAGAAAGGTCAAAGGGGAAAATACAAATTACTTGATGTAGCTTTGGCAGAATTGAGCTGACAAGTTTTCTCCAAGTTACTAAGTTGCTAAGGAAAAGGAGGTGTATAAAATGTAATGAAATGCAAGTTCCTGCAGATCATGGCAAGGTTCTGGCTGGTGGCCTGGTCTTGCTCTTGAGTGACTAAAACCACCGTAAATACTCCATTTCCTTTGTGTGCTTGATTATTATTATTTCTCTTTATTCGGGTGGGTTCTGGCCTTCATGTGTGTTTGCTGAAGTAATTTCTTACCATTCCAAAGCTGTTCACAGCTGAAACTGCAAAGCAGACAAGCAGTATAAGTTGATTAAATGTTGAAGTAAAGGGTTCTGGGGTGCCTGGTTTACTGGCACTTCTGGCTCCTTGTGTGCAGGAGTATATCCATTCAAATCCTACTGAACTGGAGTGGGAAAAGCACCAGGAAAGAGAGATGTGTTTTACAATAATCCTGTAAGGACCAGCCATCACTGGAAGGGGGATCAAGGTGTCATGCAGTAAACACAAGCCATTTTTAATGTTCCCTGCTGGTGTGAGGCATTCCAGGGATGGAGGGATTGCACTATGATCTCGCTGAGTGATGTGCAGTTTGGCTGTCCTCAAGCCTCTTCCTTCACCTTTTTTAATACTTTATTCTGTGTGTGCGTGTGAAAACTGTGTGTTTGCATAAGCTAGTTTAAATGAATTTAAGAGCAGGTTTCAAAAATCTTTCCTACTGAAATAAATGATTTAAAAGATGGCCTGTGTCTGAAGTTTTAATTTCTCATTTAAAAAAAAAATGCATCCAAACTCCAGCTAGGTTTTGCAACATGGAATTTGACTGTCTTTTGGAATGGTGCTGAAATCAGCTGGAGTTTTAGTGGCATTTTTCAATGAACCTCTGAAATGAAGCATGTAAAGATATCATTGTCTGCTGGTATAGAAGAACTCTAAAGATGAGCAGGGAAGTACAGTTCATTGAAGAGATATATCTCTGGTCTCAGAGATTGTTCTGTTAAATGATGTGGTTTTTCTCTCCTTGGTAGCTTGTCAGATTTTTTTTTTTTTTCTGTTATCTCTATACTTAAAGCTGTGGTAAATTTAAACTCACTTAAAGTTGTCATCAGGCAGATTGGCTCTTAAGGTGCAGCTACATGGAAGATAAATTGAAAATTAAGAATGAATAATAGCATGCAAAGCCTTGTATTTCCTTAGCTCTTTGTTTGGTGTTGCTTCCCTGCTCTCTGTGCCTTTGTAATGCTGTGAAGCCTTACTGATCATACAGTCCTGGAGGAAATGCTGTGGGGTCAGGCTGTGAAATGCTTGTCAGAGTGTGAGCCTTGGGCTTCTTTGCCTTTTCTCCTTAATGGAACCATTCATTTCAAATGTATTTACAAAGAGAGAAGGAATAAAGTAGATTTTTGTAACCCCCTCCTTTTTCTTATTTCCAGATTACTGAGTTTGAGAAATGTTTTGTGTTCAGTAGTGTGAAAAGAAACACAAAAATAGTGAGTTGGTGACTGTGACTTTTCCCTTCTCCTCCTTCTCCTCCTTCTCCTCCTTCTCCTCCTTCTCCTCCTTCTCCTCCTTCTCCTCCTTCTCCTCCTTCTCCTCCTTCTCCTCCTTC